>NC_041392.1:372991879-373062093 GCF_002162155.2 Triticum dicoccoides | reverse complement strand
TTTTATTTTGTTACTTTTGTTTTCTTTTTCTTTTTGTTTTCTTTAACTTCCAATTTGTTTTAACTCTATTAAGATAAATAATTAGCGCCTAAATTAGTGTTGTCAATTAAGCTTCTACCATAAAAAGCTTGACTTCCAAATAAATTAGTTTAGGATTTTATAAAATATAGAAGTCATTTATTTAATTGTTTTAGCCACTGTGTTAATTACTTTTGGGCATTTAAACATGTTTTAAAAATGTGGTTATTGCACCAATATTATTTATCATTTATTTGTTACAACTTGAACATTTTAGTTTTAAAGTTTGAAAACTTTTAATGTTTGCTTTTAATTCAATTCTGAATTTGAATCGGTTTCGAACTAACTCAAGATTAGGAAGAGTATTCGTGGTGACGTGGCATCATTAGTAGATGGTTACTGTAGGTTAACTATTCGGGCGTCACAAGACGGATCTCGAAAACAAACCTAATATGAAAGGAACTCGGATTTGTGGTGGATATATGGT
Source organism: Triticum dicoccoides (assembly GCF_002162155.2). NCBI lineage: Eukaryota > Viridiplantae > Streptophyta > Magnoliopsida > Poales > Poaceae > Triticum > Triticum dicoccoides. The sequence goes on along the minus strand of NC_041392.1, from coordinate 373,061,588 downwards.
GGTAGGATATGGCAGCGGTGGTGGTATATGGACATGGATTGGTGGTGGTATATGGATACGAAGTGGTGGTGGTATATGGATACGGATTGGTGATGGTATATGGAGACGGATCGGTAGCGGATAAGCGGTGGTGGTAGATGGCAGGGGTGATGATGATGGTGCGGCGGCGGCGTGACAACTTATGACCAGAACTCAAAACTCTAAAAGACTACACTCTAAGACTAGTAACTAGACACGACGATGCAACCGCAAATTCAACAAAGCAAAATACTGAAAAGACCATGCAAAGGCTCAGACTGGTTCGGATATGATGAACTAACCCTATTTTTTTGGCTTTTTCGTGGACTATAGGTATGAAGAACAAAATCGATCTAAACTACGACTGTAAAATCTCACAGAGCAACCTAGAAATTTGATACCACTTGATAGAGGTGAGGGTGTCACGTCTTTCGATGAGATGGTGGCTATCATTTTTGAGGAAGTCGACTTTGACGATCCGACTACGAACATGCGAGGACGTCGCGCCTTAGCAACCGCTAAACCAACTCCAGGAGGTTATTGACCATGCCGGAGCACGATCAACCTGACCACGAAGGTCTGTTTCCTGCAAGAAATCGAAGAACAAGCAAGAAACTAAGGTTGCAATCTGGATATTGCTAATATATGAGGTAAACTTTATTGATCAAGGTGGGGTTTTGTGACGCCTTTGTCTGGTCGTTGAACACAAACGAAGAATGTGAAGTTACAGCTATGGCGAACTTTCATCTAAACACAACCTAGAATCTAAACGACGCCCTAAGGGCTGTATATATGGAGGAAGAGGGGGGAATTTTGTGGCCCTTGGAGGAGGGGTCCGAAACCAACCCTAACTCTTGTCTCCCCACACATATGGACTCTAAAAACAGCCTATACTTAAATATTTCGAAATTACATGGGCCTGGCCCAATAATAAGGTGACATGGCACCTAGAATAGCCTCTGGACGAAATTTATGAAGTGGTATCTTGTATATTTCGTCCAAGGCTTCATGCCCTCCTTATGGTGGCTTCAAAGTCCTAAAAACATCACTTGCAACTCTATTCTTGTTCCCCTTGCGCATGCCATCATCTCCATGCTTGGTCTTGCTCCAGTGTTCATCCCTCTTATCCATGCTAGGCCCTTCATTTGTAAGCAAAACAAATGTATCCAATTTAGGCAGCATCGTATTCTCATGAACATTAGAATCATTACCAAGAAACGGAAGTACCTGATAATTTAATTGGCGTGCGCGATCTCTAGTAATTGGTCCAGTATGTATTGCAGCAGGCGCTGTGGGTGTAACAATGGTATTGATGTCCTCAACACTACCTCAACGGGCGGCCACCGTCCTCCTCCACTCATTCAAGACGACCGGGCCTTCACCTTAATGCTCTCCCACGCCACGCGCCTCCATTACCTACCCCGTGCGATGCATGCAGCATACCTGGCCAAGATAAGGGTGTGGTGGGAAAAGTGAATTGGCAGTTTCTACCCCATGCGTTAAAGTCATTCACGGGCCATTACTGGAGTGTCCCCACCACTATTGGCTTTACACAACGCACGGAGAAATCGGAAACTGGCCCGGAATGAAGACTAATGAAGAAGCAAAGAAGACTTCAAAAGACCAACCACCTCAGCAACCCCGCCTGTGCACTTATTAGGCCCTACCCCGATGACGCTCAGTAGCCCGTTCGGGGTAGGCCCGGGTGCTTCTATCGGTGCAACAAACCATGGGTCTGTTGTCCTGACTGTGTAGAGGCACGAGAATGAAATTCGAGCTTCAACCTAAGTCATAGTACAAGGGACTAAGAGATTTGAAGTACCAACGCATAGATCAATGAGACCGAGATCAAGCCAGAGAAGCAAGATACCATTAAGAGAAAAGCCTCCCTTGCGGGGCAGGCGATCTCGGCAAGGGGCGAGGCCACACTTAGAAGCGGATATGATGCGGAGCATCCCAAGGTCATCCCCATGGACCTACCATGGCCCTCCAAGTGCCTAGCGAACCCATGACACAAGCACGTGCAAGAGCTCTCAAACCCAAGGTGACATCTCTCCTCTCACAAGTTCACTTTGATGCACATGAGACATGGATACTACCTCAAATAGAGACATTATGCATACTCAGGTATCAAGGAGTTGGCCATGAAGAAGCTAAGGAGCAAGGAGAATCAGAAGAGGAAGATGGACGTGAAGAAGAAGAGCTGCGGAAGAAGCTACAGGCTCCGAATGACCGGCCCATCCCGGACGTCCTGCCCCTGATGGTCACACCAGCCAAAGGAAACCAGGCTAGCACATGCTACAGTGGCCGGACATCTGACCTGGACCGGACGTCCGACACCTCCCAGGCTCTAGACGCCCGAGCACCTCCGGACGACTAACATCACGCCAACAGAACGGAATCTACAAAAATCCAAGGAAGACCGGACCACCAGCGACCGGACGCCTACGGACGTCCGATGCCATGGCAACAGAACCTAAATTACGGACATCCGAAGATCTACGGACGTCCGGACACCCGCGAGCCTTCGGACGACCGGCACCTCACGGACGTCCGGACCCTGGCTGCGTCCAGTTCCGGGCAGAAGCCCATGTACCCCTCCACTTCACCCCTATTTTCCACTAAGACTATAAATAGACCTCGCCCTCCTCCAAGTTAGGGTTAGGAGAGGATTATCTCATATTTCGTGTGAGAGATTTGCTCATCCACTTGGTTACCTTCTCCTCGGAGATAGCGCCTCCTCGGAGAAGATCCCCCAAGCGGATTCAAGACCCATTTACGGGAAGAACCTCAAGACATCCTCATGGAGAAGATTGTGCTACTTGTATCGTCCATAGTTGACCATGGATCGTGTGATCTCTTATGTACTCGAGGATCTAGCATATGTGTGACTATTTCTTGTTGGTTTAGTTATTCTCTTGTGTTTCCCCTTGTGTCTCCCCTCGTATTTCCCCTCGTGTTCTTCGTGTTCATCATGGGATCTGCTCCTTTCGTAAAAGATCGGCCCCTAGGGTTCCTACCCAACATGATCTTGGTATGAGAGCCACGTTGATCATGATTTCGGAGCCTCCCTGTTGTGTTTATAGCCTTGTTTTTCTTGATTTTGTCCATAATTTGAAAATTCCCCACAAAAATAGCCCCAATTTTTTTGTGATTTGTTGGTGTGTTGAAATTTTGTTGGATTTGATCCATGGATTTGCTTTGCCTTGAGTGGATCTAGCTTTTCCCCTTCGTCTCCACCTTTTCCATCCACAAAATCCCCCAGATTTGACCATTTTCACCTCATCCACCACCTCCATGAGCTGTTCATCCCATACCCGAAAAGTGCCCAGGCACCGGAGGTCCGACAGTCTCCGGACGTTCGACGACCGGACGACCGTAAAACCCCGAACGTTCGTAAAACCCTGACAAAACTGAATTTTCTTCAGTTTGGTCACCACCACCACCCCATTTCCTCATACACACACCCACCACTTTACATCATCACCACTTCCGCATACCACCACCATTGCTTATCCGTTTCGCACTCCGACACGTGTTGCCACTTCGAGCTTTGAGAATTTGAGTTGCGGTTCCGTGTCCTATTGTGTTTCGGCTATTTAGGTATGGTTCAACATCAACATCACCGCCGTTCATCTTCGCCACGGACGCGTCATCAACAACGACCATCTCGGCAATATCATCATGGTATTCGTGCCACCATTTTGACACCATACCGTAAGCAAGAAGCGGTAGCATCATCTTGGTATTGGATACATCATTCTTGCCATTACATTGATAGCCATCATAGCTTTACTCCTTTGCGTCGCTTACCCATAGCTTTTGAATATTGCCGGCAACGAGACTTGTGCACATTAGTGATCATACTTCCCATAGCATGCAAACATGATTGGTGCATATCTTGGTATCATCTCTTGTGTCACAAGGTTGTCATCGCATACACAATTGCTATCTTGGTTCGTGAAGCATTACATGAGAAAAGAGCTCAAACAACAAAGAGCCAAACAAGCTTTTAAGAAAAAGGTAAAGATAAGCAAAGAGCTTTTAAGCAAGAACCATAGCATCATACAACATTAAGATTGTCATACTAGATCATCTTGGATCATATCATAGGAACACCTTGCATAGAGCATACTTGGGTTAGAAGTCGTTGCATTTTTTCTAAGTAGGTTGTGCACAAGTCTTCGTATCTGCCTATTGTGCAACCGTGCTAGCGTCTCTCTAGTGTTGTGTAACAAGAGCATTTTTGTGGATTCCATATTTTGGCTCATCCTTGGTTGCACGACCCCACTTATCTTTTTGCATGTGTGTTTTCGTGTACCTTATGTTGCTTGGTCTACTTGTTGCATTGCAAACTTGCGAATCTTTTCCAACATTATTGAAGCCCACTAACAATTACATAAAATTTTATGCCACCATCCTAACCAAGCTCCACCATAAGCTTTTACTTGTGTAGGTGTGAGAAACCGACAAAAATTGGTACCAATTGTGCTATTTCCTTGTTCCACATTGGAGTAATCCTTGATCCACCTTCAACTTCGGTCATGGTACATTTGGTATACGTTCTTCTCTTTCTCCCACTCACATATTTCTCTTGGAATGATGGATAGGCCAAGTACATCGACCAACCCACTCTTCATCGGGCAAGACGACGACATGAACTCCTACGTCACCAAGAGCCACCTCTTTGGTGCACAATGTGCTTTGCATCAAGAGCAACAAGCAATGAGTGAACACATCGACAACCTCGCCACCGACTTGCGACTCTCCAAGCAACGTACAAGGGACTACTTCAACCACAAGATCGACGATCACAAGCAAGAGAACAACGCAAGAATGGACGAGATTCGTGCTTTGTTGCTCAACCGCTCTTCTTCCACTTCGTCCTCATGAAGACAGAGCCGCTCAAGTCGACACTCTGACTTCACCCTCTCCGTCTCAAGTACACCGACATCAAACACTCTTCGACGTGCCGCGCGCAACGATCATCAAGCAAGCCTCAATCCTCTACGCGACACCGACTCTCAAGAGCACCGACACCGTCAAAACCAAGCTGCCTTTGTGCAAGCATGAGAATGGCAACGACAACGCCAACATGAAGAGGAAGAACGAGCATGTCTACACCAAGATGTCGAGGCACAACGCCAAGAACAACAACTTCGTGAAGCTCAAGCACTTGAGGTGCAACGTGCCCTTCGAGATTCAAGTCACGCCATCGCCACATGCAATCGCCATCGGCGTGAACAAGAAGAAGCACTTCGCGAAGAAGTTCAAGAGAGGATTTACCAATCACATGCACATCGTCATGTTCCTCAAGTTTGTCCTCGAGCTCGACAAGCCCCTCGACAAGCCCCTCAAGAACCCCAAGTTCACCAAGAGCATGAAGACAATGGAAATTCTCCATGACAAGAGCAACACGAGGTTGACAACCCTACTCACCAAGAGCAACTTGAGTTTGCCAATCCTCGACAACATGGGCGTCATCATCCCCGACCCCAACACAGTGAAGAGCAAGGCTACAGGAAGCTAAAGTTCACCATGCCCAAGTTCAATGGAAGCAACGATCCCGAAGAGTACCTTTCATGGGCATTGAAGGTCGACAAAATCTTCCGCTTGCACAACTATGACAAAGAGAAGAAGATCGCGATGGCATCCCTTGAGTTCCAAGACTATGTCCTAATTTGGTGGGAACAAGTTATTGAGCATCGTGAGGCAAGAGGTGATCCACCCATCACTAATTGGGCGCAAATGAAGGATGTCATGAGAGCACGCTTCGTGCCTACCTACTACAACCGCGACCTCTTCAAGAAACTCCAACTACTCAAGCAAGGAACCAAGAGAGTTGAAGAGTACTACAAGTAGATGGAGATTGCAATTATACGAGCCAATGTCACAGAAGATAATGAGCAAACTATGGAACGTTTCTTGAATGGACTCAACCATCCTATCAAGATGATCGCCGGATTCCAACCATACTCGAACCTCATCGAGCTAGTGCGTCAAGCTACAAAACCGGAACGTCATGTGCAAGACGATTACAAGTATGCCAAGTTCTCATCCAAGTCATACAGCTTCTCCAACACCCAAGCTTCAACGACTCCAACACCGCATTCCTCTACCAAGCCTTCTACAAGCAACATTGACAAGTCGAGTTACAAGAAAGCTTCGTCAACCCCAAGTCATCCTCCTACAACGAGCAACTTCAAGCCAAGAGCTTCAAATGCTTCACATGCTTCACATGCTTCAAATGCTTCACCAAATGCTTCACCGATGAGACCGTGAAGACGAGTTCCTTCAAATGCTTCACATGCGGAGGTCGAGACCACAAGTCCTATGAGTGCACCAATAAACGGAGCATGATCCTCAACGACGACGGCACTTATGACTCAATGAGTGAAGGAGAAATGGAAGCCCTTGAGCAAGTGGCCATACACCAGCAAGTGAACGAAGAAGACACGGAACAAGTCTTGTGTGATGAAGATTCAAGTCCCGCTCTCGTTGTCTCCAAGGTCTTGACTCTTCAACATCAACAAGAAGAAGACCAAAGATGCCACATATTCCACACCAAGGCCGACATCAATGGAAGATCCGTCAAGGTCATCATTGACGGAGGGAGTTGTCATAACCTCGCAAGTGAAGAACTTTGCTCCAATCTCCAATTTCCCAAGACAAAGCACCCACATCCCTACAAAGTTCAATGGCTTAGCGACTCTGGCGCTATCCAAGTCGAGCATCGAGTATAAGTCTCCTTTAAAATTGGCGCCTATGAAGACACTTTGGAGTGTGATGTCGATCCAATGACCGTTTGCCACGTTCTTCTTGGACGCCCATGGCAATTTGATAGAGGTTTCATCCAAAACGGCCGAACAAACCACTACATCTTCAAGATGAAGGGAAAGGAGTATGTACTTCGCCCTATGTCTCCAAGCCAAGTGATCGCCGAAAAGAAAACCACCCATCATGGAGAGAATACTGAGAGAGCGAACCACCAAAAAGAGAGTGAGCGCCACAAGCCCAAATCAAGTCCCTCCATGATGAGCGACAAGAAGAACTTAGTTCTATTTTCCACCAAAAGTGAGATAAGAGGAGTGTGTGAGAACTCATCTAGTGTCCTACACTATGTCCTTTTGTGCAAGGACGACGCACCAAACGCTAACACCTCTCACGCTCTACCTTTAGTGGTGTCTTCTATTTTGTAGGAATTCCAAGATGTTTTCCCCGACGATCTACCTCCGGGACTACCTCCACTATGAGGCATCGAGCACCGCATCGACCTCATCCACACCTCTTCCGAACAAAGCTCCCTACCGCATCAACCCCGAAGAAACCAAAGAAATACAAAGGCAAGTAAAGCATCTCATAGACCATGGACATGTGCATGAAAGTTTGAGTCCTTGTGCCGTTCCGGTCATTCTTGTCCCAAAGCGAGACGGTAGATTTCGCATGTGCTCCGATTGTAGACTTATCAATGCTATCACCGTTCGCTATAGGTATCCCATTCCACGCCTTGATGATACGCTTGATGAACTTAGTGGTGCCACTATCTTTTCAAAAATTGATCTTAAAAGTGGTTACTATCAAATCTGCATACAAGAGGGTGATGAATGGAAAACTGCTTTCAAAACAAAGTTTGGTTTGTATGAGTGGTTAGTCATGCCTATGGGTTTATCGGAAGCACTGGGTACTTTTATGCGTCTTATGAATTATATGTTTCGCCCTTACATTGGTGACTTTGTTGTGGTCTACTTCGATGATATCCTTGTTTATAGAAAATCCCTCAAAGATCGTGTCACCCATGTTCGAACCATTTTGCAAACTCTTCGAAAAGAGCGTCTCTATGCTAACATGGAAAAGTGCCCTTTTGGCGTTGATAAGCTCGTTTTCTTGGGTTTTTTTGTTTCCTCTAAGGGTGTTCATGTTGATGACTCTAAGATCAATGCTATCAAAACTTGGCCACAACCAACCAACTTGCGTCAAGTCTGTAGCTTTCTTGGTTTAGCCAGTTTCTATCATAGATTTGTGAAGGACTTTAGCATCATTGCTTCACCTTTGCATGCTTAGAGCAAGAAAAATGCGCCTTTTGTTTGGGGACCATCCCAAGATACCAATTTCAATGAGCTTAACAATTTTCTTACTCATGCTCCCGTGCTTGCTTTACCCAACTTTGACAAACCCTTTGAGATTCATTGCGATGCTAGTGGTAATGGCATAGGAGGTGTGTTAACGCAAGAGAAGCACCCCATAGCTTACTTTAGTGAGAAACTTTCCGGAGCGCAACTCAATTACCCCATCTATGACAAAGAGTTATTGTAGCGACCAGACCTCAAACGGTCCAATCTCTGTGCTCAGGTGTCATCCCTGGATCAGTAATGCTGACACCACACAGTACTTGAAGGATTTATAACAGAGTAGAAATCACACACTTATTACATCGAGTGTCTCAAAAGAGAACTTATTACAATAAATATAGCTTAAGGTCATCTAATAACGATAACAGCAGAAGGCTTGGAAGATAAGTGAGTCCATCAACTCCAATGACATCACTGAGTATAGAACCATGACCTAAAAGCACCTTGCTCGTCGTCTGAAAAGTCTGCAACATGAATGTTGCAGCCCGAAAACGGGTCAGCACATGGAATATGCTGACAATGTAACACACAGAGAGCAATAATGGAATAAGGCTATACTACATGCATATTTGGCTGGTGCAAAGCTCTATGGTTACAGTTTTGTGTAAAGCCAATTTTTCCCTACTACAAAGGACTAAATTTTATTTAACTATCATGGTGGTTGTTAAACATTGAGAGTGTAGACACCCTCTCAATCCCAATTAAACATCATCATTAAGAACCCAACAAATTAATTAGAGTAACATGATGAGAGTCACATGATAATCCAAGTACTAGATACTCAAGATGTCCATATCCGGGGGCACGGCTAACCATGATTAGTTTATACACTCTGTAGAGGTTTGCGCATGTTTCCCCACAAGACTCGGTCTCCTCCATTGGAATTCTCGCACTACATGATGTTTGAGAAACGGATGACCGAGACACAGTCTTTCAGAAGCGCTAGCACCTTACGAACGGGTAGACCATACCAACCTACATCCCCTACATCTGCTAGTCTACCACTGTAAGAGTTCACACGACTTAGTCAACTATGCTAGAGCCCATAGTAGCTTGTGGCTGCACACGGAAGTTTCTAGTATGAATAATCTCATGATCCCTTTGAGCCTGGGTGGCGGTCCAAAAGAAAAACAGGCAATCGCTAGAATACCCAGGTGCCTTAATCCACCCATATGTGTATTTAAGTTGCCACCTTAGATAAACAATTGATTTAACAAACTCACATCTGTCATGGATTTCACTCACCCAATCCACATCTACTAGCATAGCATGGCATAATAAGAAAACATAGAAGTAACTCCCAAAGGTTTGATAATAACAGGTAATAGGTACTACCTCATCTACTTTCCAAACCCACAATTTAATTAGATCCTAATCATGCAATGTGTGAGGGTTGATCTAATTTAATAATAACTGGGTAAAAGGGAAGTATGATCAAAGTGTTACTTGCCTTGTTGATGATCCGCAAAACCTAGCGATTCGAAGTAGCAAGCGGCGCACTCCGGGTACTCTATCGCAAACAAACAAGCATACAATAAGTACTCAAATAATGCACATGTAAAACTCAAATAAGAGAACTACCAGAAAAGTTCAACTTAAGAACTTCGGTTGGCAGAAAGAATCAAATCGAACAAAGCAACGAAAAACAAACGGCAAAAGAAACAAGCTTCATTTTCTAATCTGGATATAGGTCAAATTTTACAGAGGAAAAAACTTGTTTGAGTTGGTTAAACGGAAAGAGGGTTTCGAGACGAAACTCCAGGCGCTTGAATCGCCTGATTCCGATAAACGAGCGAAAAGTTATACTAGAACGAAAACCGGATCCGGAATCGCGATCAGAAAAGTCGCGGATTTAATCCGAGAAAAAGAAAAACGACGAATAGGTTAACGAATGAACGTTCGTTATCTAGATCTAAACGATGAACGCCTTCGTTAAAATGAACGAACGAGTGAACGCTCGCTAAAAAAATAAACCTGAAAACCTGACCTATTTAAAAAACAAAACTAGGGTTTTTTTAAAAAAACCGGATCGGTTTTTCTTAGAAAACCGGGCGGCGGCAGCTACCTCGGCTCGGGCTCCGGCGAAGTCCGGTGGGGTTCCGGGCGGCGTGGGGTGGCGGGGCGGCGGCTCCTGGCAGCGGCGGCGGGGCGTGCGGCGGCTCGGCGGCGTGGGGTGCGCCGGCGGTGGCTCGGGGCTCCAGGGGGCCCCGGGGTGGTATTTAAGGAGGAGGCTGACTTGGGGAGGGGGTCGGGCGGCGGCGAGGCGACTCCGGCTCGGTCTCCCTCCTGAGTCCGGCGGTTGCACGGCAAGGAGGCGGTGGCTTGGGCCGGCCTGGCTCGGTTGGGCCCTTGGCCCAGTCGGGCGTGGGGTTTTTTTTAAATAATTTCGCCGAAACTAAGAAAAATTCTAGAAAAATAAATAAAAATCTAAAATTGCCAAAACAAATTTTCACCGTCTAAATAAAATATTTAGAACAGGATGAACATTTTCTTGGCCCTAAATGCAATTTTTGAAAACGTGCAATTTTCCCTAAATTCAAATAAAAAAGCAAATAAAACCAAAATAAAATCTTATTTGATTTTTTATTACATCCTCAATATTTCTTTATTTTGGGAAAGTCATTTTATTCCCTCTCTCATATTTGGATGATAGAAATAATTGAAGATAAAATAAATAAAATCAAATGATCCTATTTTCAAATTTTGAGAAAACTCAAATATGAAAATAACGAAATCCCCAACTCTCTCCGAGGTCCTTGAGTTGCGTAGAATTTCTAAGATCAACCAAAATGCAAATAAATATGATATGCAATGATGATCCAGTGTATAACATTCCAAATTGAAAATTTGGGATGTTACAAACCTACCCCCTTAAGATGAATCTCGCCCTCGAGATTCGGGTTGGCTAGAAAATAGGTGAGGGTGGTCCTTCAACAGATCTTCCTCTCGTTCCCAGGTGGCTTCATCCTCCGTGTGGTGGCTCCACTGAACTTTGCAAAACTTGATAACCTTGCTGCGGGTGACTCGGCTGGCATACTCAAGAATCTTGACTGGTTTCTCCTCATAGGTCAAATCACTGTCCAACTGAATCGCTTCCAGCGGCACTGTATCTCTCAGCGGTATATCAGCCATCTCTGCGTGGCACTTCTTCAACTGGGAAACGTGGAATACATCGTGAACTCCTGACAATCCTTCGAGTAATTCCAACTTGTAGGCTACTTATCCCATACATTCCAAAACTTGGTATGGTCCTACAAAACGGGGCGCTAACTTTCCCTTAACTCTAAAACGCTTAACTCCTCGAAGTGGAGATACTCGAAGATAAACTCTGTCTCCGACTTTGTAAACTTTCTCCTTGTGTTTAGAATCTGCGTAGCTCTTCTGCCTGGATTGGGCTACCTTGAGCTATCGTGAATCAATTTTACTTTCTGTTCAGGCTCCTTAATCAAATCTGGTCCAAATAGCTGGCGGTCTCCAACTTCATCCCACGACAATGGGGTCCTGCACCTCCTTCCGTACAAGGCTTTGAAAGGGGCCATCTTCAAACTGGATTGATAACTGTTGTTGTAAGAGAACTCTGCATAAGGAAAATTGTCGTCCCAACTAGATCCATAATCTAGCGCACAAGCTCTCAGCATATCCTCGAAAATCTAATTGACTCTTTCGGTCTGTCCATCTGTCTGCGGATGGAAAGCTGTACTGAACTCTAGCCTGGTACCCAAAGTTTCGTGCAACTGATTCCAGAACTTTGAGGTAAACTGGGTTCCTCTATCCGATACAATGCTCCTTGGAACACCATGCAGATATACGATCCTGGTCATGTATATCTTTGCTAACTTGGCACTAGTATAGGTAGTCTTCACTGGGATGAAATGAGCTACCTTTGTCAAATGATCGACTATAACCCATATCGAGTCATAGCCTGAACGTGTTCTGGGTAATCCTGTGATAAAATCCATGCCAAACTTATCCCACTTCCATTCAGGTATTGGCAATGGTTGTAGCAATCCCGCTGGCTTCTGATGCTCTGCCTTTACTCTCTGACATACATCACAAACTGCTACATACTCCGCAATATCCTTCTTCATTCCGGTCCACCAGAAAGTATCCTTCAAATCCAAATACATCTTGGAATTTCCTGGATGAATCGAATATGGTGAATCATGGGCCTCCTGTAGAATTAACTTCCTGATCTCCGGGTCATTAGGCACATAAACACGGTCTTCAAACCATAAGGTATCGTGCTCATCCTCACGAAATCCTTTAGCTTTCCCTTTGCTCATTTTCTCCTTAATAGAAGCAATCTCCTTGTCAGTCTTCTGGGCTTCTCTGATCTTATCCATCAAAGTAGACTGAATCTCCAAGGCTGCTACATAGCCTCTCGGCACTATCTCCAAACATAGCTCATAAAGATTTTCGGCTAACTCCCTTGGTAAATATCCCGTCATTAAGGTGTTGACATGGCTTTTATGGCTCAATGCGTCAGCTACAACGTTAGCCTTTCCAGGGTGATAATGCAATCTCATATCATAATCCTTGATGAGCTCCAACCATCTCCTTTGCCTGAGATTCAACTCCTTCTGTGTGAAGATATACTTCAAACTCTTGTGATCCGTGTACACCTCACAATGGTTTCCAATGATAAAATGTCTCCAAGTCTTCAATGCATGCACTACGGCTGCTAACTCCAAATCATGCGTAGCATAATTCAACTCATGAGGCTTAAGCTGTCGTGAGGCATAGGAAACAACTCTTCCTTCTTGCATAAGCACTACTCCAAGTCCTCGACTTGAAGCGTCGCAATACACCTCATAATACTTGGTCTGATCTAGCAAAATCAACACTGGTGATGTAACCAAACGTTTCTTCAACTCCTGGAAACTGGCTTCACATTCCTCGGTCCATATGAACTTGGTATCCTTCTTCAACAACTCTGTCATAGGCTTCGCAATCTTCGACAAATTTTCAATGAATCTCCAGTAGTATCCTGCTAGTCCCAGAAAACTCCGGATCTCTCCAACTGTGGTTGGGGCTTCCCAATTTTTCATAGTGTCAACCTTGGTGGGATCTACTGTTATACCTTCTTCGGATATAACGTGTCCGAGAAATCCAACTTCCTTCAACCAAAAGTCACATTTGCTAAACTTGGCATATAACTGATGTTCTCTGAGCTTACCAAGTGCCAAACGCAAATGCTCCTTATGCTCCTCTTCGTTCTTCGAGTAAACCAGGATATCATCAATGAACACTACGACGAACTTATCCAAAAACTCCATAAACACTTTATTCATCATGTTCATAAAATATGCAGGTGCGTTAGTCAGACCAAATGACATAACGGTATACTCGTACAGCCCATACCTGGTGGTAAAAGTCGTCTTAGGTTTATCCTGTTCTTGAATCTACAACGGATGGTATCCTGATCGCAGGTCAATCTTGGAAAATACCTTAGCTCCTTGCAATCGATCAAACAGATCATTGATCATTGGTAGTGGGTACTTGTTCTTGATGGTTACATCATTCAATCCTAGATAATCAACAACCATCATTAACGATCCATCCTTCTTCTCCACTAGAAGTACTGGCGATCCCCAAGGCGAAGAACTTGGGCGAATATAACCTTTATCCAGTAACTCCTTAATCTGCTTCTTGATATCCTCCAAATCCTTTGTGGCCATCCTGTATGGTCTTTTAGATATTGGCTCTGTGCCTGGCAAAAGCTCAATCAAAAACTCAATTTCTCTATCAGGTGGCATGCCTCGTAACTCCTATGGAAATACATCAGGGAAATCCTTTACTACTGGTACTTCCTCCTGCACAACTCCTGTTAACGAATTTACTTGAGTCCTTTTTGGCACATGTCGGGATACATACTTGATCCTTCTCCCTTTTGGGGTGGTAAGAAAAATTGACTTGCTGGCACATTCAATGTTCCCTTCATACTTCGATAACCAATCCATGCCTAATATCACATACAATCCTTGAGAATCCAATACTATTAGGTCCGAGGGAAATACATAGTTACCAATCCTTAATGGTAACCGATCACACCATAGACTAGCCATATACTCTGCTCCAGGCGAGGTAACTAACATGGGTGACCTAAGGGCTTGGGTTGGCAGTTTATACTTATCCACAAATCTCGTTGATATGTATGAATGCAATGCACCAGTATCAAAAGAAAGATTGCAGTAAAAGACTTAACCAAAAACTTACCTATTACTGCATCGGGCTGGGCTTCAACCTCCTCCACATTTACGTGGTTCACCTGTCCCCTGTTGAAAGGGTTCGGCTTATTCCCAGAGCTTCCATTTCCATTTCCATTCTGGGATTCAGGACATTCATTGGCATAATGTCTGGTCTTCTGGCACTTAAAGCAAGTGACTTGGCTCAGGTCTCTCTTGGCTGGGGTTGATGGGTTGGTACGGTTCTGGCCATTGCTTCCTCCATTCCCATTACCATTCTTGGTGCCATTATGATTGTGCGAGCTACCTCCTCCATGGGTATGCTGAAAATGTCGCCCCGGTCTAGGGGTAAAATGTGGCTTCTACTGAGCTCCAGAATTGTACTTCCCTTGTCCATACTTCCTCTTACTGTTCTCAATTTGCTGCTGCTTCCCTTCAATCATTAGAGCACGATCTACCAACTCCTAGTAGTTGTTGAAGGTTGCTACCATCAACTGCATGCTCAACTCATCATTCAGTCCTTCCAGAAACTTCTCCTGCTTAGCTGCATCCATAGCAACGTCATTTGGAGCATAACGTGCTAGCTTACTAAAGTCCTCCACATACTGGCCAACTGTCCATCCTCCTTGGCGCAAGTTGCGGAACTCACGCTTCTTCATGGCCATAGCTCCTGCTGAAACATGGGCAGTACGGAAAGCCTGTTGAAACTGGTCCCATGTGACAGTGTCGATAGGGAAAGTGGCTGTGAAATTCTCCCACCATGATGCTGCGGGTCCTTCAAGATGATGTGCGGCAAACTTCACATTTTCCGCATATGTGCATCCAGCCGTGGTCAACTCCCTTGCTGTCTTGCGGAGCCAATCATCTGCTACTATCGGCTCGGTGCTACTGGAAAACACTGGCGGATTCAGCCTAAGAAAACGGGCTAAGTGATCAACATGTGGTGATGGTGGTGGTGGGTTGTTGTTGTTATTCCCCTGATTCTGATTCTGGACTAGCAACTGCATCAATTTGTTCTGCTGCTGGATCAACTGGGTGAGCTCCGGTGGGAAGGTAAATCCGGGGTCATGTCTTGGAGGCATCTGAGGGTTTAGAAAAGATGAGATTTAAGAATAGAGAGGGGTCTAGAGAGAAAACACTACCCATATGCACATGAGGCAAAAGCAAACAATTCACTTCATTCAATCAAACAAGGGCATACAATCAATCTAACTATCACAAAAGTGTTCGGACTACTATATTTACATGGTGGACTACTACTACTAATGGGGTGGTCTACTAGAAATATTCTTCGGTTGCAGACTCCATGATATCTGCTCCAGCTTCATCAACATAGTCATCATCACTATCATCTGGATCCGAGTCGGTGTCGTCGATGATGATGTAGTCTTTCGGGAGAATCTCCTTGGGTTCTTCGTCTTCCTCTACTGGTGTAGGGTCTCCCATAAATATTCCAATCTTCTTGATTAGATTGTCATTCTTCTCCACTAATACTTTGATTTCTTCTTCATAATCTTCACGTGTAGCCTTGAGTTCTTCCTCCAGTTCCTTGATTCTAGTCCTTGTCTTCTTCAGATCTATCATGTCGGCGCACATCTGGTTCTCCTGACGTCGAATGTGTTGGTTTAACTCCTGGATAAAAGCTGCAATTGATCTATCCTTCCTAGTGCTGATCATCTCCTAGTGCTCATCTCGGCGCCCACAAATCTGGTAGATAGTATCCTTGAGATCATTGCGGTAAACTTCTCCAATGCGTCCCATGGCTATGTGAGCTGCCATGCTCTTTCCTAGACTCCAGGTTGGTGCATCAAAAGAAAACTCTATGGGCTGAGTGACTGGCATGAACGTCCTTCCTGGAACTTGAACTTCAATCATCCAGCGCTCTTCTTCAGGTAAAGTGGCGTTGTAGGTTCTGGTGAAGTTTGGTACTCCTATGTTTAGATATCCAGTGACTTCCTTCAAGTGACGTCCAAAGGGTGTATCTTCATCTGGTTGCGTGAACTTGTTCCTTGCATCTGCCATCCTAAAAAGAGTAGAAAAGATGAGGAGTCAGAATTAGAAGAGTGAGGTAGTGATCTAGGGCTTTAGCTTAGTGGTCGTGTCCTACAGTCAGCGTGTGCTTTGATACCATCTTGTAGCGACCAGACCTCAAACGGTCCAATCTCTGTGCTCAGGTGTCATCCCTGGATCAGTAATGCTGACACCACACAGTACTTGAAGGATTTATAACAGAGTAGCAATCACACACTTATTACATCGAGTGTCTCAAAAGAGAACTTAATACAATAAATATGGCTTAAGGCCATCTAATAACAATAACAGCGGAAGGCTTGGACGATAAGTGAGTCCATCAACTCCAACGACATCACTGAGTATAGAACCACGACCTAAAAGCACCTTACTCATCGTCTGAAAAGTCTGCAACATGAACGTTGCAGCCCGAAAACGGGTCAGCACATGGAATATGCTGGCAATGTAACACATAGAGAGCAATAATGGAATAAGTCTATACTACATGCATATTTGGCTGGTGGAAAGCTCTATGGTTACAGTTTTGCGTAAAGCCAAATTTTCCCTACTGCAAAGGAATAAATTTTATTTAACTATCATGGTGGTTGTTAAACATTGAGAGTGTAGACACCCTGTCAATCCCAATTAAACATCATCATTAATAACCCAACAAATTAATTAGAGTAACATGATGAGATTCGCATGATAATCCAAGTACTAGATACTCAAGATGTCCATAACCGGGGACACGGCTAACCATGATTAGTTTATACACTCTGCAGAGGTTTGCGCACGTTTCCCCACAAGACTCGATCTCCTCCGTTGGAATTCTCGCACTACATGATGTTTGAGAAACGGATGACCGAGACACAGTCTTTCAGAAGCGCTAGCACCTTACGAACGGGTAGACCGTACCAACCTACATCCCTTACATCTGCTAGTCTACCACTGTAAGAGTTCGCACGACTTAGTCAACTATGCTAGAGCCCATAGTAGCTTGTGGCTGCACACGGAAGTTTCTAGTATGAATAATCTCATGATCCCTTTGAGCCTGGGTGGCGGTCCAAAAGAAAAACAGGCAATCGCTGGAATACCCAGGTGCCTCAATCCACCCAGATGTGTATTTAAGTTGCCACCTTAGATAAACCATTGATTTAACAAACTCACATCTGCCATGGATTTCACTCACCCAATCCACGTCTACTAGCATAGCATGGCATAATAAGCAAACGTAGAAGTAACTCCCAAAGGTTTGATAATAACAGGTAATAAGTACTACCTCATCTACTTCCCAAACTGTTGGGGATATTACCACTAGGCGTAAACCGGCCTGCTTGGGCCGGGTTAACTTCATTAGTGGCGTAAACAGATGAAGGCCCAAGGCCTGTAGTCGGTTAGAACATGTAGCCGTAAACCGGCCTGATGTATGGCTTGTATTGTAAGTGAGGAATAGAGAGATACCAACCGGAATACGAGTATGAACCGGTTAGGACTCTATGGACCGGCGGGCGTCACCCGTGTATATAAGGGGACGACCCGGTGGTGGTTCAGGACAGAAAGAACCACAACTCGAGCCTAGGCGAAGCTTGTTTGCTCCCTAGCCATCGAGATCATATCAATTCCATCACAACTAGACGTAGGCTTTTACCTTCATCGAAGGGGCCGAACTAGTATAAAACCCTCGTGTCTTTGTGTCCGCTTTAACCCCTTCAAGTAAACTCGTAGCGATGGCTCCACGACTAAGTCCTTTTGCTAGGACATCTGCCGTGACAAATCCACAACAGTTGGCGCCCACCGTGGGGCTATCGCACGATGGTTTGACGATCTTGGAGGGCAAGCTCAAGGGACTCGAAGGCTATGTTGTGGGCCGGATGACCAAGAGTCGTCGGGGCAGGATCTACATCGACGACGCAGGATGGGGTCCCGAGGCCGATTCGATCGAGTACGGGTACCGGGTCCCCTTTGGTGGCATACACGTTTTCATTGGCAAAATCGGTGAGCCTGGGCCTGAGCCAGACATCTGCACCAACCTCATCGAGACGGCTCAGCGTGCGAGATCTACCTGGGCTAAACCGGCCGTGGAGCGTGTCTTCGTTGGAGTCGTCCACGAAGGAGAGCGTGAGGACGAATCAGAACACGGTAGCGAGACCGTCGTCTATTCCGATGACGAGTCCTCGACCGGAGAGACCGAATCGCTGTACCAGTTGCAAGACGACCAGATTAGGGGCTATTCCGATGGCGACAGTATTCCGGACCCCCCGGGCCAGGTCAACCGGGTTGGAATATTCATGGCCGGCACACAGGCGGCGAACCACTCTTCGACCGCCGCAGCAATGCTCTCCGGATCAGCAGCGGCAGCAGCAGCAGGGTCAGGAGGCCTTATGCGCCCGCCGGTTCAAGTTCTATCTGAGCTGTTTGATGCACTAGCCGCGCTTATGGCAGAGGACAATCCGGCGGATCAGGAGGCCCATAATGCAGAAATTGCGAAGGTGAGAGAGCAGATCGTGCAAGCCAAAGCGGATCTGGCAGCAGAAAAAGACCGGATGACGGCAGAGCGGGCCGCTCTGGACGCCCAGGCCTATAAACTCATGCTTGACCAGAACGCATCACAGGAGGTTTTGAAGCGGAAGCACAGATCACGCCTGCCGTTAGGGTTTGACCCCCGAAATCTCTTCCACACTCCAGGAGCTGGACCCAGTAATCCGCCGCAGTACCCGGCGATAAACCGGATTGAGGCACCAGGACCAGGGGCGACGGTCCAACCTCGCCTAATGGAACCTCCTCACCAAAACGTTGTGGTTGCTCTGCCGATCCAGACGCCCCCGGGTCATTATTCGAATCCTATGGACAACCTTGTTGCGGCCGCTACACGGTTAGAGGCCATCCCAGTCGAAGGGGATTCTCCGCAAGCGATAGAGACGCACCGGGTTAAGGAGCTTCTCCGGACTACGCTGATTCAGCAGGAAGCATATTCATACAACCGTGATCGGATCCACTCTACACCCCGTCCAAACCGGAGTTATAGCAGGCGCTTGAATGAACCCGCTGTATCGAGCAATGCGCGAGGCCGTGAAGCAGCCTGTGGCGATAGCCCGGCAGGCGGTGTCCGCGATGCGCAGGATGTGGTGGACCGGGCCCGAGCACAAAGGGAGGCCGAGTTAGCAGCCCAGGATAATGCGGGTCAACTTACGCCGGTTCGTTCTACCACCTTCACCGGACTAGGAGTCACATCCGCTTTGGGAGTGCCTTGCTTGATCCCTGCTTTACGTAATGTGCGCCTGCCCAAAGATTTCAAGGGTCCACGCAAGGTGCCGAATTACACCGCTGATTTACCCCCTGAAGCATGGGTAGAGAGTTATGAGATGGCAATGGAAATGCTGGACGTGGATGAGGCTGCATGTGCAAAATACTTCACCATGATGCTTGAGGGCATAGCTCGTACTTGGTTAAAGAGCCTACCACCCAATTCTATCAGCTCATGGGCCCAGTTGCGGGCCCGGTTTATACAGAATTTTAAGGATACTTGTAAGCAGCCCAAGTCCATAGTAGACCTGGCGGCTTGTGTCCAGGAGGAAGGAGAATCAACGACCCGTTGGGTGCGCCGCGTTTCGGAAATTTTGCACTCGTCTGACAGGATTAATGCTGACTCTGCGATCTTAACTCTGGAACGCAACTGCCGGTTTGAGCCTCTAAAATTGAAGTTGGGACGCATGAAGCGGTTCTGTAGTGACATGGGAACCCTCATGGCCGCTTTAGTGAAGTATGCCGATTCGGATAGTACCAAGGATCCCGAGCCTAATGATGATGAAGCAGGGAAGGGAAAGAAGAATAGCAACTCCAAACAGCAGCAGTACAAACTAGCGGGTCATGGAAACGGAGGCAAGCGCAAAGCGGATGGCAGCATGGACTTTGTGGCCAACACTAATGCACAGGACAGGGGGCAGCGGCGCAGAGGTAAAGCGGCAAATCTAATGGGGCTCCCAATCCTAATGCAAGCCGTTTGAACTATTTGTTGAATCAGCCTTGCCCGAAGCACGGGACGAAGGAGGCGCCGGCTAACCATCTTTGGAAATATTGTTATATCATGCAGGAGTTCAAAAACTCTAATGCTTTCCGGTATGATCACGGATCAGGTGGCGGTTCAGGATCCAGTTTCCACGGGCCGGATCATGATGGAGCTTCCGGTTCAGGTCGCAATCAGGTCGGTCACAATCACCAGAATAATCAGAACAGCCAGCAGCAGCAGCCGCAGTCGGGTTATCAGAGCCAGCCAAAACAGTTGAACAATGGGCAGTATCATGTTTTCACAACTAGTTTGGATAAACGCGACCGAAAACTCCACAGGCGAGCGGTGAATTCTGTTGAACTGGCCTTACCACGTTACTTGCGCTAGTCGGAGCAGCCTATCGTGTGGAGCAGAGAGGATCACCCGCCCCGGGTTGATAATCCGGGCCAGCTAGCATTAGTGGTAGACCCTCAGGTGGGGGGTTATAAATTCACCAAGGTACTCATGGATGGAGGAAGCAGTATTAACATATTGTACTATGAGACATTCCGCCGCATGGGTTTAACAGACAAAGATCTCAGACCGTCGAATACGGTGTTCCATGGTGTGGTGCCTGGCAAATCTGCATATCTTGTTGGTAAGATAGCCCTGGATGTGGCCTTTGGGGATGAGCACGACTCCCGGTCGGAAAAACTAACATTTGAGGTGGTGAAGATCCGGAGCCCGTATCACGCCTTGTTTGGCCGGCCGGCTTACGCCAAGTTCATGGCGCGGCCTTGTTATATCTACTTGCAGCTCAAGATGCCGGGTTACAAGGGGACCATAACGGTTCATGGGAGCCGTAGGGTCTCTTTGGAATGTGAAGAAGGTGATGCGGCTTATGCAGAGTCAGTCTGTGCCACGGAGGAGTTGAAGTATTATAAGGACAATGTTGATCCGGCGGATATGACCCCTTTAAAGAAGCCAACTACAGAGCATGATTCAGATCTGAAGTTCAAATCGGCAGCTGAGACCAAGCTTGTTGACTTCGTGCCTGGCGATTCGTCCAAGCAGTTCACTATCAGTGCCAACCTGGATCCCAAATAGGAAAGCGCGCTCATCGAGTTCATCCATGAGAATCGGGACATTTTTGCATGGAAGCCGTCTGACATGCCAGGTGTACCGAGGGAACTCGCTGAGCACACTCTTAATGTGGATCCTAAGTATAAACCGGTGAAACAGTTCCTCCGCCGGTTTAACAAAGAAAGACGCAAAGCCATCGGAGAAGAGGTGGCCAGGCTTTTAGCAGCTGGTTTTATTATTGAGGTATTCCATCCAGAGTGTCTTGCTAATCCGGTGCTGGTTCTTAAGAAAAACGGCACTTGGCGTATGTGTGTGGATTACACAGATCTTAACAAAGCCTGTCCGGCAGATCCTTTTGCCCTCCCCCGTATTGACCAGATCATTGATGCCACGGCGGGTTGTGAGCGTTTGAGTTTTTTGGATGCATACTCTGGATATCATCAGATCAAGATGGCGGTTAAGGACCAGGAGAAAACATCATTTATTACTCCCTTTGGAGCCTTCTGCTATGTATCTATGCCCTTCGGGCTCAAGAGTGCCCAAGCCACCTATCAACGGTGTGTACAGAATTGCCTGCATGAGCAGATCGGCCGCAATGTGCACGCCTATGTGGATGATATTGTAGTAAAATCAAGACAGAAGGAGACGCTGGTGGATGATTTGAAGGAGACCTTTGACAACTTGCGAGCTTACAAGATGATGCTTAATCCGGCCAAGTGTGTTTTTGGTGTTCCGGCAGGCAAGTTACTGGGTTTCCTGGTGTCTAACAGAGGAATTGAGGCTAATCCGGAGAAGATTACGGCTATTACATCCCTAGCTAAACCGAAGTGTATCAACGATGTTCAGCATTTGGCGGGCCGAATCGCTGCGCTGAGCCGGTTTATCAGCCGCCTCGGGGAGAAGGCTATCCCTTTGTACCAAATGCTGAGGAAGACAGACAATTTCGTCTGGAGTCCAGCTGCTGATGAGGCATTTGAGGACCTGAAGCGGCAGTTAGCCAATCCGCCTGTTCTTGCAGCTCCGGTCGACAAGGAGCCACTATTATTATACGTAGCGGCCAATGCTCGGGCAGTTAGCGTGGCTATTGTGGTGGAACGCAAAGAGGCAGGCAAGGAATATCCGGTTCAGTGACCGGTTTATTATATCAGCGAGGTGCTTATTGAATCCAAGCAAAGGTATCCGCATTGGCAGAAGCTGGTCTATGGAGTTTTTATGGCCAGTCGGAAGTTGAAGCAGTATTTTCAAGGGCACCCCATCACAGTGGTCAGTTCAGCTCCTTTGGGTGATATTATACAGAACCGGGAGGCGACTGGCCGGATTGCCAAGTGGGCTATAGAGCTTGGGCCACACGGACTGAAGTACGTGCCTCGGACGGCAGTAAAGTCTCAAGCGCTTGTTGATTTCATCAATGACTGGACGGAGTTACAAGCACCAGAGGAGAAGCCGGATCACACATATTGGACTATTCATTTTGACGGATCCAGGCAATTGGAAGGCTCGGGGGCTGGAGTCGTATTAACTTCCCCACGAGGTGATAAGTTTTGTTATGTTCTCCGCTTAATGTTCCCTTGTACTAATAATGCAGCTGAGTACGAAGCCTTGCTCCATGGTCTACGGATGGCTAAAGAGATGAATTTAAGCCGGGTTAAGTGCTTTGGTGACTCGGACCTAGTGGCTCAACAGGTGTCTGGCACTTGGGATTCTAAGGACCCGCTCATGGCTGCATATCGTCGGGAAGTGGATAATATTGCAGGTTGTTTCAAGGGTTATCAAGTGGATCATGTGGACCGTCGGAAGAATGAAGCGGCGGATGCTTTAAGCCGGTTGGGCTCTCAGCGTAAACCGGTCCCGCCTAACGTCTTTTTGGACGTGTTGCACAACCTGTCAGTCAAGCTCCCAGGTGAGGCGGATTTGGCTATTCCTGATCCGGAGGCTCAATTGGTGGCAGCCTTGCATGTTATTCCGGATTGGACAGTTCCTTATCTTGCGTACATGAACCGGGGGGAGTTACCAGAGGATGAGATTCTGGCCAGGCAGATAGTCCGGCGATCCAAGTCTATGACGATTGTCAATGGTGAATTACATCATTACAGTGTATCAGGGGCGTTTCAACGTTGTGTTTCTCCTGAGGAAGGCTGTGAAATCTTAAGAGAAATCCATGAAGGGGATTGTGGACACCACGCCGGTTCAAAGTCTCTGGTGGCAAAGGCGTTTCGTCACGGGTTCTACTAGTTGACAGCGCATGCTGATGCGGAGGACTTGGTTAAACGGTGTGATGGATGTCAGAAATTTTCAAGGCGTGCTCATGTGCCGGCTCAAGAATTGAGGTTGATCCCAATAACATGGCCGTTTGCAACTTGGGGGCTGGATATGGTTGGGCCTTTTAAAAGATCCAAGGATAAGAAAACCCACCTTTTGGTGGCAGTTGACAAATTTACCAAGTGGGTTGAAGCGGAGCTTGTCAGCAAGTGTGATGCAGCAACAGCGGTGCAGTTCATCAAGAAGGTGATTTTCCAGTTTGGTTTTCCACACGGTATCATTACTGACAATGGTACCAATTTATCCAAGGGCGCTATGAAGGAGTTCTGTGAACGTGAGCACATCCGACTTGACGTGTCGTCAGTGGCACACCCCCAGTCCAATGGACAGGCAGAACGAGCTAATCAGGAAATCTTGCGAGGCATCAAACCTCGGCTTTTGGTCCCATTGCAAAGAACACCAGGATGTTGGGTTGAAGAGCTACCATATGTATTATGGAGTATCAATACTACGCCAAACCGGTCCACAGGATACACGCCATTTTTCATGGTCTATGGAGCAGAGGCAGTTCTCCCTAGTGACATCCGGCACGATTCGCCTCGTGTGGCAGCTTATGTTGAAGCAGACAATGAGACAGCATGGCAAGACGCTTTGGACCTATTGGACGAGGAGCGTGATCTAGCGGCTGCCCGTTCGGCAATTTACCAGCAAGATCTTCGTCGCTATCACAGTCGCCGGGTTAGAACCAGAACTTTTCAAGAAGGAGATTTGGTGCTTCGACTCATCCAAGATCAAACGGATATGCACAAGTTATCCCCACCTTGGGAGGGACCTTTCGTGGTCAGCAAGAATTTGCACAATGGGTCGTACTATCTGATTGATATTTGAGGGCATCAAGACTCACGTACATCAGAGGAGGAGACCAACAGGCCGTGGAATATAGCTCATCTTCGGCCTTACTATACTTGAGCCATCGGCTCTATCTATGTACATATCATGACAATGTATATATTATCTTTGATATATCAAACCGGAGCCTCAGCTAAAGCGGGGTCTCTGTCTTTCTCATCATGCGAGGTTACACGGAGTGGTTCTGTTTAAAGCAGCCTCCGGTTTACCCCTTGACATTTGTTTTTTATATATCACTGGGGGCCTTGGTCGTGTCCGAACCAACGAACACCCTTTGATAGGCGACAGCCACCAGATCATTTGGGGACATGGTCAAGTCTGAACCAGTCACGCCTCTTGGTCGGCCTAAGGCCACAAAATCACTTGGGGGCATGGTCGAACCCGAACCATTGTCACGCCTCTTGATCTGGCATATATGCCACGAGTCATTTGGGGACCTGGCTGACTTGAATCATTGTCACTCCTATTGGGGGCCTTGATCCTGTCCGACCATGGTAATGCCATCTGAACAGCTCAGTATAGCATATTTTTGCAAATGGTTTTTATCATTGCCTTTGCTTCCATGTTGTTTTCATGGTTTGTTTGTTCTTTGCTTTTGTTGGATTTCTTTTATGTCAACAAGCATATTTTTTCCGGTTCAGCCAATGATTTTTGATCCCCCTTTAAATCCGGAGGAGTCTGCCTGGTTTACCTTTTCCCTGTTAACATCATGGAGTAACCAGGGGGCTCGTATTAAGTCAATACGGTTTGTACGGGAGCTACTTTCTCCCTTTTTGACGGTAATGGTTTATAAAACCACCGCTTCAGGCTTGGCTAAAGCCAGCTTTATGCTCAAACATGGCAGTTCAAATTTTTCTGATTGCAGGAAATATGAATTAAAGTTTTTCAAGCAAAAGCTTCAGTACTTATGCACGAAGGCATATTCAAGGCAGAAGTTTTAACTATCCTATTACAAGGCAGCATGGTGCTCAAACAAAATCATTGTTTTTGTGGAAGGATGTTGCAAATAGCTCTTCAAACCGGCTTCCGGTTCAAGCCTGCTCCTCATCCTCCGCCGCTTCAGCTTCCTCGTCTCTACCCATTGGCTGGAAATCAACAGTGGTCCAGTCGATTCCCATTAAAGCTTGGAAAACAGCCTCTTCATGGATCAGGGAAGACGGTTCAATATCAGGGGCGTAAGTGTGCTTACGGATTGGAGGAATCAGATTCTCCGCTTCAACAGTTGGGGCAGGCACTCGCTTGTTTTGATTATTATATTGCGCTTAATAATGCGTCAAATCTACCTCTTCAGCTAGCTGGCAAGCCAGAGGGCGCACTGCACGGTTTATGGCCCTTAAATCTTCTTCGTTGAATTCAGAGCCATCTTCTTTCAGACTGGGATAGCCTTGAGATGCTTCCACAGGATCAAAGTTGGGCACCCATGCCTTTGCCCGGATTAAGGCATTGATGGCTCCGGTTCGGGCAACGGATTTTTTCAGCTCCTCAATCCGGGCTGGAAGCATTGACAACTTGCTAAGAGTGTCCTGGATTAAAGAGGGCGCCGGGTTGTTGTGAGAAGCTATGGTGATGATCCGTTGGGCTCCGGTATACAATTGTTCCACCAAGGTGTAGGCAGCTTTCAATTTCTTCCGCACATCATTTCCTAAGTGCCCAATACGTGTGCCTACAACAAGATTGGAATGGTCTCAAACCGGATTTATGATACAGCAGATTCAAATTTATCACAGAAGTTACAAGGAGCTTACCAAAGATTGCAGCAGTCATGGAGTGTATTTGCCGTTGTACGGCCGTCAGTTCATCCACCACCGGTTTAAGGGCCGCTTCAGCATTTTCCGCTCTTTTGGTTAAACCGGCCTTTTCAGTGGCCCAGTCAGCTCGCTCTTTCTTGAAGCCTTCTTTCAGCCGTTCAGCAGTGTTCAAAGCGTTGGTTAATTCTTGCTTGGCCTTATCTGTTTCAGCCTGCTGGGTCTTCAGGGCCTCCTGCAAATCGGCAATCCGGTCCTCCTTGATTTTCACCTCAGCCTGCATACAGATGGCATTTTAAGCTTTGCACAGGCGATCCAAGAAATGGAAGTATCAACCACATAACAAAGTTATATGCCTGATACTTGGGGGCTAATGCACCTTCAATTTTTTGTATATTGCTAGATTACACAGTCCCAAGCTCAATACAAGTATTCAACTTGGCACTTGGGGGCTAATAGCTATTTGATCAAGTTATGTTCTAAGGACAGCTTTTTTGAGCCCCGGTTTACTTATGCTAAGTTAGACCGGCCCTCGAGGGTTATGCCGACGGATTTCAAAAATGTTTAGGATCAAGTCCCGGTTTGACCAAGGTCACAAACCGGCCCTTGGGGGCTACAAGGATGAGTGCAATGGCAGAAAGGAAAGAAGGAATTTACCTCAAATTTATCCCTCATCATACCAGCCAGCTTCACAGTCACGGCTAGTGTAAAGCCGGTTTAAATAGCCAGAGTGAAGATCTTGAGCATTTAGAGCGGCGTATGTCTCTAATTCAACATCCCATTTTCCTTTGTTCAAAGGGGAAGAATCCTCTTTGATGGTATGCCTGGTAAGGGTGGCAGGATTCCCGGGTTCAGAGCGGCCTACGCCGGTAATCACAACATCATCATCTTTTGACTCGCCGGTTTGGGTTGGCGCGGCCGGTTTATCAGCAGGAGTGTGGGATTTCTCAATCTGGACAGAGCTGGCAGGCGGATCAGCAGAGGCTGGAGTATTAATAAGACCTTCTTCAGGGATAACGTCGTCTTGCAGAGGAGGATCATTGGGGATATCTTCACAAGTAAACACTTCATGATCCGATGCTTGGTCATGTTCTGGGGCCACATCTTCTTCAGCCGCTCTATCCAGGCGGGCCTTCTTGCTTGGTTTCGGTTTAGCCCTGACAGAAAAATAAAAAGTCAAGGAAAAGCGTAAGCCATTACGCAGTATACTGGAAGCATATGTTCGGTTTAACTTACCCAGCAACTGTTTTCAAAGGTGGTAGCTGGGTAGCCGACGATTCACCAGATGATGAATGAGAAGTGACCTGGTAATCGGAGTCCGGTGGATTAAGAGGTTGACGGAAGAAACCCGCTTTAGGATTTAAATCAATAAAAAGGTCGGAGACCTCGGTGCGGCGTTTTCAAACCGGACTATTCGGTAAACCGGCAGAAGTAACTACCTGGCCGCTGTGCCGGATTGTGCGGCGAGCTTCGTGTTGCTGGGTCTTCATAAGAAAGTTGGGATCCAAATAAGCAAGAGGATGAGAAAATTTAACTTTCCGGTTTGTCCGACGAGATTTTGGCAAAGGCAAGATTTCTGAATCAGAAGAGAGAATAGTTACCTCAACGAAGCCCGCATTGCTGGCCTCAGCGTCATCCTGACAAGCATCATCATTAATAAGGCGGGTAAAAAGTAAGCCAAGTGAATCAAGTTCTACCTCAAGATCCGGATTACCCACATCATCATCAATGGTTGTGTCAGATGAAGCAGTGGTCTTTCTTTTACGAGTTGGTTTCTTGATAGCCTTGGTCTTGGGCCGGGTTGGCCGCCCTGCCTTCTCCGTTTTATCTTGTGAAAGCTTCTTGCTCCAAAACGGATTATCACTCTGGATCAACAATAATTAAAGGTCAGACAGATAAAGCAGTAACAGGTTCAATAATAAAGCAAGTAAAATCTTACCACTGGCGGTTCGTTGGTGGTGCAGTAAGGAAGCAGACCGGTTTGAGCACAGAGGTGCTCCGGTTCATTCAACATCTTCTTTACAGATTTTGTGACTTCATCGTCGGAGACCTGGATTTTGATATGTCGGAGTGGGTCATCGACAGTGCCAGTATATTCGCACATCAAACCAGGGCGCCGGCTTAGAGGCAGAATGCTCCATGATATCCAGCAGCGTGCAAGGTCTATTCCTGTTAAACCATTGGCCATGAAGGCCCGGAGCTTGGACAGTTGAGGGGCATATTTAATTCTCTCCTTGGCGCTTAGCCTTTGTGGAAAAGGGTGAGTGTTGCTGAGCCGTTCCGGACGGAAGCCAGGCAAGGGATTTTCATTGTCAGGGGAGGTATCCTTGCAATAAAACCAAGTTGCGTTCCACTCCTTGGGGTGAGTATGGAGTTTGACGTGGGGATAGGTGATTTCCTTCCTCTTCTGAACGGCCATACCGCCCAGTTCGGTATTAGGGCCGTCGGTGAATTCAGTACGGCGGTTTAGATGAAAGAGATCTCTAAATAACTCGACTGAAGGCTCCTCTTGAAGGTATGCCTCGGAAAGTACTTGAAAGTGACATAGATTGGTGACGGAGTTGGGGCCAGTATCCTGTGGACGGAGTTGAAAGTTGGCTAACACATCCCGATAAAATTTAGAGCCGGGCGGTTTGAAGCCCCGGGCCATGTGATCTGCGAAGACCACGACCTCTCCTTCCTGGGGCATGGGAGGACATTCATCTCCAAGAAACCTCCATTGAATCGTATCTTTGCTATCCAAAGCGCCGATCAGGACTAGATCGTCTAGCTGTGATTCTGTGACACGGGAGGGAACCCAGTTGCACTCGTACACTTGTTTGGCCATGACGAGATCTACAAGAAATAGGTGATCCGGTTCAAGGACATGCTGGATAAAAAGGTGTTGATCTAATTACGGTAAACCGGAGGCAGTACCCATAAACCGGTCTTCTACAACGCGGCGTCAGATCGATTCTGGCGGTTCAACCAGGGGACTAATGACATATATACCGGTTTAGCAATTTTTTCTCAATAGTGAAGTTAAACCGCCTGGCCTAAGCATCGGAAGCAATTGAAACTATGGATAACTAGTTATGCAGAAACAAATTTCACAAAATCGTGTTACAGCCGCGGATCTACAGCAAGCTCACAAAAACAGGAAATATTTCGAAGACTAAGGCGGAAACAGAAGTGAACCATTGAGCGGATATGTGCGGGAGATCTATGAGCTTGGATGAGAAATAGCAAGCAGATGCTAAAGGGATCTCTACTAAGCACAGCAAGAGTTCACAGATGCATTCAAGGTCAGAGAACAGCTATGAACGTGCAATGAACATAGCAAGAACATGGAACCCTAAGAACAGATCTAGGTTAAGAAGGAGAGAGAACTTACCGGGAAC
The DNA here is from genome assembly GCF_002162155.2 of Triticum dicoccoides. Taxonomy (NCBI): domain Eukaryota; kingdom Viridiplantae; phylum Streptophyta; class Magnoliopsida; order Poales; family Poaceae; genus Triticum; species Triticum dicoccoides. The sequence goes on along the minus strand of NC_041392.1, from coordinate 373,031,885 downwards.
GGAGAAGATGCGGAAAGACGCCGCAACACTCTGGTACGTTCAGGTTGATGCAGCGGCCCGAGACGAGGCAGAGATCGACGGTGGTGGCGGAGCTCCAAAGCCGGCGACGTGAGGAAGAAGAAGAAGAAGGGACGAAGGGGAAGAGAAAGGAAATGACCCTTCGGTCTTATTTATAAGGCAACCGAGCTAGGTCAAACGCGCGAATCCAGGAGCTGTCACTAAGAGGGCGTTAAGAATTTCATAATGATGTCATGCCGGTTTACAGTAACCAAAACTGATGACGTCATGCCGGTTTACAGAAACCAAAAATGATGACGACATGGAGATTTGCCAATTAACAGAAGATATCCAAGACGCAAGATGGTGGAAGGATTGACATGAACCAGTTCAAATCAATCTGGGGCCTAATGTTGGGGATATTACCACTAGGTGTAAACCGGCCTGCTTGGGCCGGGTTAACTTCATTAGTGGCGTAAATAGATGAAGGCCCAAGGCCTGTAGTCGGTTAGAACATGTAGCCGTAAACCGGCCTGATGTATGGCTTGTATTGTAAGTAAGGAATAGAGAGATACCAACCGGAATACGAGTATGAACCGGTTAGGACTCTATCGACCGACGGGCGTCACCCGTGTATATAAGGGGACGACCCGGTGGCGGTTCAGGACAGAAAGAACCACAACTCGAGCCTAGGCGAAGCTTGTTTGCTCCCTAGCCATCGAGATCATATCAATTCCATCACAACTAGACGTAGGCTTTTACCTTCATCGAAGGGGCCGAACTAGTATAAAACCCTCGTGTCTTTGTGTCCGCTTTAACCCCTTCAAGTAAACTCGTAGCGATGGCTCCACGACTAAGTCCTTTTGCTAGGACATCTGCCGTGACAAATCCACGACACAAACCCACAATTTAATTAGATCCTAATCATGCAATGTGTGAGGGTTGATCTAATGCAATAAAAACTGGTAAAAGGGAAGTATGATCAAAGTGTTACTTGCCTTGCTGATGATCCGCAAAACCTAGCGATTCGAAGTAGCAAGCGGCGCACTCCGGGTGTTGTATCGCAAACAAACGAGCATACAATAAGTACTCAAATAATGCATAGGTAAAACTCAAATAAGAGAACTAACCAGAAAGTTCAACTTAAGAACTCTGGTTGGCAAAAAGAATCAAATCGAACGAAGCAACGAAAAACAAACGGCAAAAGAAACAAGTTTAACCAACGGAAAGAGGGTTTCGAGATGAAACTCCAGGCGCTTGATTCGCCTGATTCCGATAAACGAGCAAAAAGTTATACTAGAACGAAAATCGAATCCGGAATCGCGATCAGAAAAATCACGGATTTAATCCGAGAAAAAGAAAAACGATGAACAGGTTAACGAACGAACGTTTGTTATCTGGATCTAAACGATGAACGCGTTCGTTAAAACGAACAAACGAGCGAACGCTCGCTAAAAGAAATAAACCGGAAAAACCGATCTATTTTAAAAAAACGAAACTAGGGTTTTTTTTAAAACCAGATCAGTTTTTCTCAAAAAACCGGGCGGCGGCTACCTCGGCTCGGGCTCCGGCGGGGTTCCGGGCGGCGGCTCCTGGCGGCAGCGACGGCTCTTGGCGGCGGCAGCGTGCGGCAGCGGCGCAAGGCGGCAGGGCGTGCGGCGGCTTGCAGCGGTGCGGGTGGCGTGGGGTGCGGCGGCGGTGCCTCGGGGCTCCAGAGGGGGCGGGTGGTATTTAAGGAGGGGGGCTGACTTGGGGAGGGGGTCGGGCGGCGGCGAGGTGGCTCCGGCTCGGTCTCCCTCCCGAGTCCGGCGGTTGCACGGCGAGGAGGCGGCGGCTTGGGCCGGCCTGGCTCGGCTGGGCCCTTGGCCCAGTCGGGCGCGGGTTTTTTTTAAATAATAATTTTGCCGAAACTAAGAAAAAATCTGGAAAAATAAATAAAAATCTAAAATTGCCAAAACAAATTTTCACCGTCTAAATAAAATATTTAGAACATGATGAACATTTTCTTGGCCCTAAATGCAATTTTTGAAAACGTGCAATTTTCCCTGAATTCAAATAAAAAAACAAATAAAACCAAAATAAAATATTATTTGGTTTTTTATTACATCCTCAATATTTCTTTATTTTGGGAAAGTCATTTTATTCCCTCTCTCATATTTGGATGATAGAAATAATTGAAGATAAAATAAATAAAATCAAATGATCCTATTTTCAAAATTTGAGAAAACTCAAATATGAAAATAACAAAATCCCCAACTCTCTTCGAGTACCTTGAGTTGCGTAGAATTTCTAGGATCAACCAAAATGCAAATAAATATGATATGCAATGATGATCTAGTGTATAACATTCCAAATTGAAAATTTGGGATGTTATAGTTATATGGTTTAGTGCGAGTCTTGCATGAATGGGAACATTATCTTCGTCCTCATGAATTCATCATTCATACCGATCATGAAATGCTCAAATACCTTAAAGGGCAAACTAAGTTGAACAAGCGTCATGCCAAATGGAGTGAATTCATTAAGTATTTTCCTTATGTCATCAAGTACATCAAAGGTAAGAAAAATGTTGTGGCGGACGCTCTTTCCCGCATATGCATGCTTGTTACTCAGCTTGAATTGGATGGCATTGGCTTTGAGCACATAAAAGACTTGTATGAGCATGATCCTACTTTTGCTACTCCTTATGCCAAATGTTTGACGCATGCCTCTTGGGAATGCTATTACATCAAAGATGGATATCTTATGAGAGCTAACAAGCTTTGCATCCCCGAGTCTTCTCTTCTTTTGTAGCTTTTGCGGGAATCTCATGGAGGAGGACTAATGGGACATTTTGGACGCAACAACACTTTTTCTATGCTCTCCAAGAACTATCATTGGCCCAAGATGTTTCGCAACGTCAACTGCTTCACCAACCGATGCTCTACATGTCGCAAAACTAAGTCTAAAGCTCAAGCCCATGGCCTTTACATGCCTCTCCCAATTCCATATCAAACATGGGAAGACATTAACATGGATTTTGTACTTGGATTGCCTAGGACTAGAAATGGAAAGGATTTGGTATTTGTCATTGTGGACCATTTCTCTAAGATGGCACATTTCATTCCTTGCAACAAGATAGACGATGCTTCACATGTTGCCAATCTCTTTTCTAGGGAAATATTGTGTCTACATGGAGTGCCAAAGACGATTGTCTTGGACCGCGACGTTAAGTTCCTCAACTACTTTTGGAAGACCCTATGCGCCAAGCTCGGAATCAAGCTACTCTTCTCCATGGCGTACCATCCACAAACCGACGGCCAACCGGAGGTGACCGACCACACACTCTCCGCTCTCCTTCGTGTGCTCATCAAGAAAAACATCAAGGAGTGGGAGGAGTGTCCACCTATCACTGAGTTCGCCCACAACCGAGCAAGACACTCAACAACCGGCAAGTCCCCCTTCGAGGTCGTCTACGGATTCAACCCATTGTCCCCATTGGACATTCTTCCTCTACCACTACAAGAGCGCATCAATATGGATGCACGTGCACGTGTGAACCATCTCAAGAAGGTGTATGAACATACAAGGCACACCATCGAGCGCTAAGTACAACGACTTGTGACCAAGCTCAACATCAACAAGCAACCCATGGCATTCGACATTGGTGATCTTGTGTGGCTACACCTTCACAAAGACCGCTTCCCCACCGAGCGCAAGTCCAAGCTTCTACCTTGAGTGGATGGACCCTTCAAGCTACTCGCACGCTACAACAACAACGCTTACAAGATCGACCCCCGCGCGACAAGTACAATGTAAGCGACATCTTTAATGTCAAGGACTTCTCTCCCTACCATGGTGATGAGGAATTTGATCCGAGGTCGGATCTTCCTCAAGGGAGGGGAGATGATGCGGAGCATCCCAAGGTCATCCCCACAGACCTACCATCATCTCACCAAGTGCCTAGGGGACCCATGATAGGAGCACGTGCAAGAGCTCTCGAAACCAAGGTGACATCTCTCCTCTCACAAGTTCACTTTGATGCACATGAGACATGGCTACTACCTTAAACAGAGACATTATGCATACTCAGGTATCAAGGAGTTGGCCATGAAGAAGCTAAGGAGCAAGGAGAATCAGAAGAGGAAGATGGACGTGAAGAAGAAGAGCTGCGTAAGAAGCTACATGCTCTGGATGACTGGCCCATCCCAGATGTCCGGCCCGTGAAGGTCACACCAGCCAAAGGGAACTAGGCCAGCGCATGCTACAGCGGCCAGGCTCCGGACACCCGAGCACCTCCGGACGACCGACATCGCACCAATGGAACGGAATCTACGGAAATCTGAGGAAGACCGGACAATCGGCGACCGAACGACCGGACGCCTATGGACGTCCGATGTCGTGGCAACATAACCTAAATTATGGACATCTGAAGATCTACGGACGTCCGAACACCCGCGATCCTCCGGACGACCGGCGACTCACGGACGTCCGGACCCTGGCTGCGTCCAGTTCCAGGATGAAGCCCATGTACCCCTCCACTTCGCCCCTCTTTTGCACTAAGACTATAAATAGACCTCGCCCTCCTCCTAGTTAGGGTTAGCAAAGGATTAGCTCATATTTCGTGTGAGAGCTTTGCTCATCCACTTGGTTACCTTCTCCTCGGAGATAGCACCTCCTCGGAGAAGATCCCCCAAGCGAATTCAAGACCACTTTACGGGAAGAACCTCAAGACCTCCTCACGGAGAAGATCGTGCTACTTGTATCATCCTTAGTTGACCGTGGATCATGTGATCTCTTATGTACTCGAGGATCTAGCATATGTGTGACTATTTTTTTGTTGGTTTAGTGATTCTCTCGTGTTTCCCCTTGTGTCTCCCCTCGTATTTCCCCTCGTGTTCTTTGTGTTCATCGCTGGATCTGCTCCTTTCATGAAAGATCGGCCCCTAGGGTTACTACCCTACATAAGCATAGCCAAGGAATCCTGAAAGGGCCTGCCGGGGCTCACAAAAGCAAAACCACTTCACCAACCACTCCACCGTGACCCACATCATCGATCAGTGCGGTGTCAAGCCACAAGGTGATTAAGTGGCAGCCATTCGCCACATGGCAGCCATTTTCTACAGGAGAAACCCACAGATGACACCCGTCCAACAATGTGTCAAGCAAGCAGGTGCGAAGCTGGCAAGATAGTCGAACAAGCCTTGTCGAGTGACCAACGATGTGACGTTAAGCGGTGCATTTAATGCACTCTGTCAGCCCACAGAGTTAGGTATGATAGCATTGTTTGCTATCTTATTAGTGTATAATGACTACTTTGCCATTGTGGTAACCCCTTGATCTATAAAAAGAGGCCCATGGCAACTGCAGAAAGAATTAGAAGGCGGGACAACTCATACCCCCATATGCGTGTAGTCGCTGCTGCCTTGAGGCAACCCCTGCCGGGCAAGTGTATTACGCTCCACCACCACCTTTCAACCATCAAGCCACCAAAGCAGTAGTAGTGTTTTACGCTTCACGGTGGCCCGGGTAAAATTGCATATGTGATCTCTGTCGTCCTGCCCCACGCTCATCTGCTATTTGTGAAACACGTCGCCCCCCTACCGAACCAGCAAGGGACATCTTGGTCCCATAGGTGGGCATGGTTTCCCGCGACAAAATGTAAGTACCTGGTAATTTAATTGGCACGCACGAGCTCTAGTAATTGGTCTAGTATGTGTAGCAGCAGGGGTTGTGGGTGTAACTATAGTAGTGATGTCCTCACCGAAAGCGCCATGGGACACAATGTTTGGCTGTTTCCCATGCAATGCAAACGGCAAGGATGTTGGTGTGACAAAAAAACTCAGATCATCAAATACTTACAAAACAAGGTCAAATCATGGTAAACTTAAAAATGATAAAAACTGTAATCTCGTCCTGTCGTTGTGATAGAGCGAGGGTGTCCCGATCTTTCTATGAGATGATAACTATCGATTTGGTGGAGACGATTTTGACGATCCGACTACAAACATGCACGACATTGAGCCTTAGCAATCGCTAAACCAATCTCCCGAGGTTACTGACGATGCCGGAAGCACGGTCAGCCTGACCACGAAGGTCTATTCCTACACGCAATCGAAGAACAAGCAAGAATATGATAATGCAATCTGAATATTGCGAATATAGATGAAGTATTGATAAAGGTGGGGATCCGAAAGCGGTCTTGGTCTGGTTGTTGGACACAAACGAAGTACACGAAGTTGCAATGGCTAACTTTCAACTAAACAAATCCCAAGGAAAAAGCTACTAGATGGATCTACTTATATAGGAGCAAGGGATGGCAGCCAAGGAGGTGGGAGGACATCCCAAGGCAGCCTAAAACTAACCCTGGGTCGTACAAGGCTCAAGGGCCCAAGTGGAGGTGATGCAACACCTTTGGGCTTGTAGTTTGACTCGGATTCTGCTGCAATGTCAGATTGTTTCGTGCATAACTCAACGCTCCGGACGAATTTGAAGGTGAATCCAATTGGGTTGGAAAGAGCACGAAATCTAGTTTCCAACACAAAAAGAATCACCCAATTCAGAGTCCGTATGAAAAAGTTGTTGGCGTTTTGAGTCAGGTATGTCTCTGCAGTCCGAATCTGAATCCAGAACGTGAGAGACTTGGACTCTATCTTCTCTTGGCCCAAAAGTGACGTGAGAGGACTTTTTGGACAGAACCTAAACTTATTCTTTTCCCTTATCTTCATATGTGGGTTGTACAAATGTTCCATACACCTGCAATTAGACAAAACACAAAAGTGTGTGAAGTACTTTTGTTCTGGATAACATAAATAGATTATTGAATAGTTTGCATTAGAAATCACCTGACAAATATGCATGTATGCAATATTTTTGGTTGTATCCAAGGTAGTCATGTCCTCATCATCCTCCCCTTCTTGAAAACAAAGCCGTCCTCGGCGTTGCTTAATCTGAAATGTGGCTAACAAAAGAGACAAGGTGTACATGTTGTATATGTATATATAATCCATTTTAACTTCCCTTGATTTTTGCACATATGACACTTGTATACTTGAGTAACTTTCATAGTTCATAAAATATAAAGCCAAAAAAAATTTCACAAGAAGTAGAAGGCATGAAAATATTGCAACTCAGTTTGCACATATAAGTGAAGTTCTTATTCATTTCAAAAGATTGGCAATGTTCATCATTAAACCATCCTAACTTTGATGAATAAACCTTACTTGCATCAAATTTACATGCTACAACATGCTTAAATAAGCAAACATGCAATAAGTCATTGGACACAGAATCATCATCAAGATTAGAGGTCATATCCAAATGATTAAACATTGGTTCTTTTGCATCAACAGTTAATTCAATGGGTGCACTCAAAATTGTTGATATTTCAGTTGTTTGATCACATGACGCATTCATGACAGTAACAAGATTCTCTAAAATAGGTGGTGTGCGCAAATCAACAGGTAACTCAACACGTGATGCATTCAAGTTAACTAGGCATGCATCATTCTCATGTGAAGTTATATCATCAATACTTTTACTGTTACCTTGTCGCAGAGATGTAGCTGATGTAGGCACGAACGTTGACAATGTACCATACTCTTGAGATGATGTCGCGCTCACAATCCGAGGTGGGGCTGCTCTAGTAGGTGCAACGGTGGAGTAACCAACTGGCTGTGGTGAGCATGAACTGGAATAGTAGTTGTTGTAGTCACCCAATGCATCCTCCTGTATCTGTCTTTCAAAGGTACAAGCACGGACATACATACCAGTAATGCAACAAGGAATATACTGAAATCTTGCCTGAATATCATGGTTCAAACCACCAAAAAATCTATTCATTGTATCATCCTTAGATTCTTCTATGTCGCAATGATGCATATAAGATTTGAACTCTTGGTAGTAAGCATGAATAGTGTTGTTGCCTTGTTTAAATTGTTCAAATTTGTGAAGCAATTCACGACGATAGTAAGGAGGGAAAAATTGTTGTCTCATTATAGCTTTCAAAACTTTCCAAGTTGTGGGTTGGTTATCAATGTTTTTCTTACAATGTACACTCCACCAAACAGAAGCAAACCCAGTAAATGCTCTAGTGGTAGCTCGTACTCTCTCAAGTTTAGAAAAATCATGGTACTAAAAACTTGTTCTACTTCAAGCTCCCAAGCTAGATAAATAGAAGGATTAAATCTACCCTCAAATGATGGTAAAGAGATAACCTGACCATATGCTCGTGTGTGTTGTCCCAACTCTCGTGATGGTGAAGATGTGTCCGTTGTACAAGAACTTCTATCTCTGGAACCTGTCATGATTAGTAGAAACAAGAAACAAAATTCAAGAATAATGTTCCTATGAACTACTAGGGTATGGTGGTAAAATGCTCACAGTATAACAAATATCAATATATTACAAGTTCTTACCATGCAGCAGGTGGTGACAGGCAAGCAACAGTGTCAAATAACTCCGAAGATTGTGTAAAGCGATTGCCAGTGGAACGTACGTATACACGATGTAGAAATATGTGGAGCTGGGTTGGCTATATATGGTAGCAAAAGATTAGAAATAATCAATTCAAAGATGCAATGTTGAATAAATGCTCATCGACGGTACTGTGCTGGTCCTATGCTAGACCGGACTAGAGACGCGAGCCTAGAACACTAATGAGGTCACGCTGTAGCACAACTAGCATCAATAAAAGACAAGAAGTAGCTCTGGACAGCAAAATATAAGTGAAGATCACGATAGCCGTAAAGATAATGATGTGAAACAACAGCCAAGCAGGATATATCAACAATTTTCTCTCCAACTTTCCTCTGGAAAAGTTTGTGCCAATTTTTTTTGATAATTTTTCAAGAATGGAATTGACTCAAGCTTGCAAACACAAAAGGAATCACTCAATTCCGAGTTGATATGAGGAGTCAAAAAATTCTAAAACTGGCCTGAAAAACTGGAATAAGCTGTGTTTGTGAACTTCGGAGGGCAAAAAGACCTATTTATAATCCGATTTGAGGATCCAAAAATTGAACTAGCTTCTGCAACTATTTAGATGAGGCTCGTCGCTAGCTTCATTTGAGTACTCGCGGAGCCAAAACGGACTTCGTATGAGGAAGTTATGTCTGTTTTACTGAACAGTGCACAAAACAGATTCCAATCCGAATTCAACTACGAGACTGAGTCTATAGATCCAAATTTTGTTTTTTTTTTCTTCTCTCTTTTTCTTCTCTCTTTTTTTCCTCACACTTTTTTTTCTTTTTCTTTCTCTTTTTTTCTCTGACTTTTTTTACTTTTTTTTCTCTCTTTTTCTCTCTCCCTATTTCCAAACAAACTAGATAAGATGCAGATTGGATCTAGCGAAGATGTGAACGACCTCAACTATGATTGTGACAATGAACGATGGTAGCACATGGTGGAAATTGATGGGTGGGTGGTGGACAGCGGAAGGGATAATGATGCAGCAGCGGCGTGACTAATGTGAATAGAACTCGAAACTCTAAATGAACTAGACATTAAGACCAGCAACTCGACTCGATGATGCAACCGATAATTCAACTATGCAAGCAATAAAAAGAAAATTGCAAAGGCTTAGATTGGCTTGGACAAAGGATGAATTGATCTAACCTTTTTTGTGGCTTTTTCTTGGACAATAGGTAAGAAAATAAATCTAATCTAGGAAAAACTGGAAATTCTCACCGAGCAACCTGAAAACTGATACCACTTGATAGAGGCAAAGGTGTCCCGATGTTTCGATGATATAGATATTGTTTTCTGTGGGAGTCGACTTTGTCGATCTAACTACGAACGTGCGAAGACGTCGCGCCTTAGCAATCGCTAAACCAACTTCCGAGGGTTATTGACCATGCTGGAGCATGATCAACCTGACCACGAGGGTCTATTTCCTGCGAGCAAACGAAGAACATGTAAGAAACTAAGATTGCAATCTGGATATTGTGAATGAAAGAGGAAAATATTTATTAATGAAGGTGGGGTTCTGTGACGTCTTGGTCTAGTCGTTGGACACCAACGGAGTACGCGGAGTTGCAGCTATGGCGAACTTTTAATCTAAACAAAACTCAAGGAAAAAGCTACTAGATGGATCTACTTATATATGAGCAAGGGATGGCGGCCAAGGAGGTGGGAGGACATCCCAAGGCAGCCTAAAAATAACCCTAGGTTGTACAAGGCTCATGGGCCCAAGTGGAGGTGATGGAACACCTTTGGGCTTGTAGTTTGACTCGGATTCTGCTGCAATGTCAGATTGTTTCTTGCATAACTCAACGCTCCGGACAAATTCGAAGGTGAATCAAATTGGGTTGGAAAGAGCACGAAATCTAGTTTCCAACACAACAAGAATCACCCAATACGGAGTCCGTATGAAAAATTTGTTGGCGTTTTGAGTCAGGTATGTCTCTGCAGTCCGAATCTGAATCCAGAACGTGAGAGACTTGGACTCTATATTCTCTTGGCCCAAAAGTGACGTGAGAGGATTTTTTGAACAGAACCTAAACTTCTTCTTTTCCCTTATCTTCATATGTGGATTGCACAAATGTTCCATACACCTGCAATTAGACAAAACACAAAAGTGTGTGAAGTATTTTTGTTCTGGATAACATAAATAGATTATTGAATAGTTTGCATTAGAAATCACCTGACAAATATGCATGTATGCAATATTTTTGGTCGTATCCAAGGTAGTCATGTCCTCATCATGTTGATTACTAGAACACAAGAAATGTGTCTCATCTCATTGTCTTCCTCATCTACCTTTCCTTGCCTACTCCTTTGTAAACCAGTTCATTTGGATTTCCCAAGACTTGTATATCTATTTGAGTGAAATTGGGATTGTGTCTGCTTTGTTGTTTTATGGGGGAATTCAGATTCTTAACATATAGGGCTATGTACTTCCACTCTTCATACAATATGTACTCCCACTTCATATATGTAATACTACTTATGCCTAAAAGAATAATCTGCATTACTTCTAATTATCTCAACATGCATGCTTTCACGTCATAAAAAATATTGTAGCCATTAGATTTACTAACTAGAGCCACTAGCATTAGCCCAATCAAAGCATGATAATCCTCTACCATGCAACATGCATTAGTGAATTCTAAGTACTTTTTAAATCACATTAGATATAATTATGACATAGCTCACTACCTATTTTTCCTAGCCATGTAACCATGACATGCATGTAAAGTTATAAGTAACAATTTTACATCAGCATATCCATGCAACACTATCACATCATCAATTCATGCAAAGTCATCAATTAATTGTTTCTTTATATTTTGTGATCTCATAGACAAGGTATATATGTTGGGCGCTTGGAGCGTACCTATATTGTCACAACCCTAGAAATTGTTTGTAAATAGTTGCATTGCATCAACCCATCATGTCTCAAATTCAAAAGAATTTGAAATGGGGATGATCAAACCCTAGCAGATAATTATTTCACCTAGGTTTAAATTAATTTTTTTAGTGTTCACAAAATACCTTTAGAAAAGTTCATGATTTTTTGTAAAAGGTGAAAACCTCTGTAAAAATGATGCACCTATTTCTAGGATATTCTAGATTTTTAAATTAAACCATATTTTATATTTATTGGGGCATTTAAATCCTAAAGATATTTTGAAATGGTCCAATAATTTTGAAAATTTCTAAGGGCCTCTGGAATAATTCATTTAGTGTCCATAATTATTCTCAAGATTTCATAAAGTGATTTGGTTTATATTCTAAATCAAACAGATAGAAGAAAATAGAAAAACAAAAGAAAATGAGAGAGTGTTAGCTGTCACTTACCTGGCCTAGCCTAGCATGGCCTAGCCCATCTAGCCCATGCCAGTCATCGTCTACCTCTACCAGTAGGTAGAGGTGTGACAATGCTCGACGCCGCGCGCACCACACACCAGCATGCCTGCTTACCGCCTTCCCGCCAGCGCGACGCCGGGATCTTTCTCTGTGTTGCCGTCTGGATCGAACTCTCCTCTACGTTCGCCCTCTATCCCTCTCCCCCGCTCCCCCCCCCCCTCCCCGTGATTACAAACAAGTATAGTGGCTCAATCGTTGTCCTTTCCATAAGTAAGTGTGTCTAGCCCAACGAGGAGCTGAAGGAAATGGCAAGTAGTTTTTAGCAAGGTATTTTCTGCAAGTACTGAAATTACCGGTGACGATGTGTTTGATAGCAAGATAATTTGTGACAAGTAACAAGTAGAAATATTAACTAAGTTGCAGCGAGGTAGCTCAATCCTTGTTGTTGCAAAGGATAGGCCAGAATGATCTCTTATAATAAGCTATTCTTGAGGACACATGGGAATTTCATCTACTTACTTTCATCATGTTTTTTTGATTCGCGTTCGTTACTTTGATAATTTGATATGTGGGTGGACCGGTGCTTGGGTGATGTTCTTACTTGAACAAGCCTCCCACTTATGATCACCCCTTCTCTCAAGCATCCACAACTATGAAAGAAGAATTACGAGTACAGCGAGGCGCTATACAAACAGTTATTGACCCCTTTCCACGATGGTATTTGGAAACATCGCCTAGTGAGTGACTGCGATAGGGGGTCCTTCCCACACAGCCCAGAAATCGTCGGGGATATGCCCTCCTGGGACAAACGCTCGGCAAAATGAGGTCGTGTGCGACCAGCGAGCGATCAAATACGGTTATATGTACAGTAGTGGTAAAAAAATTCAATTATACAGGCGAAATTGTTTTTGGTCGTAAGTTCATCCCACATAGCCAACCCCCGCTAAATTTTTCCATTTGGATATACATCCCACACATTCACTCAAGGAAAACATTCTATTCGCAGGTACATCAGACACAGTTTTCCCCATTAAATCGTTTGTGATAGCGTTTCCATTGCACACGGTATTAATAATTTTATCATTTGCGTTATTGAATGCATCACACACGGTGTGTAGAAGAAACAGTGTGGCAAAGGCTGTCCATCACACACAGTTTTTATGTGGTAAACGTTTCCGACGGGTGGTCTACCGCAAATAGTTTTCAGGAGGATGTCGGGTGTTATTGTTCATTAATCCAACACGGTTTATTCCTAGAAACTATGTGCGTTTCCTGACGCCATCACCCACAATGTTTTCTCAATAACCGTTTGCAATAGAAAAACCCAATTAGCAGGCTAATTATCCTAGTATTAATAATCCATTTATTAATCTAATTGACATTTCATATTAGGCACGCAATATATTTCATTTTCATAATTGAAATACACTAGAGTACAACATCATATAGCTTCAACACTTAGCTACCCCATTACACAACTGCACCAGAACCAAGTTTCACATGCAACATCTATAACCTTTCAAAATTAGCATCATAGATGGTACATAGACAGATGTATCTCATCTGAAAAACTACTGGAGCAGTAGTCAAATATTGAGCCTTCATTGATGTTGGAGGTCTTTGCAAGTTTAGGCTAGTGCCTGTGGGTGATTGACCGTCCATCCTTAGTCCTCTTCAGAAACACTTCAATATTGAACCGTGGGTGTTGTATGAATACCTTCCTCGCCTCCTGACCATACAGGTGGTTTGAGAGGTAATCATCAGTGAACTGCTTTCGAAAGGCTAGAAAACAAATATGTGCATAAATATCTTCTCTATATTAGAAATGGGGCAAAGGAATGAAAAAGGCAAGGTATAATAGTTAGTACCATCCTGTAGTGAACTGATGTCTTCTTCTTTGTGTAGAGAAAGATCTTGTTGTTTTTTGTCGCTAATTTCTTTATCCTATCAATCTTTCTGAGTTTCTTGACTTGACTGATATTCATGGACAACTCATTTCCCCATATGCAAAAAGGTTCGAACAGTGGGTTAAAACCTCTGACAGTAGGACCTACATGTGCAATACCAAATTGTTAAAAACCTAAATATTAGAATGGTTCCTACAATTGCACAACAATGTGCTATTAGACAACAAAACATTGATGACCCACAAGTATAGGGGATCTATCGTAGTCCTTTCGATAAGTAAGAGTGTCGAACCGAACGAGGAGCAGAAGGAAATGACATGTGGTTTTCAGCAAGGTATTCTCTGCAAGCACTAAAATTATCGGTAACATATATTTGTGTGATAAGATAATTCATAATGGATAACAAGTAACAAAAGTAAACAAGGTGCAGCAAGGTGGCCCAATCCTTTTTGTAGCAAAGGACAAGCCTGGACGAACTCTTATATAAAGCAAAGCGCTCCCGAGGACACATGGGAATTGTTGTCAAGTTAGTTTTCATCATGCTCATATGATTCGCGTTCGTTGCTTTGATAATATTATATGTGGGTGGACCGGTGCTTGGGTGCTGCCCTTGCTTGGACAAATATCCCACCTATGATTAACCCCTCTCGCAAGCATCTGCAACTATGAAATAAGAATTAAGATAAATCTAACCATAACATGAAACATATGGATCCAAATTAGCCCCTTACGAAGCAACACATATACTAGGGTTTAAGCTTCTGTCACTCTAGCAAGCCATCATCTACTTATTACTTCCCAATGCCTTCCCCTAGGCCCAAATAATGGTGAAGTGTCATGTAGTCGACGTTCACATAATACCACTAGAGTAGAGACAACATACATCTCATCAAAATATCGAATGAATACCAAATTCACAGGATTACTTATAACAAGCCTTCTCCCATGTCCTCCGGAACAAACGTAACTACTCACAAAGCATATTCATGCTCAAGATCAGAGGAGTATTAATTATCATTAAGGATCTGAAAATATAATCTCCCATCGGATAAACCAACTAGCATCAACTACAAGGAGTAATCAACACTACTAGCAACCCATAGGTACCAATCCGAGGTTTTGACACAAAGATCGGATATAAGAGATGAACTAGGATTTGAGTGGAGATGGTGCTGGTGAAGATGTTGATCGAGATTGACCCCCCTCTCGATGAGAGGATCGTTGGTGATGACGATGGCTTCGTTTTCCCCCTCCCAGAGGGATGTTTCCCTGGCAAAACAACTCCGCCGGAGCCCTAGATTGGTTCTACCCAAGTTCTGTCATGAGACGGCGACGCTTCGTCCTGAAATCTTCCTTCTGATTTTTTCAGGTGAAAACACAACATATAGCGGAAGATGGGCGTCGGGGGCCTGCCAGGGGGCCACAAGGATGGGGCGCGCCCAGGGAGGTAGGGCGCGCCCTCCACCCTTGTGGCTGGCAGGTGTCCCCCTCTGGTGCTTTCTTCGCCCAATATTATTTTATATATTCCAAAAATATTCTCTGTGAAGTTTCAGGACTTTTGAAGTTGTGTAGGATATGTCTCTAATATTTTCTCCTTTTCTAGTCCAGAATTCCATCTGCCGGCATTCTCCCTCTTCGTGTAAACCTTATAAAATAAGAGAGAAAAGGCATAAGTATTGTACCTAAATAGGCAATAACAGCCCATAATGCCAAAAATATCAATATAAAATCATGATGCAAAATGGACGTATCAACTCCCCCAAGCTTAGACCTCCCTTGTCCTCAAGAGAAAGCTAGAATCGAAAAATATGTCCACATATTTAGAGATAGAGGCGTCAATAAAATAAAATACGGATATGAGGGCATCATGATCATCTTTAGAATAACAACATATATTGTCATATAATTTCTTATGCTAAAGTAACAATTCGTTCACAAGCTAAAGTATGAATCAGAAACTTCATTGAAAACTAACAAACTATGATCTCAGTCATTGAAGCAATTGCAATTTATCATAACACCGAAAGAGTCAATATAAGAGCTTTTCAGCAAGTCCACATACTCAACTATCATTTAGTCTTTCACAATTACTAACACTCACGCGATATTTATGGGTTCAAAGTTTCAATCGGACATAGAGAAAGATAGGGGCTTATAGTTTCGCCTCCCAACCTTTTACCTCAAGGGTAATGTCAACAATAATACTTTATGAAAACCTACATCCGAGTGGATATACATATATCCGGATCTCTCCAACACATAGTGCTTGCCAAAGGAAAAAGTGTAAAAAGAAAAGGTTAGATCTATTCATCCTTTGTCCATCAGTTTGGGGGTGACAAGTAGTACTAAAAAGCAGTTTAGTCCCCAACTTAGCCCGTAAACATCTCCAAAAGTGGCTAAGAAATTTAGTATCACGATCTGAAACAATAGTATTTCGCACACCATGCAAGCGAATAATTTCACAAAAGAACAAATCAGCAACATTAATAGCATCATCGCTTTTATGACATGGTATAAGTGTGCCATTTTTGAGAACCTATCCACGATAACAAATATGCTATCCCTCCCCTTCTTTGTTCAAGGTAAACCTAAAACAAAGTCCATAGATATATCCTCCCAAGGAACAATAGGTACAGGCAAAGGCATATATAAACCATGAGAATTGAGTCGTGACTTAGCTTTTCGACATGTAGTGCAGCGAGCAACAAAACGCTCAACATCCCGTCTCATCTTTGGCCAAAAGAAATGTGTAGCAAGTATATCCTCCGTCTTCTTGATGCCAAAGTGTCCCATTAATCCTCCTCCATGCACCTGCTGCAACAACAAAAGACGAACGGAGCTAGCTGGAATGCATAGCTTGTTAGCACGAAACACAAATCCATCGTTAAGAACGAACTTGTTCCAAGTTCTCCCTTCCTTACAATTCTGTAATACATCTTTAAATTCAGCATCATGAACATATTGATCTTTGATGGTCTCCAAACCAAATATTTTAAAGTCAAGTTGTGAAAGCATAGTATAACGATGAGACAATGCATCAGCAATAACATTTTCTTTACCCTTCTTGTGTTTAATGACATAAGGGAAAGTCTCAATGAATTCAACCCATTTAGCATGTCTACGGTACAGTTTTGCTTGACTTTTAATGTGTTTCAAAGATTCATGATCAGAATGTATAACAAATTCCTTGGGCCATAAATAATGTTGCCATGTTTCTAAGGTCCGAACAAGAGCATATAATTCTTCATCATAAGTAGAATAGTTCAGACTAGGCCCACTCAATTTTTCAGAAAAGTATGCAACAGGTTTGCCATCTTGTAATAAAAAACCTCCTAATCCAATTCCACTAGCATCACATTCAAGCTCAAAAGTCTTATTAAAATCAGGAAGTTGGAGTAAAGGAGCATGTGTCAACTTATCTTTCAATACCGTGAAGGCTTCTTCCTGTGCGGTACCCCAAACAAAAGGCACA
The DNA here is from genome assembly GCF_002162155.2 of Triticum dicoccoides. Classification (NCBI taxonomy): domain Eukaryota; kingdom Viridiplantae; phylum Streptophyta; class Magnoliopsida; order Poales; family Poaceae; genus Triticum; species Triticum dicoccoides. The sequence goes on along the minus strand of NC_041392.1, from coordinate 373,014,722 downwards.
TCCTTCTTTGTAAGCTCGTTGATAGGTGCAGCAATGGTGCTGAAATCTCTCACCAAACGCCTATAGAAACCAGCGAGGCCAAGGAAACTCCTCACCTGTGTGACCGTTTTCGGATGCGGCCAACTCTCAATAGCTTCAATCTTGGCTTTATCAACTTCAATTCCCTGTGGAGTAACAACATAGCCAAGAAAAGATACTCGGTTAGTGCAAAAGGTGCACTTTCCAAGATTACCAAACAAACGTGCATCACGTAGAGCAATAAAAACAGCACGTAAATGTTCCAAATGTTCCTCCAAAGATTTGCTATAAATCAATATGTCATCAAAGTAAACTACCACAAATCGTCCAATGAAAGCACATAAAATTTCGTTCATTAATCTCATGAAAGTACTAGGTGCATTAGTTAACCCAAAAGGCATAACTAACCACTCATATAATCCAAACTTAGTTTTCAATGCTGTTTTCCATTCATCTCCCAATTTCATACGAATTTGATGGTATCCACTACGCAAATCAACTTTGGAGAATATTGTAGAGCCACTCAATTCATCAAGCATATCATCTAGCCTAGGAATAGGATGATGATAACGAATAGTAATATTATTAATGCCTCTACAATCAATGCACATACGCGACGTACCATCCTTTTTCGGCACTAAAATGATAGGAACAGCACAAGGAGTAAGGGATTCGGGTATATAACCTTTGTCGAGCAGTTCTTGTACTTGACGCATAATCTCCTTCGTCTCCTCTGGATTGGTACTGTATGGTGCACGGCTGGGTAATGATGCACCGGGAATTAAGTCAATTTGATGCTCAATCCCTCGAATAGGTGGTAATCCTGGTGGCACGTCTTCTGGAAAGACGTTAGCGAACTCCTGCAAAATGTTAGTGACAGCATGAGGCAAAGAGGAAGGCACGTCCTCGAAAGAAAATAATGCCTCTTTGCACACAAAAGCATAGCAAACAGATTTGGTGAAATCTAGCTCAACAATATCAGATTTTGTGGCAAGTAAACATGAACTTTTGAATTTAATTTCAGAAGCAACACTAGATGGTTTATTATTAGGTTTCATTTGTTGCTCAAATTCTTTTGCCACAATCTGATTTTCACTCTTATTTTTCTCCTGTTTTATTTTATTAGCTCTATTAATATCATCTTTCAAAATGGATTCAGGAGTCATAGGAAGCAAAGTAATATTTTTATCTTTATGAACAAGAGTATAGTGATTGTTTCTACCATGGTGTACATAATTTTTATCAAATTGCCATGGTCTACCAAGTAATAAGGAACATGCTCGCATAGGTACCACATCACAATCAACATAATCAGCATATGTAGAGATACTAAAATGCACACGAATAGTACATGTGACCTTAACCTTGCCGCTGTTGTTGAACCATTGGATGTAGTAAGGATGTGGATGTGGTCTTGTGGTGAGAGATAGCTTCTCCACCATCTCCGTGCTAGCCAAGTTATTGCAGCTCCCTCCATCTATGATGATGCAAACAGAACGTTCCTTCACAACTCCCTTTGTATGGAACAAATTATGCCTATGATTTTGTTCAGCTTGTGTAACCTGCACACTCAAAACATGTTGAGCAACTAAACATTCATACCTGTCAGCATCTTCAGCAGCCATGTATTGCGTCTCATGATCAGGATTGTCTCCACCGTGTTCTTCATGTGTAATAAGAGCCGACGTCTCCTAATCATAATCACTAGCAGACTCATACCCACCATCCTCAGTAGCAATCATCACGCGCTGAGACTGGCATTCTCTTGCAAAATGTCCTCTTCCCTTACAACGACGACAAATAATATCACTTGTGTGCCTTGTTGATGCCATGGAAGAAGAAGAGCTCTACGCAGGCCCGGCAGGTGTGCTCTTGGCAGATAGTGGTGGTTGTGCCTGCTTTCTTGTATCACGGCTGGAGGTGGCACTTGATGGAGGTGCTGGTGGAGTGGAAGTAGAGGATGCACGTGGTGTCCATGATGAAGATCGACCTGCAGAAAAGTTAGTTCGTGCCAATGCCTGTCGATCCTGCACTACACGTTCAGCTTTACAAGCAAGATGGAATAAACGAGTGATATTAGTATACTCCTTATACTCTAGAATGGTCTAAATCTCTCTATTTAATCCACCCATAAAACGCGCAAGCATAGCTTCATTCTCCTCAACAATACCACATCTAATCATGCCAGTTTGTAGTTCCTGATAATATTCTTCTACAGAATTTTTCCCTGTCTTAAGCGCTACAATTTTTGAAGTAATTCACATTGATAATATGGTGGAACCCAACGAGTACGCATAGCAGTTTTCAAAGCAGCCCAAGTAGCTAGAATAGTACATAATCTACAATGTTCAGACCACCAAACACATGCAAAGCTAGTGAAAGCACAAACAGCAGCAGGAACATGTCTCTCCTCAGGATATTGTAAACATGTAAATCGTTGTTCAGTTTCTAACTCCCAAGTAAGATATATATCAGGAACATATCTACCCTCAAATGGTGGAATATTCAATTTTAGTTTAGGAAGATGGTCATGTACCTCAGGTGGTGGTGCAGCCCTACCATTGCGATGATATGCATGAGGACGACCTGGTGGTGGTGGTGCTGGTGGTTGCACATAGTTCTGATTTTGATCAACCTCATCCTCGTAATGGTCCTGTACCTCTGCAGTAGCAGCAGGAGTGACAGAAGCACTAACAGTAGGTACAACAACACCAGAAGTTTGACCAGGCTCAATGGGAACACGTTGTGCTGGTCCCACTTGATTTGGAAGACGATGTTGTTGTTGTTGTAGAGGTGTGACAGGTGCAGTGGGCGGTGGAAGACGCGCGAGCAATTCATTAAACTTGTTATCGAGCTTTGTTTCGAACGCCTTCTCAATGCCATCTATCTTCTCCATGGCCTCTTCAAATCTGTTTAGCACATCTTCCACCTGTCCACTCATCATTTGTTGAAACTTATCATGTAACTCTTTGTTCGTCATGTTCTCCTAGTCAATCGCATCGGGTTGTGATCCTGCCATGGTTAGCAGCAATAGAAACACACAAGAATATGATCCTACAGACTACTAGAAAATGGCGGTGGTGGAGTGTCACAAATCCGTCAAGCAAATCTCAAATTCTTACCAGTTCTTACCCAGCAGCAGGCGGTGATCGGCAACCGTCGTAGTCAAAACTCTCAAAGCTTGGATAGAGCGATTACCAGGGAGAGTCAAACGCACGACGTAGATATATGTGGAGCTAGGAAGGCTTATAATATGGTAGCAAAAAGGGTCAACAATAATCAATTCAGAGATGCAAAGTTGAATAAACACTCAACGACGGTACTGTGCAGGTCCTAGGCTAGACCGTGCTAGAGACGCGAGCCTAGAACACTAACAAAAATCACGGCGCTGCACGTAAACGAGGGAAAATCACACTCTGGAAATTTTTTCGCTCTTTTTTTTGGTGCTCCTCTTTTTTTTGCGCTCCTTTTTTTGCGAAAAATCACTATAATGGCGAGTGCCTCAAAACTCTTCCCTCGTCAAACTGACAGGATGGGCACAAAAAAAATTCGACTTTTTTTTCCGAAATTAGGGCAGCGACGATGAAAAAGTGCGCCAAAAAATCACTATGATGGCAAGTGGCTCAAAAGACTCAGAAAAGCCTAAAAATAGGATAGGCAAAAAAATTTGCCTGTGAAAATTTTGGCCTAAAAACTCCCCGGGGGTCTCCAGACTCTTTTTTTTCGAAACCTACTCAGGCAAGGAAACACGAATCAGAAAGTAGACGGACCTCGAAAACAAATCTAATATGAAAGGAACTCGGATTGGTGGTGGATATATGATGGTAGGATATGGCAGCGGTGGTGGTATATGGATACGAATTGGTGGTGGTATATGGATACGGATAGGTGATGGTATATGGAGACGGATAAGCGGTGGTGGTAGATGGCAGGGGCGATGATGATGGTGCGGCGGCGGCGTGACAACTTATGACCAGAACTCGAAACTCTAAAAGACTAGACTCTAAGACCAGCAACTAGACCCGACGATGCAACCGCAAATTCAACAAAGCAAAACACTAAAAAGACTATGCAAAGGCTCAGATTGGTTCGGACATGATGAACTAACCCTAATTTTTTTTGGCTTTTTTTCATGGACTGTAGGTATGAAGAACAGACCTGATCTAAACTACGAAAAACTATAAAATCTCATCGAGCAACCTGGAAATCTGATACCACTTGATAGAGGCAAAGGTGTCCTGATGTTTCGGTGAGATGGTGGCTATCGTTTCTGTGGGAGTCGACCTTGATGATCCGACTACGAACGTGTGAGACGTCGCCCCTTAGCAATCGCTAAACCAACTTCCAAGGGGTTATTGACCACGCAGGAGCACGATCAACCTGACCACGAGGGTCTGTTTCCTGCGAGCAAACGAAGAACAAGCAAGAAACTGAGATTGCAATCTGGATATTGCGAATATAAGATCAAAGCTTTATTGATCAAGGTGGGGTTCTATGACGTCTTGGTCTGGTCGTTGGACACAAACAAAGTACGCGAAGTTGTAGCTATGGCGAACTTTTAATCTAAACAAAACCCAAAGTCTAAACGATGCCCTAAGGGCTGTATATATGGAGGAGAGACGGGGAATTTCGTGGCCCTTGGTGGAGGTGTCCGAAACCAACCCTAACTCTTGTTTCCCCACACATACGGACTCTAAAAACAGCCTATACTTAAGTACTTCAAAAATACATGGGCCTGGCCCAATAATAAGGTGACGCAGCACCTAGAATAGCCTCTGGACGAAATTTATGAAGTGGCATCTTGTATATTTCGTCCCATGCTTCATGCACTCATTATGGTGGCTTCAGAGTCCTGGAATCATCACTTGTAACTCCGTTCTTGTTCCCCTTGCGCATGCCATCATCTCCATGCTTGAATTTGCTCCAAGGTTCATCTTGCTTGTCCAAGCTAGACCCTTCATTTGTAAGCAAGACAAATGTATCCAATTTAGGCAACATCATATTCTCATGAACATTAGAATCGTTACCAAGAAACGAAAGTACCTGATAATTCAATTGTCGTGCGTGAGCTCTAGTAATTGGTCCAATATGTATAGCAGCAGGGCCTGTGGGTGTAACAATGGTATTGATGTTCTCATCAGAGATGAATTTGTCGAAGCCGGTGTGGAGTCCGAGTCGATGGTCGAGAAGCCGGTGTGATGTCCAAATGCGCCTAAGTAGCTGAAACACCTTAGGACACACGAGAAACCGAAGCCCGAAACTCAAACAACCACGAGAAATAGTGCGGAAGAACACAAGTGGTGGTTTGGAATCAAAACTATGCAAAATAGAAATGGCCGAAAGTTTCTAGAGGTTCCGTGCGCACGGAGTAAGTGAGGCCCGTGTGCATGGGGTGCTCTGTGAGCGGATGAACTGCTCCTGATCCGTGGGAATCTCCAAGTTTTTGGCCAATTTTGAAGGAAGGAAAGGTGGGGAAGCTGGAGCTGGGTAGATCCACTTGCCAAACAACAAATTAATGGACCAAAACAAGCAAATCTCACAAGATCCAACAAATTGCAAGAAAAAATTTTGGGGCTATTTTTGGTGCAGTTTTTCGAATTTGCACAAAAAACAACAAAATCAAGCTAGGAAGTGGGGGGGTGGGACTCCAAGATGTGAATCAACCATGCTCATCATACCAAGATGTTGTAGGGCAAAATCCTAGAGGGGATCTTTTCACACTTGGAGGGGGAAAAGAGGAAGAACACTCAAGAACAAAAGACACAAAACACTCAAACAAACCCAAATATCACATCCACTAGAGTAGCACACATGAGATCCACAAGATTACATGAACAATTCAAGGAAAGTAGCACTAGGTAAGTTCTTCCAACTAGGTGAGGTCTTGATCTTGATCTTCTCCAAGAGGAGGGCTTGATAATCCCAAGGATTCTTCCCAAGAGGGGTCTAGACCTCCAAGAGGAGGGGATACAAGGAGAAAAGCTCACAAATGTCTCACATATACTTTGCTAACCCTAAACATGGTTCTAGGTATGACTTATATAGCATTGGGGTCGAAGGAGATGAAGAGGAGGGCGAAAAGCAATCTCAGCCAGCCATCCTAGAAGGCTCGTGCGCACGGGGTAAGTTGGGCCCATGTGCATGGGGGTCCTGTGGGCACGGTACATGCCCGTGCGCATGGGGTGCTCCAGCGCCAACTTCATGGGCAGTCCGTGGGCACGGGGTCTCGGGGGCCCTTATGCATGGGGTCACCTGGGACTTCCACTGTTGCTGATGTTGTGCTCCGTCTTGGTTCGCGTGGCCTTGGGGTGGTCCTCCTTCTCGTTGGGGATGCTCCTGAGCCTCATGGTGGTGTTCCTCTTTGTACCTAATGAGACATAACATATTTTGGTGAGGTAGAAATCAAGTCCCATTCGTATCCATATGCAAGTCAAGTAGGAAGGAGTTCACCTCGGTTTCCAAAGCACGTGCTCTCGCTCTTGTGACAGGTCCATGTGGGGCTTGATGTGTTGGTGTAGGGTCCATAGGGATGGTGGAAGGATGCTCCACATCACGTGCCCTCCACCCTTGTGGTCGCCTCGTGTCTCTTTCGGACTACTTTTAATTTTCTAATTTTTTAAATATTCCAAAATGGAGAAAAATTGCTATTAGAGCAGTTTTGGAGTCGGTTTACATACCGTACCACATACCTATTCCTTTTTCAGAGTCTGAAACATTTTGAAAAGTCTCCCTTATGTACTCCTCCCATGTTACTGTATTAACAATTTTGGTCTCAACATTATGGGAGTATCTAAGATATAATGTTTTATTCTTTGACCGTTTACCACCTTCGGATTTGTGCCTTCGGTGTTGTTGATTTTGATGGCACCGGAATGATAGACCTCCTCGATAATGTAAGGACCTTCCCATTTAGAGAGAAGCTTTCCTGCAAAAAATCTTAAACGAGAGTTGTATAGAAAAACATTATCACCTACATTAAACTCACGCTTTTGTATCCTCTTGTCATGCCATCTTTTAAATTTTTCTTTAAACAAATTGGCATTCTCACAGGCTTGGGTCTCCATTCATCAAGTGAGCTTATGTCAAATAACCTCTTCTCACTAGCAAGTTTGAAATCAAAATTGAGCTCTGTAATAGCCCAATATGCCTTATTTCTAGTTCAAGAGGTAAGTGACATGCTTTTCCATAAACCATTTTATATCGAGACATACCCATAGGATTCTTATATGCAGTTCTATAAGCGCATAATGCATCATCAAGTTTCTTTTATAAATTCTTTATAGATCTATTAATAGTCTTTGCAAAATCAATTTAATCTCTCTATTGTTGAATTATACTTGACCACTAGACTGAGGATGATAAGGAGATGTAATTCTATGGTTGACATCATATTTAGCAAACATTTTACGGAAATCACCATGAATAAAATGTGAACCACCATCAGGAATTAAATATCTAGGGACTCCAAACCTCAGGAAAACAAATTCTTTAAGCATCTTGATAGAAGTGTTATGATCAGCACGACTAGTTGGAATAGCTTCTACCCACTTAGTAACATAATCAACAACACTAAAATATGTGTATACCCATTAGAGGAAGGAAAGGTCCCATATAATCAAAGCTCCAAACATCAAATGGTTCGTTAACAAGTGAATAATTCATTGGCATTTCCTGACGTCTACTAATGTTGCCAATTCTCTGGCATTCATCACAAGACAAGACAAACTTATGAGCATCCTTGAAGAGAGTAGGCCAATAAAAACCAAATTGCAATACCTTATGTGCAGTTCTGTTTCCAGCGCGGTGTCCTCTGTAAGACTCGGAGTGGCACTTGCGTAGGATATGTCCCTGTTCATGCTCAGGTACACAACGTCTAATAACACCATCTACTCCTTCTTTACAAAGGTGTGGGTCATCCCAAAACTACTGTCTTAAATCATAGAAAAACCTTTTCTTTTGTTGGTATGTGAAACTAGGTGGTATAAATTTAGGAACAATGTAATTAGCATAATTAGCATACCATGGAGTATTATGAGAAGCATTTATGACAACTAGTTGCTCATCAGGAAAGCTATCATCAACAGGCAGTGGGTCATCAAGAACATTTTCTAACCTAGACAAGTTGTTTGCAATGGAGTTCTCAGCTCCCTTTCTATCAACAATATGCAAATGAAATTCTTGTAACAAGAGAACCCATCTAATAAGCCTAGGCTTAGCATCTTTCTTTTCCATAAGGTATTTAGTAGCAGCATGATCAGTGTGAACAGTTACTTTGGAATCAACAATATAAGATCTGAACTTATCACAAGCAAAAATAACTGCTAAAAATTATTTTTTGGTAGTAGCATAATTTCTTTGGGCACAATCTAGAGTTTTACTAGCATAATGAATAAAATTCAATTTCTTATCAACTCTTTGCTCTAGAAACAACACCAACAGCATAATCACTAGCATCACACATAATTTCAAAGGGTAAATTCCAATCAGGTGGCTGAACAATAAGTGCAGAAATCAAGGCTTTCTTAAGGATTTCAAATGCTTCTCCACAATCATCATCAAAAACAAAAGGAACATCTTTTTGCAAGAGATTAGTGAGAGGCCTAGAACTTTTAGAGAAGTCTTTAATAAACCTCCTATAGAAACTAGCATGACCAAGGAAACTTCTTATACCTTTGATATCTTTAGGACACACCATCTTTTCAATAGAAACTACTTTAGTTTTATCAACTTCAATACCTCTTTCAGAAATTTTATGCCCCAAGATAACACCTTCATTAACCATAAAGTGGCACTTCTCCCAATTCGAAACAAGATTAGTTTCTTCACATCTCTGCAAAACTCGATCAAGCTTGCTTAAGAAATCATCAAAAGAAGCTTTAGTATTTCATTTCTTACCACTTCTTTCATCTTAGGATTTAACCGTCGTTGGTGATCAACAACTGGTTTAGCATCATGCTCCAGACTAATTTTGTGCTAACATAGAGTGGGACTAATGCCCTTAAGGTCAACAAGAGTATATCCAATAGAAGCACGGTGCTTGTTCAGATTTTTCAATAATATCTTTTCTTCATGCTCTGAAAGGTTAGCACTAATAATAACAGGATATATCTTCTTTTCATCGAGATAAGCATATTTCAAAGTATCAGGTAATTGTTTAAGCTCAAACATGGGATCACCCTTGGGTGGAGGAGGATCCCCAAGGATTTCAACAGGCAAATCGTGTTTCAAAATAGGTCCTTGATTAAAGAATATTTCATCAATTTCCCTTCTTTCTTTCATGAACATATCATTTTCATGGTCTAGCAAATATTGTTCTAAAGGATCAGTAGGAGGCATGGTAATAGAAGCAAGACCAATAATTTCGTCCTTACTAGGAAATTCTTTATCATGGGGATTGTCTATGAAATTTAGAGAAATTAAACCATGAGACATATCCCCTAAACCAACAGTAACAATATCTTTCTCGCAGTCTATCTTAGCATTAACAGTATTCAAGAAAGGTATACCAAATATAATAGGACAGAAATCATCTTGTGGGGAACCAGGAACAAGAAAATGAATAGGGTATTTCATTTTCCCACACAAGACTTCAACATCTCTAACAATTCCAATTGGCGAAATAGTATCTCTATTGGCAAGCTTAATGTGACGCCCCGAGACTGATGCTCGAGAAGACTTCCATATGTTCCGGGTTTCGCCGGGTGTTTGATTTGTGCCTGCCCTTTTATTTTTGCATTGCATCATCTCATCATGCCATCATCTCATAAATCTTTTGCAACTCAAATAAATAAACCGTATGGATTTTCAGTCCATTTAAACCGAGGGAATTCATATGGTGATTCTCTTTATAACATATCCTCTCGATATTCGGGAGCTATATTAAATATTCCATTTTCAGAATCACCCATAAACACACTTGAAAAATATCCTAATGCCATTGTTATCTTAATTCTTGGTCTCCAACATTGGCATATATTCTTTCATCATATTCCGGAGCTCCACCAAAAATCAGAATATTTTGGACTCTTCATTACGTTGAACTTATTCAGACCATTTGAATTAAATTCAAATGGATTTGAATTTAGATCGTTTAATTGTGGCCTTTTCTATTTCTCGGAACAAACACATTTTTGCGAGTCCGGGATATAGTCCGCGCGCCCAAGTCCTTCCTCTAACCTTTTCTTTTCTCTCCTTCCTTTCTTTGCTTTTAATTTTCTGCTATGGTTTAAAAATAACAGAGAAAGAGATCCCAGCCAGGCCTCTGGCCACCTGGGCCTCCCAACCACCAGGTCGGCCATCTTTCCCCGCTGCCGAAGTGGCCCAAGGCCCAGCATCTGGCCTCCCTAGGTCAACCGCACCCAGGCAGGCCCGACCGAACCCTAGCCGCCAGGGAGCTCGATCCCTTCCCCTCGCGCCGTCATCTCCCTCCTGCCCGTTTTCCTTCGACCCCATCTCCTCGATCCCCATCTCTCGCTCGCTGTCCCACTCCCTCTCCTTTCCCCCGTCCTCCTCCCGCCCGATGCTACCCCTTCTTCTCGATGGTAGCCCCGCCGTCGAGTGCCGCCTACTCCACGTCGACGCCTTGCCACGGCGTCGCGCCTAGCCTCCTGCGCTGCCCGAGTAGGTCATCTACAGCGGCCCCGACGCCCGTATCCGACCTCCGCCACCTCGACCTTGCCATGGCGCCCGTGAACCACTGCTCCGGTGAGCCCTAGCTCTGCCGCCACCGAAGGTCCTCCCGTCGCCCAACCTCCTCCGCGCCAGCTCTCCTGTGCCTCCTTGCTACCAGGTCATGGGAGCACTAGCCTTGATTCCATGGATGCCCTGCCGATGCTTCTTCGGCCACGCTCGACCCCGCCGAAGCTCTGTCACCTGATGCCCCATGGCCCCTGCGTTCCTCATCCCGGCCATCTCCTGCGCATCACCGGAGTCCCAGCTCTACCGCCTCGGTTCGCCTCGCCGCTGCTGCTCTGCTCCGCTCCGCCGCCCCTGCTCCGCCCAGCAAGTGCGCCGCCACTTCCCTTCTCTGCTCTGCCTCTATTGCGCCAAGGCACCCCGGCCATCTTCTCCTACTGCCTCAAGCAGCCCCTTCGTGGACAACCTCCACGAGATCTCCAACCCTTTGCTGCTCGCCGAGCCTTGTTTTCCCCTCTTGCTGCTGCTACCAAACCACCGAACAGGGAAGATCACCAAGTACCACGACACCGAAGACCCAAACCCGTTTTGTGTATTTTTGCTGTTGGTTGCGCCAAGTCCAGCCGGTCCGGGTCCACCTCATGTTCGACTACATGCAACAACAAGTACCACGACGCCCAGAGTTCTATTATGAGATGTACAACTACCGTCGACCTCGAAGACCTCGGTTTCACCAAGTTCCCACGATGAGAAGTGTGACCCTTCGGATGCGCCAAGTTCGTCTATACAAAAATGCCAAGTACCACTCATGTCGGTAAGACCCGCAAGTCGGACCCCGAACGATCGACGTCTTGTGGACCATGTACAACTACCGTCGCGCCGAAGACGTTGGAGTCATCAAGTACCTCTCCGAACGAACGTGAACGACTACCGTCGCAAGAACGGGACCGGAAAGTACGAAGACCCCAAGTATCACGACACCGATGACATGAACGTCTACGGAAACTCCAAGATGTGTGTAGCATTTGGGTAGTCTTCTTTTATTTTGGGTTCCGTAGTCGGACCTTGATTGTATCTGGAGATGTAATGCTTTGTTCATGTAATTGTGTGAAGTGGCGATTATAAGCCAACTATGTATATCTTTCCCTTATGTATTACATGGGTTGTGTGAAGATTACCTCACTTGCGACATTGCTTTCAATGCGGTTATGCATGTAAGTCGTGCTTCGACACGTGTAGCCGCATCGAGGGCGTTACAAGTTGGTAATCATAGCCTTCCCCGACTTAGGAGCCCCTTGCTTGATCGAATCGCTAGCGTTGTTGAGTCTAGAAAAATGTTTTGAGTCATTTAGGATTATATATATATATATATCGGAGAGTAGGATTCTTTTTACTCCTCAGTCCCTTTGTCGCTCTGGTGAGACATCTTGACGTAGAGTTTTGACTCTTCTCTTCTCAAACTTCACTAAAAAAAATTAGGATCACGCGGGTATCTTGGAATCGTTCCGATGGTTTTGTGACGAGAACATTGTTCTTGGTGCCTCCTGACATTTAGGGGTTGTGGCCGTGTCCTGGGGAGTTGAGCTCCGAGGTGTTGTCGTCACAATTTCATCGTTGCAGTTCTGGAATACCTGAGTTTTGCCGATATCGAATATGTCTTTTATGCAGTTGTTGGTGAGATAACCTCGACGCCACCCAGTACTGGGGCGGAAGTTCGGGAGTATTGCCATAACTTTTATAACGGATGCTTTTCGAAGGTTGAGGTAAATGATTTCCGAAGGTTTCTTGGTTATGTGTTGAAGGATGGATACAGGTGGATGTAGGATTTGCTAGCTTTGGGTGAGATATTATGCTTCCCCTGTATCGCCAACACCTGATTGCATAACTGGAAAGTTTCGGGAGTTTATAAGTGGGAATTCAATTAGCTCTTAGGATATCTTTCCGACAGATGTAGGATATGAAATTGGGGTTCGATGTCTAGTGGTCCGCCTATCCACGGCTGGTTTATAGTGGTCTCATTGTGTCTTAAAGAGTCCTTGGCAATGCTGACTCGGGGACGCTTCCTATGTCATGTGCACTGCCTTGTACATGATGGTGATGTACGATCGAGCCCGTGTAGGCCCCACCATGAAAACTTCGGATGAAATCTCTATCATATGTTTGTTTCGGCTTATTTTGCAAGCCAATCCTTTGTTTTGTTTTGAATTGTGGTATTCGAGTTGCTTCAGAGTCAAATGTTGATTCCATACCTTTTCTAAGCGGTGTTCGCATATTTCTATGTGAATACTAATCCTTCATGATAATCGAGATTGTCATGTTAATTCCTTTTTCAACCGGTGTGCTTCTCTTCTAGTGGATCCAATCTTTTTTAACATCCGCAAGATCAACTCAAGTCTTTTCAACGGTGTTGTTTCATCCGTCCAAAATTGCCTTTGTTTTCCCGCCCTCCCTCCCTTGTTTTCTTCAAGGACTTAGATTTCTCAATCAAGTATCCATCTTATGGATATGAAGTCTCCCCATTCTGTTCCGTCAATATTCTTACCCGGTGGTTCTCGTGAAGATGCTCTACACGTTCATCATTCTTAATTCTTTTTCTTCTCCGGTGGAACCAATTCAAGCTTTGTTGATCATATCCTTTCCTCGTTTCAAATACCTTCTCATGCCGGTGCACCTCATATTCATTCATTTGTCGCTACTCATTTGTTTCGGAGTGTTGAAGATATCTCAGAAGATTGAAGTTTCCATTCTCAATTCGTTCAAGCTTTTGCGAGGATGTTACCTCATTCAAGCCATTTATTTCAACCAGCGCAATCTCTCTTTTAAACCGTTCAACGGTGTTTCTTTTGAGTGGGCCCTAACCCACAGGTCTTTTCCCAGGATCTTACCCGACTCTTCTAATTTTTTCGGAGGTATTCTCAAATTCTTTTCGATGTTTGATGTAAGAATGAGTTATCATCAGTCAAATGCCTTCTCCAAGATCCTTCATATTCTTTCATCGTTGATTCAACCTTTCTAGTTTCCCTTCTGGGTGCCTCAACAATTCTTGGTGGTGTTTCTCGTCTTCGTTCTCAACATGTGAAGACCGAAGAAGAGTTTCTCTCAAATCTTATCCGTTCTCTCAAAGATTCATCATTCTAGCCTGTTGCCATCCTCTCATAATTTTCTCGATTGTGAGAATTCTTTTTACCCATCCGAAGCAATTCAGGAGTCTTTTCAATTCGATTCTTCGAAGGCCATCTTTTCGGATTTATTCATTCTCAGTTTTTAGCTCTCATTCTCAAAAATCTTACGGGTGCATCATTCAAGTATTCTCTAATCAGCTCGTGATCTCTTCGTTCACTTGTAACTAAATACTCTCAAGTATTTTCATTTGTTTTCCAATTCTACCCGGTGATTTGTGCCTTTGCTACTCTCATTTTCAATTATTACGGTGGCTCGTTCAAGAGTTCTCTTCATTTGTTGTCATATCAATTCATTCGTTCTTTCAAAGTCTACCGGTGGTTCGTTGAAGACCTTCTCAAGTTTGCGCTATATCTCTCTTAATCCTTTCTACGAGAACAAGTAGTATGCCAAATCCATTGTTGGTCATCAATTTAATTGGTGAAGGATAAGCATAATTTAATTCTTATTTTTGTTTCATCGAGTAAATTCAATTTCTGCCTTTCGGAGTGGTTCATCATATGACATTCTCGGTTCGAGATGCTTTATCTTTTCTTCTGGAGATCCATGTTTTTCCACTTTATCTCGTCACAAGCTTCATCTAGTCATTGCAAGGCTTCAACCTTATTATTTTCATCCTTCATTTCGTTTGATCATTCTTTTATTACCGGAGCTCTTCACGGAGGCTCTACATGATGGTTCATCAAGGATTTAATTTCTTCTCGAAGTGTTCATTGAGATTTTTTTAGAGGAGCTCAAGTATTCCTCTTCCTGCAATCCAGAGTGCAATTCTTTCTACCGTATCATTTGAGGTGGTATTATGTCATTCTTGATAATTTGAGTTCACATTTCATGATTCACATGTTGTTAAGAATGAGGTATTTTAAATCCATCAACCTCTTCATTGGAGTTATCTTGGGTTATATTTCACCTAGAGCTTTCCCTAAGGATTGTTGCTATTATGGTGCTTATAAATGACCCAAGTTCTTCATTTATCCTCCCGGTGAAATAAGTTTCTCGTCTCCTTGTTCTTACCAATCAAATTTTTTCCGTGAGTGGCAAGTTGTCACCTCATAATTTTTAGATGTCTTCTATAAGTCCATATCAAGCTTATCCTTTTCGTTGGTGTTTTTTTGTCCAACAACTCCGTTCGACCCTTCTCCTTAAGATGCCTTTGCAAGCTCATTGGAGGTAGAAGATGTTGTTTTCTTCCACGTTCCTTTAAGTCCATTCTTTTATTTCTTCCGGAGGCATTGTGTTGTTGCTCTCTCATCTCATCATCTCGAATGGTGATGATCATGTTCTTTTCGTGCTTACCGTTTTAACCGGAGTGTCGTGCCCTCTTTCAAGTTCTTCCCATTCTCTCAAGTTGTGTCTCTTTTCTCAACCAGAGTGCTGTCTGAAATCGTCCTTACCCCTTGTGCCATTCTTTCAATAGTTCCGGAGGTAGTGTGTTGTTGATTTCATCAAGTATCTTCTCATCTTATCAAGTTCTTATTCAATTCCTTTTCTTTTCAGTCGGAGTGCTTTCCAAATTATATCATTCTTTTTTCCTTCTCTATCTTGTTTTAACCGCAGTGTCATTTCTATCATTCCTCTTCTAACCGGAGTGTCATCCAAGTGCTTTCCTTTGGGAAAGTTTATATTCTTTACCTTCCATGTCCAACAGGAGTGTTGTCGTAATTGATCCTTATCGTTCCTTGTACATCTCGTCTCTACCGGAGTGCTTGCATGTACTTCTTGCCCATTGCAACCCTTTTTTGTATGTCTTTTAACCTACAAGGTTCTAGTAATGTTCCTTGTTCCTCTTTTCTAATGGAGTGTTTTCATCTTTGTTCACCTCCGTTGTATCCTTTCTTTCAAGTTGTTCAACCTCTCAAGGTTCTTTGGTTTCACTCGTTTGTCAAAGAAGCAACTTAGTTTTACTTCTTATCTTCCTCTTCCGTTTTCTCTCCGCTGTCATTCTAGATCTCGGGACGAGATCCTCTCGTAGTGGTGGAGTGTTGTGACGCACTGAGCCCGATGCTCAAGAAGACTTCCATATGTTCCGGGTTTCGCCGTGTGTTTCATTTGTGCCAGCCCTTTTATTTTTGCATTGCATCATGTCAACATGCCATCATCACATAAATCTTTTGCAACTCAAATAAATAAACCGTATGGATTTTCAGTCCATTTAAACCGAGGGAATTCATATGGTGATCCTCTTTATAACATATCCTCTCGATATTAGGGAGCTATATTAAATATTCCATTTTCGGAGTCACCCATAAACACACTTGCAAAATATTCTAATGCCGTTGTTATCTTAATTCTTGGTCTCCAATATTGCCATATATTCTTTCATCATATTCCGGAGCTCCATCAAAAATCGGAACATTTTTGGACTCTTCATTACCTTGAACTTATTCAAACCATTTGAATTAAATTCAAATGGATTTGAATTTAGATCGTTTAATTATGGCCTTTTCTATTTCTCGGAACAAGCACATTTTTGCGAGTCCGAGAATATAGTCCGCGCACCCAAGTCATTCCTCTAACCTTTTCTTTTCTCTCCTTCCTTTCTTTGCTTTTAATTTTCTGCTATGGTTTAAAAATAAGAGAGAGAAAGAGATCCCAGCCAGGCCTCTCGCCACCTGGGCCTACCAACCACTTGGTCGGCCATCTTTCCCCGCAGCCGAAGTGGCCCAAGGCCCAGAAGCTGGCCTCCCTAGGTCAACCGCACCCAGGCAGGCCCGACCGAACCCTAGCCGCCAGGGAGCTCGATCCCTTCCCCTCGCGCCGCCATCTCCCTCCTGCCCGTTTTCCTTCGACCCCATCTCCTCGATCCCCATCTCTCGCTCGCTGTCCCACTCCCTCTCCTTTCCCCCGTCCTCCTCCCGCCCGATGCTGCCCCTTCTTCTCGATGGTAGCCCCGCCGTAGAGTGCCGCCTACTCCACGTCGACGCCTTGCCACGGCGTCGCGCCTAGCCTCCTGCGCTGCCCGAGAAGGTCATCTACAGTGGCCCCGACGCCCGTATCCGACCTCCGCCAACTCGACCTTGCCATGGCGCCCGTGAACCACTGCTCCGGTGAGCCCTAGCTCTGCCGCCACTGAAGGTCCTCTCGTCACCCAACCTCCTCCGCGCCAGCTCACCTCTGCCTCCTCGCTACCAGGTCGTGGGAGCACTAGCCTTGATTCTTTGGATGCCCTGCCGATGCTCCTTCGGCCACGCTCGACCCCGCCGAAGCTCTGTCACCTGATGCCCCATGGCCCCTGCGTTCCTCATCCCGTCCATCTCCTGCGCATCGTCGGAGTCCCAGCTCTACCGCCTCGGTTCGCCTCGCCGCTGCTACTCTGCTCCGCTCCGCCGCCCCTGCTCCGCCCAGCAAGTGCGCCGCCGCTGCCCTTCTCTACTCCGCCTCCATTGCGCCAAGGCACCCCGGCCATCTTCTCATGCTGCCTCAAGCAGCCCCTTCGCGGCCAACCTCCACGAGATCTCCACCCCTTTGCTGCCTGCCAAGCCTTGTTTTCCCCTCTTGCTGCTGCTACAAGACCACCGAACAGGGAAGATCACCAAGTACCACGACACCGAAGACCCGAACCCGTTTTGTGTATTTTTGCTGTCGGTTGCGCCAAGTCCAGCCGGTCCGGGTCCACCTCATGTTCGACTACATGCAACAACAAGTACCACGACGCCCGGAGTCCTCGGATCCGTCAAGTTCCATTATGAGATGTACAACTACCGTCGACCTCGAAGACCTTGGTTTCACCAAGTTTCCACAATGACAAGTGTGACCCTTCGGATGCGCCAAGTTCGTCTACACAAAAACGCCAAGTACCACTCATGTCGGCAAGATCCGCAAGTCGGACCCCGAACGATTGACGTCTCGTGGACCGTGTACAACTATCTTCGCCCCGAAGACGTTGGAGTCATCAAGTACCTCTCCGAACGAACGTGAACGACTACCGTCGCAAGAACGGAACCGAAAAGTCCGAAGACCCCCAGTACCATGACACCGATGACATGAAAGTCTACGGAAACTCGTGCAATGATAAACATGCACTACTGCCCTCTACCATCGACCCTAGAGCGTGCGAGAACGACTACTTCCACTACTGTCGTCGTGAGAACGTCTACTTCCTCTACTTTGCACCGAACGAGAACTATCCCGCTTGCACGCTTTGAAAGGTATAACCTCGAGACGACGTCCATGAACGAATGCTTGCGATGTTTGAGATGCTCGTGTTTGCACCGTGTCCAAATTGTCACTCGTTTCCTTGTCGCCAACTCGTGGGACACTCGGAATCCGGGAGCGCCCCACCATCTTTTGCACGCATCCGCACACTTCTTCTTTGCATCGGTATCTCAATCGAGTTACCGGAACCGGAACGCTGCCGTGGCACCGTTTTCGTTATCGTTGCCGTGGCACCCCTTTCCTTTCCACCACGGTGGCAAATGCTTCATAATGCTCTTGTCAACTTTCAATAAAAATTGCATAAACTTGAACATGTCATCTGCATCATGTTAACAACTTTAAGATGTTTAAAATTGTTGTTTGCTTTAAATTGCTAATGCATATGGGGATTTACCGGATTTCTTGTTTGTTATATCCGGCCCCATTTAAATTGTTTAGATAGTATAGTTTTGTTATGCTTCACCCTCTTGCCATGTTTAACAACATTTAATATTACTGGGTACATAAACAAGATCAAACTAAATAAGTCACGTGGTGTTTCGTGCATATTGAGCTCCACTTAATTTGTAGAATTGTTTGCGCACTTGGCCATGCCATGCCTCTTTAAACCGGACATGCATCATACTTGATTATGCATCATGCCATGTTCATGTGTTGGTTGTTTACTATGTTGTTTGCTTCTTTCCAGTGTTGCTTCTTCGGGTTGGTTTCAATAAAATTGCGTTTGTGAGGATCCGTTCATCTACGTCCGTTTGTCTTCTTCATGGACTCGTTCTTCTTCCTTGCGGGATCTCAGGCAAGATGACCATACCCTCAAAATCACTTCTATCTTTGCTTGCTAGTTGCTCGCTCTTTTGCTATGCCTATGCTACGATACATACCACTTGCTCATCATGCCTCCCATATTGCCATGACAAGCCTCTAACCCACTTTGTCCTAGCAAACCGTTGTTTGGCTATGTTACCGCTTTGCTCAGCCCCTCTTATAGCGTTGCTAGTTGCAGGTGAAGATGGAGTTTGTTTCTTGTTGGAACATGATTATTGTTGGGGTATCAAAATATCTCTTATTTAATTAATGCATCTATATACTTGGTAAAGGGTTGAAGGCTCGGCCTTATGCTTAGTTTTTTGTTCCACTCTTGCCGCCCTAGTTTCCGTCATACCGGTGTTATGTTCCTTGATTTTGCGTTCCTTACACGGTTCGATTATAATGGGAACCCCTTGACAGTTCGCCTTGAATAAAACTCCTCCAGCAAGGCCCAAGATTGGTTTTACCATTTGCCACCTAGCCTTTTCCTTCCCTTGGGTTCTGCAGACTCAAGGGTCATCTTTATTTAAACCCCCCCGGGCCAGTGCTTCTCTAAGTGTTGGTCCAACTGAGCGATCTCCGGGGCTACCAGGGGAAACTCTGGGCTGGCCTACCCGACGTCTTGCTCATCTGGTGTGCCCTGAGAACGAGATATGTGCAGCTCCTATCGGGATTTGTCGGCACATCTGGGTGGCTTTGCTGGTCTTGTTTTACCATTGTCGAAATGTCTTGTAACCGAGATTCCCAGTCTGATCGGATTCTCTTGGGAGAAGGAATATCCTTCGTTGATCGTGAGAGCTTGTGATGGGCTAAGTTGGGACACCCCTGCAGGGATTTGAACTTTCGAAAGCCGTGCCCGCGGTTATGGGAAGATGGGAATTTGTTAATGTCCGGTTGTAGAAAACCTGAAACTTATCTTATTTAAAATGCATCAACCGCGTGTGTTGCCGTGATGGTCTCTTTCCGGCAGAGTCCGGAAAGTGAACACGGTGTTGGAGTTATGCTTGACGTAAGTAGTCTTGGATAACTTGTTGATCATAGTTTCTCAGCCGTGCTTTGCCTTCTCTTCTCGCACTCATTTGCGCATGTTAGCCACCATATATGCTAGTGCTTGCTGCAGCTCCACCTCATACCTTTTCCCTACATATAAGCTTAAATAGTCTTGATCACGAGGGTGTGAGATTGCTGAGTCCCCGTGACTCACATATTACTTCCAAAACCAGTTGCAGGTGCCGATGATATCATGCAGGTGACGCAACCGAGCTCAAGGCGGAGCTCGATGAAGATCGTGTTCTTTATGTTGTTTCGTTTCCAGTTGATCAGTAGTGAAGCCTAGTTGGGACGATCGGGGATCTGTGTAGCATTTGGGGTAGTCTTCTTTATTTTGGGTTCCGTAGTCGGACCTTGATTGTATATGGTGATGTAATGCTTTGTTCATGTAATTGTGTGAAGTGGTGATTATAAGCCAACTATGTATCTCTTTCCCTTATGTATTACATGGGTTGTGTGAAGATTACCTCACTTGCGACATTGCTTTCAATTCGGTTATGCCTCTAAGTCGTGCTTCGACACGTGGGAGATATAGCCGCATTGAGGGCGTTACACTTAATAGTAACATCAATATCTTCTATCTCAGCAGGTACAATATCATTCATAATTTCTTGGTACAAGGTATAAGGAATTGCACTCACACTAGCACCCACATCACATAAGTCATGATAACAACGATCTCCTATTTTAACAGAAACAACAGGAATGCCAACAACAAGTCTATGTTTATCTTTAGTATCAGGTTTAGCAATTCTAGCAGCTTCATCATAGAAATAAATAACATGCCCATCAATATTATCGACCAAGAGATCTTTAACCATAGAAATACTAAGTTCAACTCTAATTTGTTTAGGGGTGTAGGTTTTCTAGTATAACTCTTATGAACCATAGTTGAAGCTTTAGCATGATCCTTTATTCTAACAGGAAAAGGTGGTTTCTCAATATAAGCAGTAGGAACAATAGGATCAACATTATAAGTAATAGTTTCTTCTTCAACTTTAATAGGTTCAACTACTTTCACTTCAATGAAAGGATGATATTTAAACCACTTCTCCTTAGGGAGATCAACATGAGTAGCAAAAGATTCACATAAAGAAGCTACCATCTCAGAGTCAAGTACACATTTAGTGGCTAAATCACGAAAAGCATCAATATCCATAAAAGATTTAACACGATCAAACTTAAGGTTAATACCTGACTCCTTACCTTCGTCGAGTTCCCAATCTTTAAAGTTGCGTTTAAGTCTTTCCAATAAATCCCATTTGAATTCAATACCCTTCTTCATAAAAGAACCAGTACAAGAAGTATCGAGCATGGAGCTATCATTATGAGAAAGTCGAGCATACATTTTTTGAATAATAATCTCTCTTGAGAGCTCATTATTGGGGCATGAATATAACATAGACTTAAGCCTCCCCCAAGCTTGAGCGATACTTTCTCCTTCTTGAGGCCAAAAATTATATATATATATATAGTTCCGATCACGATGAACCAGATGCATAGGATAAAACTTGTGATGAAATTCCAATTTCAATCGGTTCTAGTTCCATGATCCAATATCATCACATAGCCTATACCATGTCAATGCCTTTTCGTTCAAAGATAAAGGGAAGACCTTCTTCTCAACATCCTCGGGCATACCTGCAAGCTTAAATAATCCACAAACTTCATACACATAGATTAGGTGCATATCGGGATGTAATGTTCCATCTCCTGCATAAGGATTAGCTAGCAGTTCTCTATGATACCCGAAGGAATTTCATAATAAATATTTTCAGTAGGTGCAATAGGTTGAGGAGAAACTCTTTGCTCTTCCAGTCGAGGTGAAGATACCCCGAACAAGCCCCTCAAAGGATTATTTTCCATAGTAACAAGTGACAGTAAATTTCAGCACACTATATAAATGTCTCCTTACCAAATTCCACTTACCAAAGGCGCTTCACTCCCCGGCAACGGTGCCAGAAAAGAGTCTTTATTACCCACAATTATAGGGGATCTATCATAGTCCTTTCGATAAGTAAGAGTGTCGAACCCAATGAGGAGCGGAAAGAAATGACAACAGTTTTCAGCAAGGTATTCTCTGTAAACACTAAAATTATCAGTAACAGCTAGTTGTGTGATAATATAATTTGTAACGGGTAACAAGTAACAAAAATAAACAAGGTGCAGCAAGGTGGACCAATCCTTTTTTTAGCAAAGGGCAAGCCTGGATGAACTCTTATATAAAGCAAAGCACTCCCGAGGACACATGGGAATTGTTGTCAAGTTAGTTTTCATCATGCTCATATGATTCACGTTCGTTACTTTGATAATTTGATATGTGGGTGGACTGGTGCTTGGGTGCTGCCCTTCCTTGCACAAGCCTCCCACTTATGATTAACCCCTCTCGCAAGCATCCTCAACTACGAAAGAAGAATTAAGATAAATCTTGTTGGGGAACGTAGTAATTTCAAAATTTCTCCTACGCACACACAAGATCATGGTGATGCATAGCAATGAGAGGGGAGAGTGTGATCTACGTACCCTTGTAGACCGCAGCGGAAGCGTTAGCACAACGCGGTTGATGTAGTCGTACGTCTTCACGGCCCGACCGATCAAGCACCGAAACTACGGCACCTCTGAGTTCTAGCACATGTTCAGCTCGATGACGATCCTCGGACTCCGATCCAGCAAAGTGTCGGGGAAGAGTTCCGTCAGCACAACGGCGTGGTGATGATCTTGATGTACTACCGTCGCAGGGCTTCGCCTAAGCACCGCTACAATATTATCGAGGACTATGGTGGAAGTGGGCACCGCACACGGTTAAGAATATGATCACGTGGATCAAATTGTGTGTCTAGGGGTGCCCCCTGCCCCCGTATATAAAGGATCAAAGGGGGGTGCGGCCGGCCAGGAGGAGGGCGCGCCAGGAGGAGTCCTACTCCCACCGGGAGTAGGATTCCCCCCCTTTCCTAGTCGGAATAGGATTCGGGAGGGGGAAAGAGGAGAGAGAGAAGGA
>NC_041392.1:372938675-372991568 GCF_002162155.2 Triticum dicoccoides | reverse complement strand
CCACCTCTCCTCTCTTCCACTAAAGCCCACTAAGGCCCATATACCTCCCGGGGGGTTCCGGTAACCTCCCGGTACTCCGGTAAAATCCCGATTTCACCCGGAACACTTCCGATATCCAAATATAGGCTTCCAATATATCAATCTTTATGTCTCGACCATTTCGAGACTCCTCGTCATGTCCATGATCACATACAAGACTCCGAACAAACTTCGGTACATCAAAATGCATAAACTCATAATATAACTGTCATCGAAACCTTAAGCGTGCGGACCCTACGGGTTCGAGAACAATGTAGACATGACCGAGACACGTCTCCGGTCAATAACCAATAGTGGAACCTGGATGCTCATATTGGCTCCTACATATTCTACGAAGATCTTTTATCGGTCAGACCGCATAACAACATACGTTGTTCCCTTTGTCATCGGTATGTTACTTGCCCGAGATTCGATCGTCGGTATCTCAATACCTAGTTGAATCTCGTTACCGGCAAGTCTCTTTACTCGTTCCGTAATACATCATCTCACAACTAACTCATTAGTTGCAATGCTTGCAAGGCTTATGTGATGTGCATTACCGAGAGGGCCCAGAGATACCTCTCCGACAATCGGAGTGACAAATCCTAATCTCGAAATACGCCAACCCAACATTTACCTTTGGAGACACCTGTAGAGCACCTTTATAATCACCCAGTTACATTGTGATGTTTGGTAGCACACAAAGTGTTCCTCCGGCAAATGGGAGTTGCATAATCTCATAGTCATAGGAACATGTATAAGTCATGAAGAAAGCAATAGCAACATACTAAACGATCGGGTGCTAAGCTAATGGAATGGGTCATGTCAATCAGATCATTCACCTAATGATGTGATCCCGTTAATCAAATAACAACTCTTTGTCCATGGTTAGGAAACATAACCATCTTTGATTAACGAGCTAGTCAAGTAGAGGCATACTAGTGACACTCTGTTTGTCTATGTATTCACACATGTATTATGTTTCTGGTTAATACAATTCTAGCATGAATAATAAACATTTATCATGATATAAGTAAATAAATAATAACTTTATTATTGCCTCTAGGGTATATTTCCTTCAGTCTCCCACTTGCACTAGAGTCAATAATCTAGATTTCACAGTAATGATTCTAACACCCATGGAGCCTTGGTGCTGATCATGTTTTGCTCATGGAAGAGGCTTAGTCAACGAGTCTGCTACATTCAGATCCGTATGTATCTTGCAAATCTCTATGTCTCCCACCTGGACTAGATCCCGGATGGAATTGAAGCGTCTCTTGATGTGCTTGGTTCTCTTGTGAAATTTGGATTCCTTTACCAAGGCAATTGCACCAGTATTGTCACAAAAGATTTTCATTGGACCCGATGCACTAGGTATGACACCTAGATCGGATATGAACTCCTTCATCCAGACTCCTTCATTTGCTGCTTCCGAAGCAGCTATGTATTCCGCTTCACACGTAGATCCCGCCACGACGCTTTGTTTAGAACTACACCAACTGACAGCTCCACCGTGTAATGTAAACACGTATCCGGTTTGCGATTTAGAATCGTTCGGATCAGTGTCAAAGCTCGCATCAACGTAACCATTTATGATGAGCTCTTTGTCACCTCCATAAACGAGAAACATATCCTTAGTCCTTTTCAGGTATTTCAGGATGTTCTTGACCGCTGTCCAGTGATCCACTCCTGGATTACTTTGGTACCTCCCTGCTAGACTTATAGCAAGGCACACATCAGGTCTGGTACACAGCATTGCATACATGATAGAGCCTATGGCTGAAGCATATGGAACATCTTTCATTTTCTCTCTCTCTTCTGCAGTGGTCGGGCATTGAGTCTTACTCAACTTCACACCTTGTAACACAGGCAAGAACCCTTTCTTTTCTTGATCCATTTTGAACTTCTTCAAAACTTTGTCAAGGTATGTGCTTTGTGAAAGTCCAATTAAGCGTCTTGATCTATCTCTATAGATCTTAATGCCTAATATGTAAGCAGCTTCACCAAGGTCTTTCATTGAAAAACTCTTATTCAAGTATCCCTTTATGCTATCCAGAAATTCTATATCATTTCCAATTAGTAATATGCCATCCACATATAATATCATAAATGCTACAGAGCTCCCACTCACTTTCTTGTAAATACAGGCTT
Organism: Triticum dicoccoides; assembly: GCF_002162155.2. NCBI lineage: Eukaryota > Viridiplantae > Streptophyta > Magnoliopsida > Poales > Poaceae > Triticum > Triticum dicoccoides. The sequence continues at coordinate 372,989,399 of NC_041392.1, read as the reverse complement.
CTCCAAAAGTCTGTATAAAACTAAATGCTTTGATCACACTATCAAAGCGTTTATTCCAACTCCGAGAGGCTTGCACCAGTCCATAAATGTATCGCTGGAGCTTGCACACTTTGTTAGCTCCCTTTGGACCGACAAAACCTTCTGGTTGCATCATATACAACTCTTCTTCCAGAAATCCATTCAGGAATGCAGTTTTGACATCCAGCTGCCAAATTTCGTAATCATAAAATGCGGCAATTGCTAACATGATTCGGACAGACTTAAGCATCGCTACAGGTGAGAAGGTCTCATCATAGTCAATCCCTTGAACTTGCCGAAAACCTTTTGTGACAAGTCGAGCTTTGTAGACAGTAATATTACCGTCAGCATCAGTCTTCTTCTTGAAGATCCATTTATTCTCAATTGCTTGCCGATCATTGGGCAAGTCAACCAAAGTCCATACTTTGTTCTCATACATGGATCCCATCTCAGATTTCATGGCTTCAAGCCATTTTGCGGAATCTGGGCTCACCATCGCTTCTTCATAGTTCGTAGGTTCATCATGATCTAGTAGCATGACTTCCAGAACAGGATTACCGTACCACTCTGGCGCGGATCTCACTCTGGTTGATCTATGAGGTTCAGTAGTATCTTGTTCTGAAGTTTCATGATCATTATCATTAGCTTCCTCACTAATTGGTGTAGGTGTCGCAGAAACAGGTTTCTGTGATGTACTACTTTCCAATAAGGGAGTAGGTACAATTACCTCATCAAGTTCTACTTTCCTCGCACTCACTTCTTTCGAGAGAAACTCCTTCTCCAGAAAGTTTCTGAATTTGGCAACAAAAGTCTTGCCTTCGGATCCGTGATAGAAGGTGTATCCAATAGTTTCCTTTGGATATCCTATGAAGACACATTTCTCCGATTTGGGTTCGAGCTTATCAGGTTGAAGCTTTTTCACATAAGCATCGCAGCCCCAAACTTTCAGAAACGACAACTTTGGTTTCTTGCCAAACCACAGTTCATAAGGCGTCGTCTCAACGGATTTTTATGGTGCCCTATTTAACGTGAATGCGGCCGTCTTTAGAGCGTATCCCCAAAACGATAGCGGTAAATCAGTAAGAGACATCATAGATCGCACCATATCTAGTAAAGTACGATTACAACGTTCGGATACACCATTACGCTGTGGTGTTCCATGTGGCATGAGTTGCGAAACTATTCCACATTGTTTCAAATGTACACCAAACTCGTAACTCAAATATTCTCCTCCACGATCAGATCATAGGAATTTTATTTTCTTGTTACGATGATTTTCAACTTCACTCTGAAATTCTTTGAACTTTTCAAACGTTTCAGACTTGTGTTTCATTAAGTAGATATACCCATATCTGCTTAAGTCATCTGTGAAGGTGAGAAATAACGATATCCGCCACGAGCCTCAACATTCATCGGACCACATACATCTGTATGTATGATTTCCAACAAATCTGTTGCTCTCTCCATAGTACCGGAGAACGGTGTTTTTGTCATCTTACCCATAAGGCACGGTTCGCAAGTACCAAGTGAGTTCATAATCAAGTGGTTCCAAAAGCCCATCAGTATGGAGTTTCTTCATGCGCTTTATACCGATATGACCCAAACGGCAGTGCCACAAATAAGTTGCACTATCATTATCAACTCTACATCTTTTGGCTTCAACACTATGAATATGTGTGTCACTACTATCGAGATTTAATAAGAATAGACCACTTTTTAAGGGTGCATGACCATAAAAGATATTACTCATGTAAATAGAACAACCATTATTCTCTGATTTAAATGAATAACCGTCTCGCATCAAACAAGATCCATATATAATGTTCATGCTCAACGCTGGCACCAAATAACAATTATTTAGGTCTAATACTAATCCCGAAGGTAGATGTAGAGGTAGCGTGCCGACTGCGATCACATCGACTTTGGGACCATTTCCCACGCGCATCGTCACCTCGTCCTTAGCCAATCTTCGTTTAATCCGTAGTCCCTGTTTCGAGTTGCAAATATTAGCAACAGAACCAGTATCAAATACCCAGGTGCTACTGCGAGCATTAGTAAGGTACACATCAATAACATGTATATCACATATACCTTTGTTCACCTTGCCATCCTTCTTATCCGCCAAATACTTGGGGCAGTTCCGCTTCCAGTGACCAGTCTGCTTGCAGTAGAAGCACTCAGTTTCAGGCTTAGGTCCAGGTTTGGGTTTCTTCTCTTGAGTAGCAACTTGCTTGCTGTTCTTTTTGAAGTTCCCCTTCTTCTTCCCTTTGCCCTTTTTCTTGAAACTAGTGGTCTTGTTGACCATCAACACTTGATGCTCCTTCTTGATTTCTACCTCTGCAGCTTTCAGCATTGCGAAGAGCTCGAGAATAGTCTTATTCATCCCTTGCATATTATAGTTCATCACGAAGCTCTTGTAGCTTGGTGGAAGTGATTGGAGAATTCTGTCAATGACGCAATCATCTGGAAGATTAACTCCCAATTGAATAAAGTGATTATTATACCCAGACATTTTGAGTATATGCTCACTGACAGAACTGTTCTCCCCCATCTTGCAGCTATAGAACTTATTGGAGACTTCATATCTCTCAATCCGGACATTTGCTTGAAATATTAACTTCAACTCCTGGAACATCTCATATGCTCCATGACGTTCAAAACGTCGTTGAAGTCCTGATTCTAAGCTGTAAAGCATGGCACACTGAACTATCGAGTAGTCATCAGCTTTGCTCTGCCAGACGTTCATAACATCTGGTGTTGCTCCAGCAGCAGGCCTGGCACCCAGGGGTGCTTCCAGGACGTAATTCTTCTGTGCAGCAATGAGGATAATCCTGAAGTTACGGACCCAGTCCGTGTAATTGCTACCATCATCTTTCAACTTTGCTTTCTCAAGGAACGCATTAAAATTCAACGGAACAACAGCACGGGCCATCTATCTACAATCAAACATAAATAAGCAAGATACTATCAGGTACTAAGTTCATGATAAATTTAGGTTCAATTAATCATATTACTTAAAGAACTCCCACTTAGATAGACATCCCTCTAATCCTCTAAGTGATTACATGATCCAAATCAACTAAACCATGTCCGATCATCACGTGAGATGGAGTAGTTTCATTGGTGAACATCACTATGTTGATCATATCTACTATATGATTCACGCTCGACCTTTCGGTCTCTGTGTTCCGAGGCCATATCTGTATATGCTTGGCTCGTCAAGTATAACCTGAGTATTCCGCGTGTGCAACTGTTTTGCACCCGTTGTATTTGAACGTAGAGCCTATCACACCCGATCATCACGTGGTGTCTCAGCACGAAGAACTTTCGCAACGGTGCATACTCAGGGAGAACACTTCTTGATAATTAGTGAGAGATCATCTTATAATGCTACCGTCAATCAAAGCAAGATAAGATGCATAAAAGATAAACATCACATGCAATCAATATAAGTGATATGATATGGCCATCATCATCTTGTGCTTGTGATCTCCATCTTCGAAGCACCGTCATGATCACCATCGTCACAGGCGTGACACCTTGATCTCCATCGTAGCACCGTTGTTGTCTCGCCAATCTTATGCTTCCACGACTATCGCTACCGCTTAGTGATAAATTAAAGCATTACAGCGCGATTGCATTGCATACAATAAAGCGACAACCATATGGCTCCTGCCAGTTGCCGATAACTCGGTTACAAAACATGATCATCTCATACAATAAAATTTAGCATCATGTCTTGACCATATCACATCACAACATGCCCTGCAAAAACAAGTTAGACGTCCTCTACTTTGTTGTTGCAAGTTTTACGTGGCTGCTACGGGCTTAAGCAAGAACCAATCTTACCTACACATCAAAACCACAACGATAGTTTGTCAAGTTGGTACTGTTTTAACCTTCGCAAGGACCGGGCGTAGCCACACTCGGTTCAACTAAAGTTGGAGAAACTGTCACCCGCTAGCCACCTTTGTGCAAAGCACGTCGGGAGAACCGGTCTCGCGTAAGCGTACGCGTAATGTCGGTCTGGGCCGCTTCGTCCAACAATACCGTCGAACCAAAGTATGACATGCTGGTAAGCAGTACGACTTATATCGCCCACAACTCACTTGTGTTCTACTCGTGCATATAACATCAACACATAAAACCTAGGCTCGGATGCCACTGTTGGGGAACGTAGTAATTTCAAAAAATTTCCTACGCACACACAAGATCATGGTGATGCATAGCAACGAGAGGGGAGAGTGTGATCTACGTACCCTTGTAGACCGCAGCGGAAGCGTTAGCACAACGCGGTTGATGTAGTCGTACGTCTTCACGGCCCGACCGATCAAGCACCGAAACTACGGCACCTCTGAGTTCTAGCACACATTCAGCTCGATGAAGATCCCCGGACTCCGATCCAGCAAAGTGTCGGGGAAGAGTTCCGTCAGCATGACGGCGTGGTGATGATCTTGATGTACTACCGTCGTAGGGCTTCGCCTAAGCACCACTACAATATTATCGAGGACTATGGTGGAAGGGGGCACCGCACACGGTTAAGAATATGATCACGTGGATCAACTTGTGTGTCTAGGGGTGCCCCCTGCCCCCGTATATAAAGGATCAAAGGGGGGGTGCGGCCAGCCAGGAGGAGGGCGCGCCAGGAGGAGTCCTACTCCCACCGGGAGTAGGATTCCCCCCTTTCCTAGTTGGAATAGGATTCGGGAGGGGGAAAGAGGAGAGAGAGAAGGAAAGGGGGGCGCCGCCCCCCTCTCCTTATCCTATTCGGACTAGGGGGGAGGGGCGCGCGGCCTAGCCCTGGCCACCTCTCCTCTCTTCCACTAAAGCCCACTAAGGCCCATATACCTCCCGGGGGGTTCCGGTAACCTCCCGATACTCCGGTAAAATCCCGATTTCACCCGGAACACTTCCGATATCCAAATATAGGCTTCCAATATATCAATCTTTATGTCTCGACCATTTCGAGACTCCTCGTCATGTACGTGATCACATCCGGGACTCCGAACAAACTTCGGTACATCAAAATGCATAAACTCATAATATAACTGTCATCGAAACCTTAAGCGTGCGGACCCTACGGGTTCGAGAACAATGTAGACATGACCGAGACACGTGTCCGGTGAATAACCAATAGTGGAACCTATGCTCATATTGGCTCCTACATATTCTACGAAGATCTTTTATCGGTCAGACCGCATAACAACATACGTTGTTCCCTTTGTCATCGGTATGTTACTTGCCCGAGATTCGATTGTCGGTATCTCAATACCTAGTTCAATCTCGTTACCGGCAAGTCTCTTTACTCGTTCCGTAATACATCATCTCACAACTAACTCATTAGTTGCAATGCTTGCAAGGCTTATGTGATGTGCATTACTAAGAGGGCCCAGAGATACCTATCCGACAATCGGAGTGACAAATCCTAATCTCGAAATACGCCAACCCAACATGTACCTTTGGAGACACCCGTAGAGCACCTTTATAATCACCCAGTTACATTGTGATGTTTGGTAGCACACAAAGTGTTCCTCCGGCAAATGGGAGTTGCATAATCTCATAGTCATAGGAACATGTATAAGTCATGAAGAATGCAATAGCAACATACTAAACGATCGGGTGCTAAGCTAATGGAATGGATCATGTCAATCAGATCATTCACCTAATAATGTGATCCCGTTAATCAAATAACAACTCTTTGTCCATGGTTAGGAAACATAACCATCTTTGATTAACGAGCTAGTCAAGTAGAGGCATACTAGTGACACTCTGTTTGTCTATGTATTCACACATGTATTATGTTTCCGGTTAATACAATTCTAGCATGAATAATAAACATTTATCATGATATAAGGAAATAAATAATAACTTTATTATTGCCTATAGGGCATATTTCCTTCAAATCTAACCATAGCATGAAACATATGAATCCAAATCAGCCCCTTCTGAAGCAGCGCATAAACAAGGGTTTAAGCTTCTGTCACTCTAGCAACCCATCATCTTCTTACTACTTCCCAATGCCTTCCCCTAGGACCAAATAATGGTGAAGTGTCATGTAGTCGACGTTCACATAACACCACTAGAGGAGAGACAACATACATCTCATCAAAATATCGAACGAAGACAAATTCACATGATTACATATAACACGACTTCTCCCATGTCCTCAGGAACAAACATAACTACACACAAAGCATATTCATGATCAAGATCAAAGGTGATGTGGAGCATCCCACATTCATCCCCATGTACACTCTGACTACTCTCCAAGCCCCAAGAGGACATACGACGAGACCTCGAACATACGCCATCGGACACAAGGTGAACTCGCTCCTCTCCGAATCGTCACTTTCCACATGTGAGACATGGCTACTACCTCAAACATGTGTGCTATGCATGACCAGGTACTTAGAGGAAAGCCACGGAGCCACCACATCCAATGGATGAGCTAGCGAGGACGCGAAGTACAAGGACCAAGAGAAGAAGCTGCCCGAAGTCTTCAGCCATCGGACGACCGGGCAACACCGGATGTCCGACGCCTGGGCACTCATCCAACAAGAAGGGCCAGCCAACGGAAGCTACAGCGGCCGGACGTCCGACAAGTACCGGACGTCCGACACACTCCAGCGATTGGACGTCCGACCGTCTCCGAAAATCCGGCGCCACCTCAACCGAGCCAAAACGTCGGACGTCTGACAAGTACCGGACGACCGGACCCTCGCAAGCCACCAGACGCCAGGTACCTGTCGGACGACCGGCGCCTGTCTGTGCACAGAGATCCGGCTTGAGTCCCATGTATCCCCCACTTACCCCTTCATGTCCCTAGATTATATATACTCCTCCACCTCCTCCTAGTTAGGGTTAGCGTTGTGATAGCTCATATTAGAGATAGAGCCTCGCTCATCCATACGGATCTACTCCACGAGAGAGACCGCGACCTCTACGGAGGAGATCCACCTTGGATTCAAGACCCCTCATGGGAAGATCCCCTTGTGGATTTAAGACCTTCTCATGGAGAAGAACCGGTTACCTCTTGTATCGTCCTTTGTTGACTTTGGATCCTGTATCTCTCTTTGTGTTTCGAGGATCTAGCACATGTGTGATCATTCTTGTTGGTTTGAGTGATTCTCTCGTGTTTCCCCTCGTGTTTCCCCTTGCGTTCTTCGTGTTATTCGCGGGATCCGCTCCTTTCGTGAAAGATTGGCCATCTAGGGTTCCACCCTACATCATCTTGGTATCATGAGCCACGTTGATCACGATTTCGGAGCCACCCCTCATTGTTTTCTATCCTAATTTTGTTGTGTTCTTCCCCAATTTCGAAAATCCCCACCAAAAATAGCCCCAATTTCTTTTGTGATTTATTGGTTTGACGAAGTTTTGTTCGATTTGATCCATGGATTTTGCTTAGTTTCAAGTGGATCTAGCATCTCAGCAAGTTTCCCCATCTTTCACCCACGGAATATCATCAATTTTGAGCCCAAAATCCCCAAATTCCGCCCAAAATCGTGCCCCGGATCTCGCATTGACCCCGAGCCACCGGACGACCGACGTTTTACGGACGTCCGGAGCCCCAGGAAACACCAGACGTCCGACCTTTTCCGGACATCCGGAACCCCTAACCGAGCCAAATTTATGGATTTCCGAGCCTGCCCGGACGTCCGGCCCCCGGACATCCGTCCTTTTACGGACGTCCGCAACCTGTAGTTTTTGATTTCGGCTGATTCTTGTTTCGGCCGTAACTAATTCATCCAAACTCCGATTTTGATGTTATTTAGCTCGTTTTGAAGCTCTTGACATCCCCCTTCCCACAAAAATACCACCAACATCTTTTGACTCCATCAAATTTTGACAATTTTGGCATCTTTGCCTAGGGCTCCCACCACATCATCCGCTACACCACCACCGACTTCTGCAACCTAACCCATTGTGATCCCCATTGCATATGTGGTTGCTTGAGTAGTGATTCGAGTCTCCTAAGGTGTTTCGGGTACTTAGGGACCGTTGCTTCCTCATCAACCACCACCACCACTTCCGCATAACCTTGCCCACCATACACTTCCACCACCCAACATGACCAAATTTTGTTTGACCTTATTTGAGTTGTGTGTTGTGTCTCCTAAGGTATTCTGGCTACTTAGGGACGGTGACCTCAACTTCGACATCATGTATAGCACACCACCTTACCCTCCATTTCTGCATTGCCTACTCGCAAAACCCATCACTGCATTTCCGCAATCCCATTGAGCTTCCGCAACCACCACCGCAATCCCGCTACCACCATTTGACATTTGAGATTTTGAGTTCGCGGTTTTCTGTTTCCTAAGGTGTTTTGGCTACTTAGGGATGAGTCTCCATCATCTTGGTATCTCCATCAAGATCACCGCCACTCATCATCGTCAAGGACGGTAACCTCCATATCATCTTGGTATCGTGGTATCCCTCCATTGTATATTCCCTTGCCTTTGCATTGATAACCCCTAGACCATTTTGCGTCACTTGCCTATCGAGACTACCTTTGAGTATTGCCGGCAACGTTACTTGTGCACAATAGTGGTCTACACGTTCCATTGCATACATACCATACCACATCATATTGGTATCATATCATCCCTTGTGCCACAAGTTTGTTCCCATATATACCCAATTGCTATCTTGGTTTGTGCATTTTGCATTGTGGCCATATACAATAATAATAATAATAATAAAAGCTTTTAAACAAAAGAGAAAGAGAAAAGAAGCTTGTAAGCAATAGCCATAGCATCCTACCACATTGCATATAAGATTGTCATATCCGATCATCTTGGACCATACCTCCGGAACATCATACATAGCATACTTGGGATAGATAGTTGATACATTTTGCATCTTATAGGTTGTGCACAAGTGTCGTATTCGCCTGTAGAGCAATCGTGCTAGCATCGCTCTTGAGTTGTGTAACACGAGCGTTTTCCGTGGATTCCATATTTTGTGCTCATCCTTGGTTGCACGACTCCATTTATCTATCCGTGTGTGCGTTTCAGTGTGCCATTCATTGCTATTGGTCTACTTGTTTCGCTAGCGAATTTGTGAATCTCTTTCAACATTATTGACTCTTGCTAACATTTTGCATCAAATTGTTGTGCCACTATCCTCACCGAGCTCCACCATAAGCCTTATTTTGTGTAGGTGTGAGAAACCTACAAGAATTGGTACCAATTGTGCTATTTCCTTATTACATCATTGAGTTATCATTGATCCATCTTCAACATCGGTCAAGGTACATTTGGTATAGTTCTTCTCGTTTCTCCACTCATATTTGCTCGAGTACTGTGATGGATAGGCAAGGCTTTTCATCTCCGGTCTTCCACAACAACGACCATGTGAACAACTACATGACCAAAGCGTCAATCTTCGATCTACAATGACAAATGCAAGGCGCACAATCAAGATTGCGAGAGTGCATTGAGAACCTCTCCATCGACATTTGTCACTCCGAAGCAAGGAAAAGGGACTACATCGACAACAAGCTTTGCACGCAAAAGGAGGAGCAAGATGCATGGATGGCGTTGATTCGAGCCTTGTTGATCAACCGTTCTTCCCCTTCATCATCCTCAAGGCGGCGACATTCAAGTCACAAGTCTTCGGAGCGAAAAAATGATACAAGCGCAATTCGTCCACGTCCACATCTCCATGGAGACCACCATCATGTTCATGATACACATCATCATGAAGGGCAAGTCACCTCCAAGCAACATGTGCACAACGACGACGAACAACATCTACTACGAGCTCAAGTGCGACAACGACACCATCACCATGAAGATGCTCTCCAAGCGCAAATGTACAAGTCCCAACAAGCTCTACTTCATGCCAAGGCCAAGCCTCAAGAGCACAAGAGAAGACCATGAGACAAGCACCACCAAGAGCACGCTACGGCTACCACCACCACTTCGGCATCTTCGCCAAGTGCTATCAAGGCATCTTCGCCTTTGGATGTATGCCATCTTCGCCTACTTCCCGTGAGTTTGCCTACATCGACATCATCAAGTACAAGGCGACCACCTACGAGCGAGGGTGACACTTCCATCTTTGTAAGCCCCCCAAGGAAGATGGCCGAGCATGGGACTTTCCCTTCGCTCATGGAGACGAGCTACGAGGTGCCACATCATATGGGCCTCCAACAATAAGGCGGTGACAAGAAGGTCGAGCAAGGGCCATCCCCTTCGACCACAGCGGCGAGCACGAACCTCTTCAACAACTTGAAGATGACTCCCATATTGGACTCATACTCCCAGTCAAGCTACGAGACCGCACATGAGACCTTGTCTTTGGTCTTAGAGGAGAGCGATGATGTGCCATCTTCGGCCTTCATCCATGACTACGACCACGACATGATTGAGCATGGAGACGTTTGCACCAACATCTCTCCGACACCGACATGTGACGAGATGCCCCAATTGCCATGTGAGGAGAGCCACCACCACATGAGTGACTCCACCACACGTGACATTGAGAGCATTTCCTATGAGAGGATGAGTGTGACCACCACTAGCCCCACACTTGAGAGCATGCCACACATCCCATGTGAGGTTGAGAGCCATTTGAGTGACTCCACCAACCATATGAGTGAGAGCATCCAAGAGGGAGTGAGCGAGCCACAACACTTAGTGAGTGAGGTAGTTGAGACGGCATGTGAGGCCACTTTGATTTCTAATGAATTAACCTCTACTCCTAATGTGTTTTCTTCTTTGGTGATAGGTCTCCTACATGACGACACGCCTATCCTCGACGAGTCCATACCTCAAATGGAGAGGGCGATGGCCATGGTGGACGATGATGCACCCCCACATGGTTCCATCAAGATGAAAATGACCACATGATGCGGAGCATCCCATGTTCATCCCCATGTACACTCCGACTACCCTCCAAGTCCCAAGCATACATAAGTTGAGACCTCGACTATTCGCCATTGGATGCAAGGTGAACTCGCTCCTCTTCGAACCATCACTTTCCATACGTGAGACATGGCTACTACCTCAAACATGTGCGCTATGCATGACCAGGAACCAAAAGGAAACCCATGAACAAGGAGGCGAGGACACCAAGCGCGAGGAACGAGAAGAAGAGCTGCGGAAGAAGCTCCAGCCACCGGACGACCGGTCGGGACCGGACGTCCGACGCCTGAAGACCCACCGGACATCCGGCCCGACCGGACGATCGGCGCGACCGCACCCGAGCCAACATCAGCGAAAGTCTGAAGCTACCGGACGTTCGGCACCCCCATCACAGAACGGATCCAGCGGACGTCCGGAGGAGATCGGACGACCGGATGCTCATGAGACACCGGACGTCCGGTACCTGGCTGTGTCCAGTTTTGGGCTGAGGCCCATGTACCCCTTCACTTCACCCCCATTTGCACTTAGACTATAAATAGACCCCCTATTCCTTCTAGGTAGGGTTAGTGTTGGTTTAGCTCATACTTAGAGATAGAGCTTCGCTCATCCACATCGGATCTACTCCTCGTGAGAGACCGTGGCCTCTTCGGAGAAGGTCCCTTTGGATTCAAGACCTCCTTTTGGAGAAGAACATCAAGACATCCTAACGGAAAAGACTGGCTACCTATGTATCGTCCGTTGTTGACTTTGGATCTTGTATCTCACCTTTGTGTTCATTGATCTAGCGCATGTGTGATCTATTCTTGTTGGTTGAGTGATTCTCTCGTGTTTCCACTTGTGTTTTCCCTCGTTTTCCCCTCGTGTTCTTCGTGTTCTTAGTTGGGATCCGCTCCTTTCGTGAAAGATCGGGCGATTAGGGTTCTACCCTACATCATCTTGGTATCAGAGCCACATTGATCATAATTTTGGAGCCTCCCCCACCGTTTTCTAGCCTTCTTTTGCTTGATTTCGTCCTAAATTCGAAAATCCCCACCAAAAATAGCCCCAATTTTTTTATGATTTGTTGGTTTGATGATGTTTTGTTGATTTTGATTCATGGATTTGCTTGGTTTCGAGTGGATCTACCATCTCCCCATGTTTCCCCATCTTTCATACACGAAATCTCATCAATTTTGACCCCAAAATCCCCAAATTCCGCCCAAAATTGCGCCCCGAATCTCGAATCTGGAGTTGACCCCGATACACCGGACGACCGTCACCTTACCGGACGTCCGGAGCCGCAGGAATCACCGGACGTCCGACCTTACCGGACGACCGGAACCCCCTAACCCGAGTAGAATCAGCAGATTTCTGACCCGACCGGACGTCCGGCGACCGGACAACCGTTTTTTCCGGACATCCGCTACCTGTAGATATCAACTTCGGCTGATTTTTGTTTCGGCCATAACTAATTCATTCGGAGTCTGAGTTTCGCGTTCTTTAGCTCGTTGGAAAGCTCTTGACATCCCCCTTCCAACAAAAATACTACCATCACCATTTGACTCCATCAAATTTTGACAATTTTGACATCTTTGCCTAGGGCTTCCACCACATCATCCGCTACACCACCACCGACTTCCGCAACCTAACCCATATTGATCCCCAGCGCATATGTGGTTGCTTGAGGAGTGATTTGAGTGTCCTAAGGTGTCTAGGCTACTTAGGGACGGTTGCTTCTTCATCAACCACCACCACCACTTCCGCATAGGCTTGACCACTATACACTTCTGCCCCCCCAACCTAACCCAATTTTGTTTGTGTTGTGAGTTGTGTCTCCTAAGGTGTTTCGGCTACTTAGGGACCGTGCTTCCAACTCCGACACCGTGTATAGTACACCACCTTACCCTTCATTTCCGCATTGCCTACCCGCAAAACCCATCATTGCATTTCCGCAACAACCACCACATCCCGCTACCACCATTTGACATTTGAGATTTTGAGTTCGTGGTTTTTCCGTTTCCTAAGGTGTTTCACCTACTTAGGGACGAGTCTCCATCATCTTGGTATCTCCATCAAGATCACCGCCACTCATCATCGACACGGACGGTAACCTCCATATCATCTTGGTATCGTGGTATCCCTCCATTGTACATTCCCTTGCCATTGCATTGATAACCCCTATCCCATTTTGCGCTACTTGCCTATTGAGACTAGCCATTTGAGTATTGCCGGCAACGTTACTTGTGCACATTAGTGAGCTACACCATACATTGCATACATACCATATCATATTGGTATCATATCATCTCGTGTGCCTCAAGATTGTTCCCGTATATACCCAACTGCTATCTTGGTTTGTGCATTTCGCAAAGTGTCCATATAAAAAAAGAATAAGCTTTTAAGCAAAAGAGAAAGAGTAAAGAAGCTTGTAAGCAATAGCCATAGCATCCACCACTTTGCATAAGATTGTCATATATGGTCATCTTGGATCAAACATCGGGAACCATAAATACATAGCATACTTCGGATAGAAAGTTTATCCATTTTGCATCTTATAGGTTGTGCACAAGTGTTGTATCCGCCTAGTGAGCAATCGTGCTAGCGTCTCTCTTGAGTTGTGCAACACGAGCGTTTTCCGTGGATTCCACATTTTGTGCTCATCCTTGGTTGCACGACCCCATTTATCTATCCGTGTGTGTGTTTCCGTGTGCCACATATTGCTATTGTTCTACTTGTTACACTTGCGAATTTGTGAATCTCTTGCAACATTATTGACTCTTGCTAACATTTTGCATTAAATTTTTGTGCCACTATCCTCACTGAGCTCCACCATAAGCCTTACTTGTGTAGGTGTGAGAAACCGACAAGAATTGGTACCAATTGTGCTATTTCCTTGTCCACATTGGAGTGATCATTGATCCACTTTCAACTTCGGTCAAGGTACATTTGGTATTCGTTCTTCTCTTTCTCCACTCATATTGGCTCGAGTCTTGTGATGGATAGGCAAGGCATTTCATCTCCGGTCTTCCACAACAACGACGGCGTGAACAATTACATCACCAAAGCGTCAATCTTCGATCTACAATGACAAATGCAAGGCGCACAATCAAGACTGCGAGAGCGCATCGTGAACCTCTCCATCGACATTCGTCACTCCGAAGCGAGGAAAAGGGACTACATCGACAACAAGCTTTCCGCACAAAAGGAGGAGCAAGATGCAAGGATGGAGGAGATTCGGGCCTTGATCAAGTCTACTTCCCCTTCGTCATCTTCAAGGCGGCGGCAAGCACATCGATCCTCTTCGGAGCGCCCAAGCGACACAAGCGCAAGACGTCCATGTCCACATCTCCATGGCGACCACCATCACGTTCGTGATCCACCTCGTCATGAAGGGGAAGTCACCTCCAAGCAACATGTGCACGACGATGATGAATGACATCTACTACGAGCTCAAGTGCGACAACGCCACCATCAACATGAAGATGCTCTAGATGCGCCTTCCTACAAGTCCCAACAAGCCCTACTTCACGCCAAGTCCAAACTTCATGAGCACAAGAAAAGACCGCGAGACGAGCACCACCAAGACGGAGCTACGACTACACGAACCACTTCGGCATCTTCGCCAAGTTCTATCAAGGCATCTTCGCCTTTGGACGTACGACATCTTCGCCTACTTCCCGTGAGCTTGCCTACATCGACATCTTCAACTACAAGGTGACCAACTACGCGCGAGGGAGACACTTCCATCTTTGGAAGCCCCTCAAGGAAGATGGCCGAGCATGGGAATTTCCCTTCGGTCATGGAGACGAGCTATGAGGTGCCACATCATTTGGGCCTCCAACAACAAGACGACGACAAGAAGGTCGAGCAAGGGCCATCCTCTTCGACCACGGCGACGAGCACGAACCTCTTCAACAACATGAAGACGACGCCAATATTGGACTCATACTCCGAGTCAAGCTATGAGACCGCTCATGAGACCTTATCTTTGGTCTTCGAGGAGAGTGATGATGTGCCATCTTCGGCCTTCATCCACGGCTACGACCACAACTACATTTGCACCAACATCTCTCCGACAATGACATGTGACGAGATGCCCCAATTGCCATGTGAGGAGAGCCACCACTGCATGAGTGACATGAGTGACTCCACCACACGTGACATTTAGAGCATTTCCTATGAGAGGATGAGTGTGACCACCACTAGCCCCACACTTGAGAGCATGCCACACATCCTATGTGAGGTTGAGAGCCATTTGTGTGACTCCACCAACCATATGAGTGAGAGCATCCGAGAGGGAGTGAGTGAGCCACAACACTTAGTGTGCGAGGTAGTTGACATGGCATGTGAGGCCACTTTGATTTCTAACGACTTAACCCCTACTCCTAGTGTGTTTTATTATTTGGTGCTAGGTCTCCTACATGACGACACGCCTATCCTCGACAAGTCCATACCTCCAATGGAGACAATGATGGCCATGGTGGAAGAAGATGCACCACCCACATGGTTCCATCACGATGAAGATGACCACGACTTGGTCTTCGACACCTCACCTACAACACATGAGCGATGCTCCATAGGTAACATAGGTGATAGTGCTTCTCTTGTCCCACTAGTGGACTATCTCACCAATGATTGCTTGCATGATGTTGATCCACCTATTCCCATGTTTCATGCTAGTGCGACTTCTTCATGTCATGACTCACCTATTTATGATAAATATGATGATGAGCATGTTGATTTGCCTAGTTGTGATGCTATGCTCCATAGGATATCATGTGAAAATTCTATTGGTCACATCATGTTTGACAATCCATTAACCTTGTCATATGCTATGACTGAGATATCCCATATTGCATCATTTCAATCTCAACATAGTGACTGTGCATGCCCCGTTACAATAAATCCCATTTGCACTTATGGCATAGATGACGAGATGATGGTCATTGCTTTTGTTTTTCTTGTGATGATATTGACATGCTTCCTTAACATGATTTGCGCAATTCATCTACTATGCCATGCCATGATCACATTGTTCCAAATATGCATTGTTTTGGATGTTGTCAATATTCTCCGTGTGATGTTTCCACTAATGATCATGAGGAGACCCCCATAGTTTCCTCGTGCGTATTAGGAGATTTTGATGCATTCCATACATTGCATGATTCCCATAATTGCTTGCACCATATGCATTCCATGAATAACAATGCTCTACATATTTCTTGTGATGCATTACACAATTTGAGTCTCCATTATGCTATACATAACAACAAACCTCTCATGATGGATGACATGTTTCTATATCATGCATCTCATTTATTTGAGCATTGGCTATTTTGTGCTGACCAACACAAGCACGTGCGCATCATGATGGATTATGTGTACATCTACCACACACACACAATTTTCCCTTTGTCTTTGTTTTGTGTAGGTACTCACGTATACTCGTCAACCTCTCAATCCCAAGAGTTGATGACACGAGCTCTTGAGAGCAAAGATGACTTGGGATCCCGTGAACTATCCTTTCCACCACTCTCTTCGCGCAACGACTACGCGCATCTCTTTCACTTGGCTCTCACACGGCTATGGGCTATATACCGCTTCTCGCTTCTCGCTCATTTTACCATGTTCACTTTGCATGTTATGCTTGCTTCTATGCCTTTGCCATGCAATTGTGACCCTCGCTTGCATCTACCCATGATTCACAATTATGTTACTCCTATGTGTATTTGCATGCTTGGTGGAGATCCTTGTTGCTATTGCCATGTTTATCATGTGCCCCATGCTATTGATGCTATTTTGCTCATATCTTGCTTTCATGCTTGTGCTATCTCATGTGAATTATTCATGCACACTATTTGCACCCATGACATGCTTGCCATGATTTCTTCTAGTATGTTGCATCTTCGCACTACTAGCTTGCTTGAATTGATCACCATGATTGCTTGCTTTGTCGCATCACCCATGTTCAACTCTTACTCGCTTTCTTGGGTTGATTACATATATGCTCGTACCTCTCACTTGATACATCTTGTTCATTGTCGCTTGCCTCCAATTATGCTTATTGATCTTGGAGACTTGGACACCTTACTTGTGATGCATGCTTGTTCGATTGAGCCTATTCTATTTGGTTGTTCTCACATCATATGCCTCCATACTATGAAATGCTCCCGTGTCCTATCTTATGATGAGCATGATGCATACACTTGTTGGGTATTTTACCACACGATTGATAGGTTTTGCACTTCCGCTAACCTCATTTGTTTTTCCGAGTGTTTGTCATGTTCTTTCATTTTGAAGGATTCACAAGACGGTGCCGTTATGCGACCACTTGGTCATGCGAAGGCATACACGATGTCCAACACCAACTTTTGCGACAATCTCCTAAAGGTGAACTCCTTCCCTTTGAGCCATCCTCAAATACGCATATTGGATGGGTCATTCTTTCATTGTTGTCTCCTTCTTCTTGTCTACATGTTGCACCTATTGGATGGATGACCGACATTGAATATTGGCTCTATGAACCTTCGCATTGAGGAGCGCTCAGACTTATTGGATGCACCTTCGAACCTCCACTCATGCCACGACATCGAGCATTGGTACACCAACACCTCCATATTTGTTGATTGTGCTCACACTTGTCATGCTCATTGGACATCTTACACACATGATAAATTTGCATCTCATGCATGGATTGACTCCCATTATGATTGCCTTGTTGCATCTTGTATTCCCATGTCATCCATGATATATGAGCTTATGCATTTCCTTAGCAAATTTGTTGTGATCTTTCTTGATGGCATATTCATACATCATGATCATATTTCCCATCATCAATTGCATGATCACATACTCATCTTGAGCATCCATTGCCATATTCATGCTAATGATAAACTGTCTCACTATGACATCATTTTGCACCATGGTTGCATTCATCATATTCTTGCTTTTGCTACCATGAATGTTGTGCATACATTTCCATATCTTTTGGATAAGCTTCATGCACCTTGTCATGATCAATCTTGTTGCACGGACTCATTCTTACATGATGGACACTTTGTGTGCTCTAACCATTGTATTTCCGAGTATCGTTTGTGTTTGCTCTTTTTGCATCTATACCACTCCGGCGACACCTTGGAGTACTTGGATTGCGCAACGTCTTCCACTCCGTCCAACTACAAGTCCGTCCACGACTACCGTTTCCATGGTGACGAGGATCATGATCCGAGGTCGGGTCTTTCCCAAGGGGGGGAGATGAGGCGGAGCATCCCACGTTCATCCCCATGTACACTCTGACTACCCTCCAAGTCCCAAGGATACATAAGTTGAAACCTCGACTATTCGCCATTGGACGCAAGGTGAACCCGCTCCTCTTCGAACCATCACTTTCCATACGTGAGACATGGCTACTACCTCAAACATGTGTGATATGCATGACCAGGAACCAAGAGGAAACCCATGAATAAGGAGGCCAAGACACCAAGCGTTAGGAACGAGAAGAAGAGCTACGGAAGAAGCTCCAGCCACCGGACGACCGGTCGGGACCAGACGTCCGACGCCTGAAGACCCACCGGACGTCCAGCCCAGACCGGGCAACCGGCGCGACCGCACCCGAGCGAACATCAGCGGAAGTCTGAAGCTACCGGACGTCCGTCACCCCCATCACAGAACGGATCCAGCGGACGTCCGGAGGAGACCGGACGACCGGACGCTCATGAGACACCGGACGACCGGTCCCTATCGGACGTCCGGTACCTGGCTGTGTCCAGTTTCGGGCCGAGGCCCATGTACCCCTTCACTTCACCCCCATTTGCACTAAGACTATAAATAGACCCCCTATTCCTTCTAGCTAGGGTTAGCGTTGGTTTAGCTCATACTTAGAAATAGAGCTTCGCTCATCCGCATCGGATCTACTCCTCGTGAGAGACCGCGGCCTCTTCGGAGAAGGTCCCTTTGGATTCAAGACCTCCTTTTGGAGAAGAACATCAAGACCTCCTCACGGAGAAGACCGGCTACCTTTGTATCGTCCGTTGTTGACTTTGGATCTTGTATCTCACCTTTGTGTTCATCGATCTAGCGCATGTGTGATCTATTCTTGTTGGTTGAGTGATTCTCTCGTGTTTCCTCTTGTGTTTTCCCCTCGTGTTCTTCGCGTTCTTAGTTGGGATCCGCTCCTTTCGTGAAAGATCGGGCGATTAGGGTTCTACCCTATATAACCACGACTTGGTCTTCGACACCTCACCTACAACACATGAGCGATGCTCCAAATATAACATAGGTGATGGTGCTTCTCTTGTCCCACTAGTGGACTATCTCACCAATGATTGCTTGCATGATGTTGATCCACCTATTCCCATGTGTCATGCTAGTGCGAATTCTTCATGTCATGACTTACCAATTTATGATGAATATGATGATGAGCATGTTGATTTGCCTAGTTGTGATGCTATGCTCCATAGGATATCATGTGAAAATTCTATTGGTCACATCATGTTTGACAATCCTTTAAACTTGTCATATGCTATGAGTCAGATCACCCATATTGCATCATTTCAATGTCAACATAGTAGCTATGCATTCCCCATGAAAATAAATCCCATTTGCACTTATGGCATAGATGACGAGATGATGGTCATTGGCTTTTGTTTTTCATGTGATGATATTGCTATGCTTCCTTTACATGATTTGCGCAATTCATCTACTATGCCATGCCATGATCACAATGTTCCAACTATGCATTGTTTTGGATGTTGTCAATATTCTCCATGTGATGTATCCATTAATGCTCATGAGGAGACCCCCATAGTATCCTCATACATATTGGGTGATTTTGATGCATTCCATACATTGCCTGATTCTCATAATTGCTTGCACCATATGCATGCCATCAATAACAATGCTCTAGATATTTCCCATGATGCATTACACAATTTGAGTCTCCATTATGCTATACACAACAACAAACCTATCATGATGGATGACATGTTTCTATATCATGCATCTCATTTATTCGAGCATTGTATATTTCGTGCTAACCAACACAGGCACGTGCGCATCATGATGGATGATGTGTACATATACCACGCACACACAATTTTCCCCTTGTCTTTGTTTTGTGTAGGTACTCACGTATACTCTTCAACCTCTCAATCCCAATAGTTGACGAAACGAGCTCTTGAGAGCAACGATGACTTGGGATCCTGTGAAATATCCTTCCCACCGTTCTCTTCATGCACCGACTACGCGCATCTGTTTTACTTGGCTCTCACATGACTATTGGCTATTTACCATTTGTCACCTTATGCCCATTATATCGTGTTCACTTTGCGTGTTATGCCTATTTCTATGTCTTTGCCATGATATTGTGACCCTTGCTTGCATTTACCCTTGATTCACCATTTTACTACTCATATGTGTATCTTGGTGGAAATCCTTGTTGCTATCACCATGTTTATCATGTGCCTCATGCTATTGATGCTTGTTGTGTTGGGAGAGTCATGATGTCCCATTACTATTCACATATGGCCTCTCGCCAATACATTGATGATACTTTGCTCATAACCTCCTTTCAGGCTTGTGCTATGTCATGTGAATTATTCATGCATACTATTTGCACACATGACATGATTGCCATGATTACCTCTAGTATGTTGCATCTTCGCACTACTAGCACACATCACTTGATAGCTATGGTTGCTTGCTTTGTTGCATCACCCATGTTCCTTTATTACTCGCTTTCTTGGGTTGATGACATATATGTTCATGCCTCTCACTTGATTTGTCTTGATCATTGTCGCTTGTCTCCAATTGTTGCATCTATGCTTACTGATCCTGGAGACTTGGACGTATTACTTGTGATGCATGCTTGTTTACTTGAGCCTGTCGTATTTGGTTGTTCTCGCATCATATGCCTCCATACTATGAAATGCTCCCTTGTCCTTTCTTATGATGAGCATGATGCATACACTTGTTGGGTATCTTACCAAACGAATGATAGGTTTTGCACTTCCGCGAACCTCATTTGTTTTTCCAAGTGTTTGTCATGTTCTTTCATTTTGGAAGATTCACAAGGCGGTGCCGTCATGAGACAATTTAGTCATGTGAAGGCATACATGATGTGCAACACCAAAATTTGCGAGAATCTCCTAAAGGTGAACTCTTTCCCTTTGAGCCATCCTCAATTACGCATATTGGATGGGTCACTCTTTCATTTTTGTCTCCCTCTTGTTGTCTACATGATACATCTCGCGAACGGAGGAGCGACATGGGAGATTGGCTCTATGGACCTTCAAGTTGAGGAGCGCTTGTACTTATTGGATGCACCTTCGAAACTCCACTCATGCCACGACATCGAGCATTGGTACACCAACACCTCCATATTTGTTGATCGTGCTCACACATGTCATGCTCGATGGACATATCATACACATGACAAATTTGCATCTTATGCATGGATTGACTCACATTATGATTGCCTTGTTGTATCTTGTATCCCCATGTCATCCATGATATATGAGCTTTTGCATTTCTTAGCAAATTTGTTGTGATCTACCTTGATGGCATATTCATACATCATGATCATATTGCCCATCATCAATTGCATGATTACATACTCATTTTTAGCATCCATTACCATGTTCATGCTTTTGATAAACCATCCCATTATGACATCATTTTGCACCGTGGTTGCATTGATCATATTCACAATGCATTTGTGTGCACAATGAATGCTTTTGCTCCCATGAATGCTTTGCATATCATTCTATATCATCTTCATAAGCTTCATGCGCTTTGTCACGAACAATCTTGCCGAACGGACTCATTCTTCTATGATGGACACTTTGTGTGCGCTAACCATTGTCTTTCCAAGTGTACTTTGTTTTTGCTCATTTTGCATGTACCACATACCGGAGACACCTTGGAGTACTTGGATTGCGCCATGCCTTCGACTCCGTCCAATTACAAGTCCGTCCACGACAACCGTTTCCATGGTGATGAGGATCACGATCCGAGGTCGAATCTTTCCCAAGGGGTGGGGGGAGATGATGCGGAGCATCCCACATTCATCCCCATGTACACTCCGACTACTCTCCAAGCCCCAAGAGGACATACGAAGAGACCTCGAACATACGCCATCGGACACAAGGTGAACTCGCTCCTCTCCGAATCATCACTTTCCACATGTGAGACATGGCTACTACCTCAAACATGTGTGCTATGCATGACCAGGTACTTAGAGGAAAGCCACAGAGCCACCACATCCAACGGATGAGCTAGTGAGGACGCCAAGTATCAGGACCAAGAGAAGAAGCTGCCAGAAGTCTTCAGCCACCGGACGACCGGGCAACACCGGACGTCCGATGCCTGGGCACTCATCCAGCAAGAAGAGCAAGCCAACGAAAGCTACAGCGGCCGGACGTCCGACAAGTACCGCCACGAGACAGTGGCGCTTCGTCCCGAAAGCTTCCTTCTATTTTTTTTCTAGGTTAAAACACACCATATAGCAGAGCATGGGCATCAGGGGCCTGCTAGGGGGCCCACAAGGATGGGGGCGCGGCGTCCACCCTTGTGGCTGGCAGGTGGGCCCCTCTGGTGCTTTCTTTGCCCAATATTTTTTATATATTCCAAAAATATTCTCCGTGAAGTTTCAGGACTTTTGGAGTTGTGCAGAATAGGTCTCTAATATTTGCTCTTTTTCTAGTCCAGATTTCCGGGTGTCGGCATTCTCCCCCTTCATGTAAACCTTATAAAATAAGAGAGAAAAGGCATAAGTATTGTACCTAAATAGGTAATAACAGCCCATAATGCAATAAATATCAATATAAAAGCATGATGCAAAATGTACGTATCAACCATGCATGTGCAAACCTTGATTGTAAACCTCAGGGCTTCCCATTGTTTACCTACAACACATATAAGGTAGTTAGTGATCAGGTTAAGTGAGGGTTTGCATGCTATTAGTAAAATATGTTGATCAAAAATAAGCACATTGCAGATTCATCAGATTAATTCAAGCCACATGGAATACCCATTTATCCAAACCAAGCATGATTAAGAAGTAGGAAATATAGCAATTGTATATGTTTCTCATGTATTAAGTGCATCCAAATTCGATTATTCCTCACATGCACAACAATACAAAATTCTACCCATGACAACTGGACATCACATTACAGAATTGAACCAAGCAGTTAACTAAAAACAACAACAAATGAACCAAACATTAATAGAGCACCACATTGCACAATATAACATACTCCTAATAGAAGATCAGACAGTTAACCAAACCAAGCATGCTTAACAACTTGGAAATATAGCAATTTTATTTGTTTCTCATGTATTTAGTACAGCCAAATTCGATTTATTTCTCACATGGTATACAATAACAAAATGCACCCACAACAATTCAACATCGCATCGTAGAATTGAACCAAACAGTTAACTAAATACCACAACAAATGAACCAAACGTTAACTAAGCACCACATTGCACAATGTATAACATACTAGAAGAATAAACAGTTAACCAAACCAATCATGCTTGACAACTTGGAAATATAGCAATTGTATTTTTTTCTCATGTATTTTGTAAAGAAAAATTTGATTTATTTCTACATGGAAGACAATACAAAATTGCACCCTGATGAATTGAACATCACATTTGCAGAATTGAACCAAACAATTAACTGAACACGACAACTAATTAACCAAACAGTTAATAAGTGAGCACCACATTGCACGACATATAGAACATATACACTAGAGCAACAGATTGCATGGTAAAATTAGATAGCACAATTCACTAGAATTTGTTAAGGAAAGCCAGTAGCTAGCAAACTGAACATGGGTCCTTATAGTGACCTAATAAGACAAGCTACTCCTCATTGTCGAAGATATCGATGATGATTGACTCCTTGGACATGGAAGAGGGCGAGGCCTCCGCATCGTGGGTGCCCTCGTCGTAGTGGTGAGTTGCCTAAGCCGCTCTAGGCATCAACCTGCTGGCTCTCGAGTTGAGGTAAGCACATGCACACTGAGAAAACACCTCGTAGTCTTCGTCGAAGGCACCGAGGGTGGCCTCGAGAAAATGCCACGAATTGTTGTTTAATGCAGCCAACCGCATCGCGGCGTTGGCGTGCGAGGTGATGACCGTGGCTTCGACGGCGAGTTACTCCTCCAAGATCTGGGGGTCGGCACGAATGGCAGCCATCGCGACCTCATCAGTGCGTGCGGCCGCGATTTGCTTCACCGCTGCCTCCTTGAGCTCCTGGCTATACTACGTGCACAATGGCTTAGGGAGGTGCTTATTTGGTGGAGGGGTCGATGATTTGGGTGGAAGGTGTCGCGCTGGTGGTCGGGGCATGTGGGATATGGAAGGAGGAGGAGGAGGATGGGGGTCGGGTGTGGATTACCTGCGTGGATAGACGAGGCCGAGCAACATGAAGGAGGGTCACCGGCAAGGAGGCGGTGCTGCAAGCAAGGAGTGAAGGTTTCAACTTGGAAAGGAAGGCGGAAACAGGGGAAATGTGGCTTTTGGTATGGGGGAGGGGGCTGGGAGGTAGATATTTCCGCGGAAGCCGAAAATTTTGAATCGGTTCAGCGAAAAAACTGGCACGCAAAGTGTCATCAGACACAGTCCCTTATTCAGCACTGTGTATGATATGTGAACATCACAAATGACTCAGATAGCTTAACCTATGTGTGATGAGTTTGAACGTCAAAAATTTTGGTTCAAATTTCCCTGGTTACAGTGGTCATCCACGTCATTGCACACGAAGGAGAATATAGCACACCCACACTTCTTAGTCGAGCAATTTCAGCAATTAAATAGAGCTAGCTGACCTAAACATTACTCTACAAAATTAAAGACCGACGCTCTTAATTAAACAAAACAAAGAGTACTACTACGGCTGGTGCTCGTCGATCTCCGCCTCCTCCTCCATGTCCAGCTCTCGGCCGAGTGGGCGGCCAAAGTTGCCCTCACAAATCAGGTCCACGTCGCCATCTTTCACCTGCGACGATTGAACAATGAAATGATATTTGGCGAGCGAGCTAGTATGATTGACAGGCCGGCTGTGGACTGTAGCCGGCGCACCTTCTCGCGTAAGTTGTATGCGTACTATACATCGACGGTGCTCCAGGATATTTTGTACTACATTTCACACGATTGGTGATAATAAACTGTGTGTGATCTACTTGTTTTTTCGTCTTGACGTGAATTACATAATGGGGTCACAGCTGCAAAGGATGGTGTTTGAATTGCTAGAACTTTCATCGGCAGTGAAAATGCAACTATAGGTGTGTCGTCAAAAAATGGAATTATTCAGGGTTCGTTTGGACATTTTTATATGTTAAATTGGTTTTCCAGACATTTCAGGTGCACAATTCAAAATTAAACTACATGCACATGCTCCGGTGCACCAAAATGGCTTGTAAAATGATATATGTGTCCATGGGTTGATGCTTATGTCCCATTCAAGAAATGGAGATGAATTTCAAAACCACGACACCATGGCTCTCCGGCAAATGTTGACGTGCTTGATTTTGTAATTCTAGTAAATAGAAAACTCGTCTGAAATTCATGAACCTTGGCATGCTATCATGGAACGACATCAACATGCTGGGGCAAGAAAATATTGTCCCATTTGGGGCAGGTTATGGTATAAGCTTCTCGCAAACCAGAGCTTCTCTCACAACAAGCCTGATGGTTTTCGTAGGGAACATGCCACCTTGGGGGACGAAACTATATTTGTTGCCTCTTCTTACTTTCAAATTTTTTCTTGTGCCAACATAGAACAACAAGAGTGTTGTGCAATTTTTGGGATTTTTCGGGGTTCATTTGGACATTTTTATACATTAGCTGAGTTTTCTATGCATTCATGTGCATAATTCAAATTTGAACTATATGCACATGCTCCAGTGCATATAAATGGGTTAAAAAATCAAATGTGTGTCCTTGGTTGCAACCTTTGGTCCCATGCAAGAAATGGGAATGAATGTCAAACAGCTTTGCCACCGTCGCTCGGCCACTAACATTGAGATACATGGTTTTAAAATTCTAGTAAATAGAAAACTCATCTGAAATTCATGAAACTTGACATGAAATCATGGAACGGCATCAACATGCAGTGGTAAAAATGTTGTCCCATTTGGGGCAGGTTGGGGTGTAAGTTTCTCACAAACCAGAGCTTCTCGCAACAAGCCTCATGGTTAAGGTAGGGAACATTTCACCTTTCTGGACGAAACGATATCCGTTGCCTCTTTGTGATTTCAATTCTTTCTCTAGTATCAACATAGAACAACATGAGTGTTGTGTTAAATTTTGGAATTTTTCGTGGTTCATTTGGACATTTTTTATACATTAATTGAGTTTTCAATGCATTTATGTGCATAATTTAAATTTGAACTACAGGCACATGCTCTAATGCATATAAATTTGTTGAAAATTCAAATATGTGTCCTTGGTTCCATGCTTAGGTCCCATGCAAGAAATGGGAATGAGTGTCAAACACCCTGCCACCGTCACTCGGTTGCAAACATTGAGATACCTGGTTTTTAAATTCTTGTAAATCCAAAACTCGTGTGAAATTCATGAAAATGGGCATGCTATCATGGAGCGGCATCAACATGTTGTGGTAAAAAATCTGTCCCATTTGGGGCAGGTTTGGGTATAAGCTTCTCACAACAAGCCTGATGGTTTCGGTAGGGAACGTGCCACCTTAGGGGACGAAACAATATATGTTGCCTCTTCTTTCTTTCAAAAAAATTCTAGTGTTAACATAGAACAACAGGAGTGCTGTGTTAAATTTTGGATTTTTTCAAGGTTCGTTTGGACATTTTTATAGTTTAACTGGGTTTTCTAGGCATTTTATGTGTGTAATTCAAATTTGAACTACATGCACATGCTCCAGTGCATATAAATTGGTTGAAAAATCAAATATGTGTCCTTAGGTACATGCTTAGGTTCCATGCAAGAAATGGTAATGAATTTCAAACACCAGGGCACTGTTGATTTCTGGCAAAACATTGAAATACTTTGTTTTTAAATTCTAGTAAATCCAAAACTCGTCTGAAATTCATGAAACTTGGCATGCTATCATGGAATGGCACCCGACATGCTGTGGTATTTTTCGTGTCAATTTTGAGAGAAGGTGCACTCGAATAACATCCAACAAAGGCATTTTGAAACAAATAGCCACTCTAACATCACACCCATTTTAGATAGAACACCCGTATGTAAACCGACAGCTTCCCCAGTAAGCCAAGGGAAAATGTGCCGAGCAGGATTTTTGCAGCTCTTCATCGCAAACTTTTTAGATAGAACACCTATATGCAAAGTGAGTGTTGGGAGCGTAGCATGCAATTTAAAAAAATTCCTACGCTCATGCAAGATCTATCTAGGAGATGCATAGCAACGAGAGGGGGAGAGTGTGTCCACGTACCCTCGTAGACCGAAAGCGGAACCGTTTGACAACGCGGTTGATGTAGTCGATCTTCCTCTAGATCCGACCGATAAAGAACCAAACGTACGACACCTCCGAGTTTTGCATATGTTCTGCTCAATGACGTCCCTCGTCCCCTTGATCTAGCAAAGGTGTCAAGAAAGAGGATGAGTTCCGTTAGCACGACGGCGTGGTGATGGTGATGGTGAAGTGATCCGTGTAGGGCTTCGCCTAAGCACTACGAAGATATGACCGAAGGCGTAAACTGTGGAGGGGGCGCCGCACACGGCTAACAATTGTTGGTTTGTGTTCTAGGTGCCCCCTCCCCACGTATATATAGGTGGGATAGGGAGGGGACAAGCAAGGGGACGCCCCAAGTAGGAGGAATCCTACTTGTGGTCCTCCCCAATTCGCCCCCCCCTTCCTTTTTTTGCCAGAGAGAAAAGGGAAGGGGGAAGGGAGAAAGGAAGGGGGGCAAACCCCGTTGTTCCTTCTCCAATCCGGCCTCCTACCTAAGGGGGGTGCACCACCCCTTGTGGGCTGGTGTGCTCCCATCTAATGGCCCATACGACCCATATATTCCCCCCGGGGGTTCCGATAACCCCCCACCCCCAGTACTACGATAAATACCCGATACTATCCGAAACACTTCCAGTGTCCAAATACTATCATCCTATATATCAATCTTTACCTCTCGACCATTTCGAGGCTCCTCGTCATGTTCGTGATCTCATCCGGAACTCCGAACAACATTCGATAACAAAATCACATAACTCATATAATACTAAATCGACATCGAACATTAAGCGTGCGGACCCTACGGGTTCGAGAACTATGTAGACATGATCGAGAGACCTCTCTGGTCAATAACCAATAGCAGAATCTGGATGCTCATATTGGCTGCTACATATTCTACGAAGATCTTTATCGGTCAAACGGTGATGACAACATACGTTATTCCCTTTGTCATCGGTATGTTACTTTCCTGAGATTCGATCATCGGTATCTTCATACCTAGTTCAATCTTGTTACCGGCAAGTCTTTTTACTCGTTCCGTAATACATCATCCACAACTAACTCATTAGTCACTTTCCTTGCAAGGCTTCTTATGATGTGCATTACCGAGAGGGCCCAGAGATACCTCTCTGATACTCGGAGTGACAAATCCTAATCTTGATCTATGGCAACCCAACAAACACCTTCGGTGATACCTGTAGAGCATCTTTATAATCACCCAGTTACGTTGTGACGTTTGATAGCACACAAGGCATTTCTCCGGTATCTGGGAGTTGCATAATTTTGTAGTCGAAGGAATATGTATTTGACATGCAGAAAGAAATAGCAATAAAACTAAACAATATGCTAAGCTAACGGATAGGTCTTGTCCATCGCATCATTCTCCTAATGATGTGATCCCGTTTATCAAATGGCAACTCATGTCAATGGTCAGGAAACCTTAACCATCTTTGATCAACGAGCTACTCAAGTAGAGGCTCACTATGGACAAGGTGTTTGTTTATGTATTCACACATGTATTTAGGTTTCCGATCAATACAATTCTAGCATGAATAATAAGCCTTTATCATGAATAAGGTAATATAAAATAACAACTTTATAATTGCCTCTAGGGCATATTTCCTTCAGTCTCCCACTTGCACTAGAGTCAATAATCTAGTTCACATCACCGTGTGATTTAGCACCCATAGTTCACATCGCCATGTGACCAACATGATGTATGGTGGAACCCTAGACGGCCGATCTTTCACGAAAGGAGCGGATCCCGCGATGAACACGAAGAACACGAGGGGAAATCACAAAGGGAAACACAAGAGGAACACTCAAACCAACAAGTATGATCACACATGTGCTAGATCCATGAACACAAAGGGAGATACATGATCCAAGATAAACAAGGGACGATACAAGGTAACCGGTTCTTCTCCAAAGGAGTTCTTGATGGGGCCACCCAAAAGGGGGTCTTGAATCCAAGCTGGATCTTCTCTGAAGAGGGGCCGTGATCTCTCTCGTGGAGTAGATCCGTAATGGATGAGCAAAGCTCTATCTCTAATGAGCTACTACTTTGCTAACCCTAAGTAGGAGGAGGAGGAAGTCTATTTATAGTCATAGTGCAAATGGGGGTGAAGTGAAGCGGTACATGGGCCTCAGCCCGCAACTGGACACAGCCAGGGGTCGGACGTCTCATGGACGTCGGATGTCCGGCGACTCGGGACGGTCCGGACGTCCATAGATCTTCGGACTTCCGTAATTTGCGTTCTGTGAAGGATATGCCAGACGTCTGGAGATCCTTGGATTTCCGTAGATTACGGTCTGTTCACATGGAGATGGTCGTCCGAAGGGGCTCGGTGATCTGGGGCCTGGGAGGTGTCGAACATCCGGTCCAGGACGGACATCCAACCGCTGTAGCATGCGCTGGCATGGTTTCCTTGGGCTGGTGTGACCTTCAAGGGCCGGACGTCCAGGGCTGGCCGGTCGTCCGGTGGCTGGGGATTCTTCGCTTGTTCCTCGCGCTTGGTGTCCTCACCGTCTTGCCCATGGTCTTCCTCTTGGTTCCTGGTCATGCATAGCACATATGTTTGAGGTAGTAGCCATGTCTCACTTATGGAAAGTGATGGTTCGAAGAGGAGCGAGTTCACCTTGTGTCCAATGGTGTATAGTCGAGGTCTCATCTTATGTATCCTTGGGGCTTGGAGAGTAGTCGGAGTGTACATGGGGATGATCGTGGCAAAGATCCGACCTCGGATCGTGATCCTCATCACCATGGAAACGATTGTTGTGGACGGACTTGTAGCTGGACGTAGTTGAAGGCATGGCGCGATGCAAGTACTCCAAGGTGTCTCCGGTATGTGGGACATGCAAAATGAGCAAACACAAAGTACACTTGGAAATACAATGGTTAGCGCACACAAAGTGGCCGTCATGTGAGAATGAGTCTGTTCGGTAAGATTGTTCGTGACAAAGCACATGAAGCTTATCCAAAAGATGTAAAATGATATGTAAAGCATTCATGGGAGCAAAAGCATTCATTGTGCACACAAATGTGTTGTGAATATGATCAATGCAACCACGGTGCAAAATGATGTCATAGTGAGATGCATTATCAATATCATGAATATGGCAATGGATGTTCAATATGGATATGTTATCATGCAATTGATGGTAGGCAATATGATCATGATGTATGGAGATGCCATCAACAAATATCACAACAAATTTTCTAAGGAAATGCACAAGCTCTCATGGATGACATGGGAATACAAGATGCAACAAGGCAATCATAATGTGGGTCAATCCATGCATAAGATGCAAAATTGTCATGTGTATGATATGTCCATCGACCATGACATGTGTGAGCACAATCAACAGATATGGAGGTGTTGGTGTACCAATGCTCGATGTCGTGGCATGAGTAGAGGTTCGAAGGTGCATCCAACAAGTCTTGCTCCTCAATGTGAAGGTCCATAGAGCCAATCTTCAATGTCGGTCCTCCATCCAATATGTGCAACATGTAGACAAGAAGAAGGAAAGAACAATGAAAGAATGACCCATCCAATATGCGTATGTGAGGATGGATCAAAGGGAAGGAGGTCACCTTTAGGAGATTCTCGCAAATGTTGGTGTTGCACATCGTGTATGCCTTCGCATGACCAAGTTGTCGCATAACGACGGCGCCTTGTGAATCCCCCAAAATGAAAGAACATGACAAACACTTGGAAAAACAAATGAGGTTAGCGGAAGTGCAAAACCTATCATTCGTGTGGTACGATACCCAACAAGTGTATGCATCATGCTCATCATAAGAAAGGACAAGGGAGCATTTCATAGTATGGGGGCATATGATGCGAGAACAACCAAATACAATAGGCTCAAGTAAACAAGCATGCAACACAAATAATATGTCCAAGGCTCCAAGATCAATAAGCATAGATGCAACAATTGGAGGCAAGCGACAAGGAACAAGGTGTATCGTGAGAGAGGCACGAACATATATGTCATCAACCCAAGAAAGCGAGTAATTTTGAAACATGGGTGATGCGACAAAGCAAGCAATCATAGTGATCAAGTCAAGCAAGCTAGTAGTGCAAAGATGCAACGTACTAGAAGGAATCATGGCAAGCATGTCATGGGTGCAAATAGTGTACATGAGTAATTCACATGACATAGCACAAGCATGAAAGCAAGATATGAGCAAAATATCATCAATGTATTGGTGAGAAGTCCTAGGTAAATAGCAATGGAACATCATGACTCTCCCAACACAAGAATCAACAATAGTATATGGCACAAGGAAAACATGGTAATAGCGACAAGGATGTAGCGACCCGACCTCAGACGGTCAAGTCTCTGTGCTTAAGTGTCATCCCTGGATCGCTATGCTGACACACACAATACTCGAGGATTTATAACAGAGGTAAATCAGATGTATAAATAATGTAAATACTATTACCTCAATCCAAATAGCGGAAGTAAAAACAAGGTTGTGGATTCCCATCAACACCAACGACAAAGTTGAGTGTAGAAATCGTAACCCTAACGTATCACTTACTCGTCGTAAGAATCCTGCAACATGAGACGTTGCAACCACAAAGGGTCAGTACATTGAATGTACTGGCAAATTCACACCATAGGATAATGATGAATAATAACTATCACTACATGCATACATGGCTGTTGGAGGCTCAATGGTTATAATGTTTTTGCGAAAAGCCAAATTTTCCCTACTTCAAAGGAATATATTTTATTTAACTACAAAGTTGGTTTGATAAATATTGAGAAGGTTCCTCCAACTCAATCCCAAAATAATAATCATTAACCCAATAAAATTAATTAAATGAAGTGTTGAGATCAACATGATAATTCAAGAACCAGATACTCAAGATGTCCATAACCGGGGACACGGCTAACCATGATTAGTTTGTACACTCTGCAGAGGTTTGCGCACTTTTCCCCACAAGAATCGATCTCCTCCATTGGTTTTCTCGCACTACATGGTGTTTGAGAAACGGATGACCGAGACACAGTCTTTCCGAAGAGGTCCGCTTAACCGATAGATAGGCCGGTACACCTACAATCCCCTACATCTGCTAGCCCATCATGGAAAGGTTTCCCACAACTTACTCAACTATGCCAGAGCCCATAATGGCTTGTGGCTGCACACGGAAGTTTCTAGCATAATAATCTTATGATCCCTTTGAGCCTGGGTGGCCAACCATAGGATGATCACACGGTAACCCCGGGATCTCCTAGGACAACACTGGTATATCCCCAGGTGTCCGGGCAAGTCCACTACTATATCCCCAGGGTGCCCCTACCAATCCACCCAGATGTGTATTAAAGTGGCCACCTTAACTTAAACCTTAGTTAACAATAATCTCTCTCACATCTTTCACGAATTCTCTCAAACCAATCCACATCTACGAGCATAGCATAACAGTATAAGCATAACGCAGTAGTAACTCCCAAGGTTTGAATGCAGGACAATAGGTTCCTACCTCATCAACTACTTCCCAATACCCACATGTTATCAAATCCTAAGCATGCAATGTTTGAGGGTTGAAACTAATGCATAAAAACTGGGTAAAAGGGATACGATCAAAGTGTGAACTTGCCTCGTACTATTGATGAAGATGATTCGCACTCATAACTCCTGACAGTTCTACTTGTCACACTCCGGTCAATCTATCATAAGCAAGCAATAGTAACCACAGATAAGCAATCATGCAAAAGGATCGAAGAAAAGATCTCGGAAAACTTCGAAAACAAGCAATTTACTCTTGTAATATAAAACAATTTCTAATAGTACCAAAATTAAGTGAATTTGTCCTTATTAGAAAGTTTAGGTCAAGAGCTTCGATATGGAGAAAGAATCAACTAAATCGGAGTTATAAAACTCGAGTTACAGTCAAACGAAGTTCAAATACAAATCTGGTTGAATTCAAATTTTAAAACTTTCAAAAATATGTTTAAGTTGTTTTACTGGATAGAGGGGATCATAACGAAGAAATGGGCATTGGATTTGGATACACGAGTAAAATGTTGTGCTAGTTTGAAAAGCACGGGCTAAACTGTAAATAAAACATATAGAAAGAAGTCCATGACTAAAACTAACAGAAAAAGAAAAAGACTAAATAATGAATGTTCGCTATTGACGCTAATGAACGAAAACCGTTCGCTACAGAACCCTAACTAACGAATGCTCACAAAAAACCTAAAATAATGAACCGGCTAAAATGAAAAAAACGGATCGGGTTATACAGGTTTGGCCGGTTCAATGGTTTTCCGCAGAAAACCAGCGACGGCGGTTTCTGGTGGTTCGGCGGCGGCGGAGGGGAGATCGACGGTGCGAGCGGATCGACAGTCGGCGTCTCCGGCGGTGGTGCAGCGGCGCGAGTGCGGGGCTGCTGTGCATCGGCGGCGGACAACGGCGAGGCGAGTAGCGGCGGCGCTGGAAGCGAGGCGCGACAGTGGTGTGCAGAGGCGGCGGCGGTGGAGTGCGAGGGCGGCGGAGGCGCAAGGAGAGAGAGAGGGCGGCACTATTTATGGAGGGGGAAGGCCTCGGGTGTTGCGTGGGCGAGGGGCAGAGCGTGGAGGAGACCGGGGCGGTCACGACGGCGTTCGGTGAGGGCGTGCCTGAGTCAGACTCCGGTCGGGCGCGGGAAAGACGGCCCCGACAGGTGGGCTCCACCTGTCGGCCTCAGCGGCGTGGCGGTTAGGGTGATGCGGGCGCAGGGCGCTGGGCTGCAGCCTGGCCCGATTGGCTGGGCCGACCCAGTTGGGGGAAAGAGCTTTTTTTAATAAAACGTTGATAGACAACAGAATAAAGAAAAACAAAAAAAACATAATATAGGCATATTATATATCAAAATTTTCAGAAAAAGATTTTCTACATGATGAACATTTTTCTAGAGTCAAATAAAATCCACAAAAATTTAAATAAGCAAAGAGTGCTACTAAAGTAATAAAACCCAATAAAAATCATTTTAAAAATACCAAAATGATTTCAAATTTATTTCTCTCCAATTTTATGATGTAGGGAATCATTTGACCCTATTTTCCATTTATTTTATTTTTGGAGAAAAATAATCTGAATAGAAACCAAATAACTCTAAATTGAAGAATAATTTCAAAAGGACTTTAAATTTGATCCTTTTAAACTTTCAACTCATATTTCATACGTTTTGAAGAAGTCATTTTATCTTCTCTTATGAAAATCATTGAGTTGCATAAAGTTTCTGAATTTGAAATATTTCCCTATGAAATTCAAATATTTTCAAAAACCCTTTTCATTTATTTAAATGGAAGAAGT
This sequence comes from Triticum dicoccoides, assembly GCF_002162155.2. Taxonomy (NCBI): domain Eukaryota; kingdom Viridiplantae; phylum Streptophyta; class Magnoliopsida; order Poales; family Poaceae; genus Triticum; species Triticum dicoccoides. The sequence continues at coordinate 372,954,763 of NC_041392.1, read as the reverse complement.
CATGTCATCTTCTCTCTAGGGTTTTGTATTTGAAAAGAATTTAAATTCACAGAGATCATAAATGCAAAATGAAAGTTTGGGAAAGTCCTTTTATTCCCTCTCATTTAACTTTCAAAAAGTTTCAAATTTCTCTCAATTTCACACAAGCAACCACACCGCAATCAAGCAATCAATCAAATCTATCTATTTAATATAACATTCCAAAATATAGAATTTTGGGATGTTACAAAGGATCTTCGCCAAACATGCAAATACACATAGGAGTAGCATAATGGTGAATCATGGGTAGATGCAAGCAAGTGTCACAATTGCATGGCAAAGGCATGGAAGCAAGCATGACATGCAAAGTGAACATGGTATAATGGGCATAAGGTGACAAGTGGTAAATAGCCCAAAGCCATGTGAGAGCCAAGTAAAATAGATGTGCGTAGTCGTTGCGCGAAGAAAATGGTGGGAAGGACAATCCATGGTATCCCAAGTCATCGTCGCTCACAAGAGCTAGTTTCGTCAACTCTTGGAATTGAGAGGTTGACGAGTATACGTGAGTACCTACACAAAACAAAGACAAAGGGAAAATTGTGTGTGCATGGTATATGTACACATCATCCATCATGATGTCCACGTGCTTGTGTTGGTTAGCACAAAATATCCAATGCTTAAATAAATGAGATGTGTGATATAGAAACATGTCATCCATCATGATAGGTTTGTTATTGTGTAGAGTATTGTTATGTGTGGAATGCATATGGTGCAAGCAATTATGAGAATCATGCAAACTATGGAATGCATCAAAATCTCCTAATATGTATGAGGAAACTATGGGGGTCTCCTCATGATCGTTAGTGGAAACATCACACGGAGAATATTGACAACATCCAAAACAATGCATATTTGGAGCATTGTGATCAATGAATGGTATATTAGATGAATTGTGCCAATCATGTAAAGGAAGCATGGAAATATCATCACATGAAAAACAAAAGCCAATGACCATCATCTCGTCATCTATGCCTGTAACGCCCGGATAATCATGCTACAGTAATCTCACGTTAATGGTGCCACGTCACCTCTGTCACTGTATTTAATCTCGGGTTAATTCGAAACCGTTTCAAAATTCAAATTCAAATTAATGTCAACAACAAAAGTTTTCAAAAATTGAGACAAAAATGTTTGGTGTTTGCCGAATATTGCAAGGGTAATTATAGTGCAGCAAACATATTTTTAGAAAATGCCTAAATGATTTAAAATGAAATAAAACAGAATAGAAAATAAGTAAAAGAAAGAAAATACAAAAAAAGGAAAAACCAAAACTAAAACTAAAAAAGGAGAAAGCCCCCCCGACACCTTGGGCTTCGGCCCACCAGGCCGCAACGGACCGGCCCAGCCGGCCAGCCCCCACTCTCTCCATAACCCCCTCCTCCCGAAACCCTAATCCCACGACCCCACTCACCACTCCCACTCCCCTCCGATTGGATCGGGATCGAGCAGCCTGACCCCATCGCCGCGCCATCACGGCCACCTCGTCCGTCGCTGACCGAAGCCCGCCTGGACCTCGCCGGAGAACGCCTCGCCGGACTTCCCCACCGGCTTGCTTCCTTCTACATGCGACGTCCCTGAACTCCACCTCGCGCCCCGTTGCCACTCCCCTACCGGCAATGTGAGCCCCGCCACCGCGCTCGTCTCCTCGCTCCCTCCTTCTCCCCCGCTGCACCCTCGCGCGCTGTTAGCCGCGGCCGCGGTGCCTGACCCGACCTCCTCCTCTCTGCGCTCCGGCCGCACCCGTGCGTGTGTCGCGCCCCCTACTAGTCGTGCTCCTCCGCGACGCCCACGGCCGCGTCAGCGCGTCGGACCGCGCTGACCCCGTCCAAGACTGCGTGCCTCGCTCCCCTTTCTCCTGCTTCCGCCGCCTGCTCGCACGCAACCGCGTCGGATCCCTTCGCCAGAAACGGCCGGCCGGCGAACCCCGTCGTGGCCGCGCCTTGGTCGTCCCCTGCCGCTGCTCTCCGTCCGCCCCTGCTGCCGACTGCTGCATACCGCCGCGCCGCTCCCTCCTCGCCCTGTGGTGGTCCGGCCGCACCCTTCCACGGCCCCAGTGTCCTCCTCCGGTGGCCGCCTGCTTCGCCACGGCCCCGCCACGCCGTGGCCTCACCGGCGCCCGCGCATGCAAACTGCCCCGGGCCTCCTCGCCCGGCGATCTGGGCGAACGCCCAGTTGGGTGCCGCAACGCCCGACCCACCCCGTAGCGCCCATAACCCGCTACGGCCCCTGTGCCACTGACACTAGGGGCCCACCCCCTGAAACGTTTAAAAAATGATGAATGAATAATAAAAGAAATAATAATAAAAATAATTAACTAATTAATTAATTAAAGATATAATTAACTTAATTAATTTGGATTAATTCAATTAGACTAATTACACATTAGTTACCTAATTAACCTGATTAGATAATTAATTAAGTAGCCAATGATAGTGGGGCCCACCCCCTTAATTAGTCAAGTTTAGATTAATTAAATCTGGATAATTAAATGTGTCAATGACGAACGGGACCCACCTGTCAGGTTTACCAGGTCAACTGCTGATGTCATGCTGACGTCAGCAAGCACTATTCTGGATAATGTTGATTTAATTAATGAAATAAATCCTAAAAATGATTTAAATCTTTTAAAATTAATATAAAACAAACCGTAGCTCGGATGGAAAAACTTTGTACATGAAAGTTGCTTAGAACAACGAGACGAATCCAGATACGCAACCCATTCGTCCGCCACGCATCCCTAGCATAGCAACCACACAACTTTCCCCCTCCGGTTCATCTGTCCAAAAACGCAAAACACCGGGAATACTTTCCCGGATGTTTCCCCCCTTCACCGGTACTACCTCGTACTGCGTTAGGGCACACCTAGCATCACTCTTTGTCATGTCATGCATCGTCATGCATTTGTTTGCATTATATTTATTGTTTCTTCCCCCTTTTCTCTCGTTAGACACCGAGACCGATGCCATTGCTACCCAGTACGACTACGGTGTTGACGACCCCTCTCTCTTGCCAGAGCAACCAGGAAAGCCCCCCCCTTGATCACCAGATATCGCCTACTCTTCTCTATACTGCTTGGATTAGAGTAGTGTAGCATGTTACTGCTTCCGTTAATCCTATCCTGATGCATAGCCTGTCCTTGCTACTACTGTTGTTACCTTTACCTGCAATCCTAATGCTTAGTATAGGATGCTAGTTTATCATCCGTGGCCCTACATTCTTGTCCGTCTGCCATGCTATACTATCGGGTCGTGATCACTCGGGAGGTGATCACAGGTATATAAGTATACATATATACATGCTATAGATGTGGTGACTAAAGTCGGGTCGGCTTGTAGGAGTACCCGCGAGTGATTCCGATGTTGGGGGCTGAAGGGGCAGGTGGCTCCATCCTGGTAGAGGTGGGATTGAGTTCCCGAAGGCCCCCGGTGGTTACTTTGTGGCAGAGCGAGAGGGCAGGTTGAGACCACCTAGGAGAGAGGTGGGCCTGGCCCTGGTCGGCGTCCATGGTTATTTCAAAATAACACGCTTAACGAGATCTTGGTATTTGATCTGAGTCTGGCTACTGGCCTATACGCACTAACCATCTACGCGGGGACAATTATGGGCACTCGACGTCGTGGTATCAGCCGAAGCCTTCATGACGTCAGCGACTAAGCGGCGCGTGCCGGGTTGGACCGCGTAACGCAACTTCCTTTGTAATGGAGGTTGCTAGGTCTGCTCTCCGGCCGCGTTCGCAACATGCAGGTGTGCAAAGGGCGATGGGCCCAGACCCTTGCGCCATAGGATTTAGACCGTCGTGCTGACCACTCTGTTGTGCCTAGGTAGGGCTGCGACGTGTTGATCTTCCGAGGCCGAGCATGACCCAGAAAAGTGTGTCCGGACAAAGGGGATCGAGCGTGTTGGGAAATGTGGTGTACCCGTGCAGGGAAGTTGATCTATTCGAATAGCCATGTCCCTCGGTGAAAGGATGACCCAGAGTTGTACCTTGACCTTATGACAACTAGAACCGGATACTTAATAAAACACACCCTTCCAAGTGCCAGATACAACCGGTGATCGCTCTCTCACAGGGTGACGAAGGGAGGATCATCGGTTAGGATTATGCTACACGATGCTACTTGGTGAACTTACCATCTACTCTCTTCTCCTGCTGCAAGATGGAGGTTACCAGAAGCGTAGTCTTCGAAAGGACTAGCTATCCCCCTCTTATTCCGACATTCTGCAGTTCAGTCCACATATGATACCATTAATCCATTTGATACCAATGCATACATATGTAGTGTAGCTCCTTGCTTGCGAGTACTTTGGATGAGTACTCACGATTGCTTTGCTCCCTCTTTTCCCCTTTTCTATACTCGATTACTGCGACCAGACGATGGAGCCTAGGAGCCAGACGCCTCCGTCGACTACTACTACTACTACTCGGGAGGTGCCTACTACTACGTGCAGCCCGCTGACGACGACCAGGAGTAGTTTTGGAGGATCCCAGGCTGGAGGCATGCGCCTCTTTCGATCTATATCCCAGTTTGTGCTAGCCTTCTTAAGGAAAACTTGTTTAACTTATGTCTATACTCAAATATTGTTGCTTCCGCTGACTCGTCTATGATCGAGCTCTTGTATTCGAGCCCTCGAGGCCCCTGGCTTGTAATATGATGCTTGTATGACTTATTTTATTTGTAGAGTTGTGTTGTGATATCTTCCAGTGAGTCCCTGATCTTGATCGTACACGTTTGCGTGTATGATTAGTGTACGGTAGAATCGGGGGCGTCACAAGTTGGTATCAGAGACGACTGGCTGTAGGAATCCCCCTTCCACACTCCTTGGCCGAAATTGAGTCTAGACATTACAAAACTTTTTACTAACATGGTTGTGTGCCTTACGGGCCCACGTCGCCATCTGGGTGGTATTAGTATCTTTTACTCCTTGATCCTTACTCTGGGACTCTGAACTCTCTTCTACTCGGGTTAAACGATTTTACTAACTTTAACATTAGGATCCCGTGACCACGTTGACCCCAAAGTTGGATAAGCCCTAGTTATTCTTTAGAATAGTATTTGAACATTATCCACATTGTCATTTGACTCCTGTGAAAACATCTTCGTTTTCAGATGGAACCCATGAGACAGGTCGTGCGCCACACGACGGCCATTGGTGCCTCAGGATCACCTGCTGTGTTGGTTGAGATGATGACCTATCTGGGTTATCCCTGGCACCCTGAGTACACTGTCTACGAGGAGTACCAGGACTTCAACCAGGAGCAGTACCGTGCCATCGTCCACCTCTACTCTCGGGAGTATGACTCCACTACCGTGTTGCACACTGCTCATGGTGTTGGAGTGACTATCGATATGGCGGTCCACGATGCTGCTTATGCTGCTCTGACACGTCTTCGTGGAGAGTATCAGGAGTTGGACACCTCCCCCCTTCGGGCACATTGCTATCGCATTCGATGTTGGTGCGGAGGGATACTACACTGCTGCCTACTCCACTGTCACCCGAGAGCCTTCTACCATCAGAACCTGGTTCTGCCTGCTGATGGGCTGGATAGAGCTAACCGAGCTCTTCGCCACGAGTTGTACACCACCCGTCAGCACCTGTACCATGCTCTGACGCTGTTGCACCCCTCTATCCGATCTGGTGATCTGTCGCGTTCTGCGATCTACCCTTCCAGGACCGTGATGCCCCGAGGCGTCGGCTGGCCAGATGTGGGAGGCTACTCTCCCGCACTTGGTCCTCTCTTGCCACCTGCTCATCGGGTTCCGCACCAGAGTATCTGCGGACCCCAGGCTACTCGCGTGGAGGTCTTCCCTTCGCGTCACTACCAGCTGTGAGGCTACACCTACCTCCACAGTTCCTCCTGGGACTGATGTAGGCTTTCTTGTTAGTGTTAGATGCATTCGCCGCGAGCCTGCGTGCCGCCTATGATGTTCTTAGTCTGTGTACTGAACTCTGTGTACCGGACTCTATGCATGATCTCTTTTGTAAGCTGTGCCAACTACTAAGTGGTATCTATCGTGTTCCTTTCATTATGCATGTTTCATCATGAATGATTTTCGCCCTTGCAAATTCTCAATGCTGAACTACCCCTGTTATATATTAGAAGGATGGTTAGACCAGGTGGTCGTGGTCGTGGTAACCCTCCCCCACCCCCGCCTGAGTACATGGCTGGTATGATGCAACAGTTTGAGCTGAATCGCCAATTTATGGAGAACATTATGGCTCAGTTTCCTCGCCCCAATATGAACCAGCAGCCAACCCAAGTGACTCTGCAAGATTTCATGTGCCTCAACCCAACCGTGTACCGCAGGTCAACTCAGCCTCTGGATGCTGATGACTGGCTTCGTGACATCACCTATGAGATGGAGTCGGCTGATGTAGCCCCTGCCAACTATGTCACCTTTGCTTCCTTCTTCTTGAAGGGACCCGCTGCTCAATGGTGGGAGAGCCACAGGCATACTCTACCAGTTGGAACAATCATCACATGGCCAGACTTCCAAGCTGCCTTCCGTGCTCGCTTCATTCCTCAGGGAGTCATGGACCGAAAGAAGCGCGAGTTCCGCAGCCTCACCCATGGCAACAAAACCGTTGAAGCTTATCAGCGGGAGTTTCTGGACTTGTCCCACTATGCTGAAGAACACATTGCAACTGATGCACGCAGACAGGAGAAGTTCCATGATGGCCTTCAAGCTGACATCAAGCTCGCACTTCTAGTGCATGACTTTGCTGATTTCGCCACCTTGGTGAACAAGGCCATCAATGTCGAAACTGGTCTGCAGGAACACCAGATCTCTCATAGGCGCAACCGTGGCACGGGCTCATCTTCGGGCCCGTCCTCGTAGAAGCGTAGGATATGGATTCCCAACAGCATGTACCAGCCAACTGCACCTGCTCCAAGGCAGTCCTATGCTGCATCGCGTCTGCCTCCCCCACCAACTAGGCAGCCAAGAATTCCAGCTCCACCACCCCGAGCTCCTTTTCCCACTCCCAATAATGGTCTGTGCTACAAGTGTGGCCAACCTGGTCACCTTGCCAGGAACTGCTATCAAAATCAGAACCAGAATCAACTGGCCCTTCCCACAGCTGGCCGTGGAAGCAACCAGCCTCGCAACAACAATGCGAAGTCTTATGGCCGTGTTCATGCCAACCACGTTGATCTCAATGAAGTTCTAGACCAGCCTGCTACCGTGATGGGTACACTGCTCGTAAATTCATTACCAGCATCTATTTTATTTGATACAGGAGCATCGCATTCATTCATATCAGCTGAGTTTGCATTCATGCATGGCATTAAATACGAAGAGATGAACACTGCGATTGTTGTACACACTCCTGCGGGCCAGTGTCAAACCTCTATGGTTAGTCACAACATTCCCGTTGCAATTGAAGGAATTGAATTCCTTGCCTCTCCCATCGTACTGAAGTCCTGTAGCATCGACCTCATTCTGGGAATGGATTGGCTGGAAGTGCATACTGCTTCTATAGTTTGCGCCACTAAGGTCGTCCGTCTGCTACACCCTTCTGATGAAATAATTGCTTACCAAGCTTATCTAGTTCAGAACGCCGAGGCATGACTTTATGCCTTGAATGCATTGAACGCTGCACCACTCGAGGGCATTGAAAACATTCCTGTCGTTCGTGAATTCCAAGACGTCTTCCCAGAAGAACTTCCAGGGATTCCCCCTGCTAGAGCTGTCGAATTCATCATCGACTTGAAACCCGGCACCACCCCTATAGCCAAACGACCCTACAAGATGCCGCCACATGAACTCATTGAGCTTAAGGAGGAAATCGACAAATCTCTTGTCAAAGGTTTCATTCGCCCAAGTTGCTCTCCTTGGGGAGCACCTTCTCTCTTTGTTAAGAAGAAGGATGGGACAAACCGACTAGTCCAAGACTACCGTCCTATAAACCAAGCTACCATTCAGAATAAATATCCTCTTCCTCGGATCAATGATCTTTATGATCAACTGGCTGGCTCATCAGTGTTCTCCAAACTCGACTTGAGGTTGGGTTACCACCAGATCCGTGTTCGTGAAGAGGACATACCAAAAACTGCCTTCGTGACTCGGTATGGATCATACCAGTACACCGTCATGTCATTCAGCTTAACGAATGCTCCCGCCAACTTCTCTCGTCTGATGAACTATATATTCATGGATTACCTCGACAAGTTCGTCGTGGTTTATCTGGATGATATTGTTGTATTCTCCAAGAACAAAGAAGAACATGCTGAACATCTTCGTCTTGTGCTGGAAAAGCTTCGAGAGCATCAGCTGTATGCTAAGTATTCCAAGTGTGAATTCTGGCTCCCCGAAGTAACCTATCTTGGGCATGTCATCTCCAAGGATGGTATTGCCGTCAACCCTGAACGAGTTCAGGCTATTCTCGATTGGACCCCTTCGAAGAATGTCAAGCAAGTCCGAAGTTTTCTCGGTCTCGCCAGCTATTGCCGTCGATTCGTCGAGAACTTATCCAAGATTGCCAGGCCTCTGACTAATCTGTTGCATAAGGGTGTCAAGTTCGAATGGACAAACAATTGTCAGGAAAGTTTCCAGGCACACAAAGACAAGTTGACTTCTGCCCCAGTGTTTGCTCCACCTGATACTAAGAAGGACACTTCATCATTTACTGCGGCGCTTCCCGTCAAGGATTAGGCTGTGTCCTAATGCAAGAGCGCAGAGTGATTGCTTATGCCTCTCGTCAACTGCGCCCTCACGAAGAAAACTACCCAGTTCACGACCTCGAGCTTGCTGTTGTCATTCATGCACTGAAGCAGCGGCGACATTACCTTCTCGGTAATCGTTGCGAGATCTTCATGGACCATCAAAGTGTGAAGTATCTGTTTACTCAGCCTGACCTGAACCTCCGTCAGCAGAGATGGATGAAGACTGTTGCAGACTTTGACGTGGGTATATCCTATACCCCCGGCAAGGCTAATGTAATGGCTGATTCCTTGAGCCGCAAGTCTTACTACAACCACCTCCAGGTTCACAAAGTTCAGCCCTCGCTTGTCGAAGAATTTAGAAAGCTGAACCTTCATATTGTTCCTCCTGGAGCACTCACTCCCCCTCCCCTAGAGTTTCAGAAGATGAATCTTCGTGTTGTTACTAAGGGTTCTCTAAATACCTTGGTTGTCGTACCAGATCTCGTAGATGGTATAAAGACTATTCAAGGTAATGACTCTGAAGTCCATAAGATTAAACGCCATCTAGCAGAAGGAAAGCCCTCATTCTTCACTATCGCCGATGATGGCGCCTTGTACTTCAAAGGCCGCCTAGTGGTACCACGTTCGAGGAAAAACCTGGATCAGACTAAAAAGGTTATGAAAGAAGCTCATGATACGCCTTTGTCTATTCATCCTGGTAGTACAAAGATGTACCAAGACATCCGTCAAAGATTCTGGTGGTCTAATATGAAGCAAGACATTACTCGATATGTTGCTGAGTGTGACGTTTGCCGTCATATCAAAGCAGAGCATCAAAGGCCTGCTGGAACTCTGCAACCTATCTCTATTCTTGAATGGAAATGGGACCATGTTGAAATGGACTTCGTCACTGGATTTCCCAAATCGCAGAAAGGTAATGATGCTATTCTTGTCGTCATTGACCGGCTTTCTAAAGTTGCAGATTTTCTGGCGGTCAAAGAAACAATCAATGCTAGTCAGTTTGCAACTCTCTACATGTCTAGAATTGTTTCACTTCACGGTATTCCACTGGTTATCAGTTCAGACCATGGCAGCTTATTCACTTCAAGATTCTGGGCAAGTTTCCAAGAAGCTATGGGGACTCATCTGTCGTTCAGTACTGCGTTTCATCCTTAGTCGCAAGGTCAAGTTGAACGTGTCAACCAAGTTCTCGAAGACATGCTACGAGCTTGTGTAGTTTCCTTCGGCAAGAAATGGGAGAAATCTCTTCCATATGCCGAGTTCTCTTATAATAATAGCTATCAAGCTACTCTGAAGATGTCCCCCTTCGAAGTGCTATATGTACGAAAGTGTCGGACCCCTCTGAACTGGTCAGAAACTGGGGCACGTGCACTCTTCGGTCCGGATATTATCCAACAGGCCAAAGAACAAGTTCGCATTATTCGCAAGAATGCTCAGTCACGTCAGAAAAGTCAGTATGACCGCCATCACCAAGACATGGTCTATCAACCTGGCGAAAAGGCTTATCTTCGAGTTACACCAATGAAGGGTGCTCACCGCTTCGGGATCAAGGGCAAGCTAGCTCCTCGCTATATTGGCCCATTCACTATTCTCGAAAGGCGTGGAAAAGTGGCGTATCAACTGGAGCTTCCACCGAACCTTTCTCAGGTTCACGATGTATTCCATGTGTCACAGCTCCGCCGTTGCTTCAAGGATCCAATCTGAGCAGTGGATCATGAAGTGCTCGAATTGCAACAGGACCTCTCCTATAAAGAACATCCGGTCCGCATTCTCGACCAAGCTAAACGCCGCACACGTCAGAAGGCGATCAAGTTCCTCAAAGTCCAGTGGTCGCACCATTCTGAAGATGAAGCCACGTGGGAACGCGAGGATCGCCAACATGATGAATCCCCGCACTATTTCCTTCTACCTCCTAAATCTCGGGACGAGATTTCTTGTAGTGGAGGAGATTTGTAACGCCCGGATAATCATGCTATAGTAATCTCATGTTAATGGTGCCACATCACCTCTGTCACTGTAGTTAATCTCGGGTTAATTCGAAACCGTTTCAAAATTCAAATTCAAATTAATGTCAACAACAAAAGTTTTCAAAAATTGAGACAAAAAAGTTCGGTGGTTGCCGAATATTGCAAGGGTAATTATAGTGCAGCAAACATATTTTTAGAAAATGCCTAAATGATTTAAAATGAAATAAAACAGAATAGAAAATAATTAAAAGAAAGAAAATACAAAAAAGGAAAAACGAAAACTAAAACTAAAAAAAGGAGAAAGCCCCCTGGCCCCTTGGGCTTCGGCCCACCAGGCAGCAACGGACCGGCCCAGTCGGCCACCCCCCGCTCTCTCCATAACCCCCACCCCCCAAAACCCTAATCCCACGACCCCACTCACCACTCCCACTCCCTCCCCCGATTGGATCGGGATCGGGTGGCCCGACCCCGTCGCCACGCCATCGCGGCCACCTCGTCCGTCATCGACCGGAGCCCACCTGGACCTGGCCGGAGAACGCCTCACCGGACTTCCCCACCGACCTGCTTCCTTCTACACGCGACGTCCCCGACCTCCACCTCGAGCCCCGTTGCCACTCCCCTACCGGCAATGTGAGCCCCACCGCCGCGCTCGTCTCCTTGCACCCTCCCTCTCCCCCGCTGCACCCTCGCACGCCGTTAGCCGCGGTCACGGCGCCTGACCCGACCTCCTCCTCTCTGCGCTCCGGCCGCACCCGTGCGTGTGTCGCGCCCCCTACTGGTCGCTCTCCTCCGTGACGCCCACGGCCGCGCCCGCGCGTCGGACCGCGCCCACCCCGTTCGAGACCGCGCGCCTCGCTCCCCTTTCTCCTGCTTCCGCCGCCTGCTCGCCCGCAACCGCGTCGGATCCCTTCGCCAAAAACGGCCGGCCGGCGAGCCCCGCCGTGGCCGCGCCTTGACCGTCCCCTGCCGCTACTCTCCCTCCGCCCCTGCTGCCGACTGCTGCATGCCACCGCGCCGCTCCCTCCTCGCCCCGTGGTGGTCCGGCCGCACCCCTCCACGGCCCCGGCGTATTCCTCCGGTGGCCGCCCGCTTCGCCACGGCCCCGCCCCGCCGTGGCCTCGCCGGCGCCTGCGCCTGCAAACTGCCCCGGGCCTCCTCGCCCCGGTGATCTGGGCGAACGCCCAGTCGGGCGCCGCAATGCCTGACCCTCCCCGTAGCGCCCGTAACCCGCTACGGCCCCTGTGCCACTGACACTAGGGGCCCACCCCTAGAACATTTAAAAAATGATGAATGAATAATAAAATAAAAATAAAAATAAAAATAATTAACTAATTAATTAATTTAATAATTGATTAAAGAAATAATTAACTTAATTAATTTGGATTAATTAAATTAAACAACTAATTAGACAAACTACACATTAGTTACCTAATTAACCTGATTAGATAATTAATTAAGTAGCCAATGACAGTGGGGCCCACCCCCCTAATTAATCATGTTTAGATTAATTAAATCTAGATAATTAAATGTGTCAATGATGAACGGGACCCACCTGTCAGGTTGACCAGGTCAACTGCTGACGTCATGCTGACGTCATGATGACATCAGCAAGCACTATTCTGGATAATGTTGATTTAATTAATTAAACAAATCCTAAAAATGATTTAAATCTTTTAAAATTAATATAAAATAAACCGTAGCTCGGATGGAAAAACTTTGTACATGAAAGTTGCTCAAAACGATGAGACGAATCCGGATACGCAACCCGTTCGTCCGCCAGACATCCCTAGCATAGCAAACAGGCAACTTTCCCCCTCCGGTTCATCTGTCTGAAAATGCGAAACACCTGGAATACTTTCCCGGATGTTTTCCCCCTTCACCGGTACCACCTCGTACCGCGTTAGGGCACACCTAGCATCACGCTTTGTCATGTCATGCATCGTCATGCATTTGTTTGCATTATATTTATTGTTTCTTCCCCTCTTCTCTTGCTAGACACCGAGACCGACGCCGCTGCTACCCAGTACGACTACGGTGTTGACGACCCCTCTCTCTTGCCAGAGCAACCAGGCAAGCCCCCCCCCCCTTGATCACCAGATATCGCCTACTCTTCTCTATACTGCTTGCATTAGAGTAGTGTAGCATGTTACTGCTTCCGTTAATCCTATCCTGATGCATAGCCTGTCCTTGCTACTACTGTTGTTACCTTTACCTGCAATCCTAATGCTTAGTATAGGATGCTAGTTTATCATCAGTGGCCCTACATTCTTGTCCGTCTGCCATGCTATATTATCGGGCCGTGATCACTCAGGAGGTGATCACGGGTATATAAGTATACATATATACATGCTATACAGGTGGTGACTAAAGTCGGGTCGGTTCGTAGGAGTACCCGCGAGTGATTCCGATGTTGGGGGCTGAAGGGGCAGGTGGCTCCATCCCCGTAGAGGAGGGCCTGAGTTCCCGGAGGTCCCCGACGGTTACTTTGTGGCAGAGCGACAGGGCAGGTTGAGACCACCTAGGAGAGAGGTGGGCCTGGTCCTGCTAGGCATCCGTGGTTATTTCAAAATAACACGCTTAATGAGATCTTGGTATTTGATCTGAGTCTGGCTACTGGCCTATACGCACTAACCATCTATGCGGGGACAATTATGGGCACTCGACGTTGTGGTATCAGCCGAAGCCTTCGTGACGTCAGCGACTGAGCAGCGAGCGAGGGGTTGGACCGCGTAACGCAACTTCCTTTGTAATGGAGGTTGCTAGGTCTGCTCTCCGGCCGCGTTCGCAACGTGCAGGTGTGCAAAGGGCGATTGGCCCAGACCCCTGCGCCATAGATTTAGACCGGCATGTTGACCTCTCTGTTGTGCCTAGGTAGGGCGTGTTGATCTTCCGAGGCCGGGCATGACCCGAAAAAGTGTGTCCGGACAAAGGGGATCGAGCGTGTTAGGAAATGTGGTGCACCCCTGCAGGGAAGTTGATCTATTCGAATAGCCGTGTCCCTCGGTAAAAGGATGACCTGGAGTTGTACCTTGAACTTATGACAACTAGAACTAGATACTTAAGAAAACACACCCTTCCAAGTGCCAGATACAACCGGTGATCGCTCTCTCACAGGGCGACGAAGGGAGGATCATCTGTTTGGATTATGCTACACGATGCTATTTGGTGAACTTACCATCTACTCTTTTCTCCTGCTGCAAGATGGAGGTTACCAGAAGCGTAGTCTTCGAAAGGACTAGCTATCCCCCTCTTATTCCGGCATTCTGCAGTTCAATCCACATATGATACCATTAATCCATTTGATACCAATGCATACATATGTAGTGTAGCTCCTTGCTTGTGAGTACGTTGGATGAGTACTCACGGTTGCTTTGCTCCCTCTTTTCCCCTTTTCCATACTCGATTGTTGTGACCAGACGATGGAGCCCAGGAGCCAGACGCCTCCGTCAATGACGACTACTACTACTCGGGAGGCGCCTACTACTACGTGCAGCCCGCTGACGACGACTAGGAGTAGTTTAGGAGGATCCCAGGCAGGAGGCCTGCGCCTCTTTCGATCTGTATGCCAGTTTGTGCTAGCCTTCTTAAGGCAAACTTGTTTAACTTATGTCTGCACTCAGATATTGTTGCTCCCGCTTACTCGTCTATGATCGAGCTCTTGTATTCGAGCCCTCGAGGCCCCTGGCTTGTAATATGATGCTTGTATGACTTATTTTATTTGTAGAGTTGTGTTGTGATATCTTCCCGTGAGTCTCGGATCTTGATCGTACATGTTTGAGTGTATGATTAGTGTACAGTCGAATTGGGGGCGTCACAATGCCATAAGTGCAAATGGGATTTATTTTAATGGGGCATGCATAGCTACTATGTTGAGATTGAAATGATGCAATATGGGAGATCTCACTCATAGCATATGACAAGTTTAAAGGATTTTCAAACATGATGTGACCAATAGAATTTTCACATGATATCCTATGGAGCATAGCATCAAAACTAGGCAAATCAACATGCTCATCATCATATTCATCATAAATTGGTAAGTCATGACATGAAGAATTCACACTAGCATGAAGCATGGGAAAAGGTGGATCAACATCATGCAAGCAATCATTGGTGAGATAGTCCACTGGTGGGACAAGAGAAGCACCATCACCTATGTTACCTTTGGAGCATCGCTCATGTGTTGTAGGTGAGATGTCGAAGACCAAGTTGTGGTCATCTTCATCTTGATGGAACCATGTGGGGGGTGCATCTTCTTCCACCATGGCCATCATTGTCTCCATTGGAGGGATGGAGTCCTCGAGGATAGGCATGTCGTCATGTAGGAGACCTAGCACCAAAGAAGAAAACATACTCGGAGTAGAGGTTAAGTCATTAGAAATCATACTGGCCTCACATGTCGTGTCAACTACCTCACTCACTAAGTGTTGTGGTTCACTCACTCTCTCTTGGATGCTCTCACTCATATGGTTGGTGGAGTCACTTAAATGGCTCTCAACCTCACATAGAATGTGTGGCATGATCTCATGTGTGGGGCTAGTGGTGGTCACACTCATCCTCTCAAAGGAAAGGTACTCAATGTCATATATGGTGGAGTCACTCATCTCACTCATGGGATGGTGGCTCTCCTCACATGGCAATTGGGTCATCTCATGATATGTGGGTGTCGGAGAGATGTAGGTGCAAATGCCTCCATGCTCAATCATGGCATAGTCGTAGCCATGGATGAAGGACGAAGATGGCACATCATCACTCTCCTCGAAGACCAAAGATAAGGTCTCATGTGCGGTCTCGTAGCTTGACTCGGAGTATGAGTCCAATATGGGTGTTGTCTTCATGTTGTTGAAGAGGTTCATGCTCGTCGCCGTGGTCGAAGGGGATGGCCCTTGCTCTACCTACTTCCTTGAGGGGCTTCCAAAGATGGAAGTGTCGCCCTCGCTCGTAGGTGGTCGCCTCGTTTGTGAAGATATTGATGTAGGCAAACTCATGGGAAGTAGGCAAATATGTCGTACGTCCGAAGGCGAAGATGCCTTGAGAACACTTGGCGAAGATGCTGAAGTGGTTGGTGCAGTCGTAGCTCCGTCTTGGTGGTGCTCGTCTCGCGGTCTTCTCTTATCCTCATGAAGGTTGAGCTTGGCGTGAAGTAGGGCTTGTCGGGACTTGTGCATTTGCGCTTGGCGAGCATCTTCATGATGATGGCACTGCTAGGAAAACAGCTATAGATGAAATGGTCACTAATGGCGCACCACATATGTGGTGCGCCGTTAGAATATAGCAATGGCGCACCACATATAGGTATGCCATTAGTAATATATTACTAATGGCGCACCTGGTGTGCGGTGCGCCATTAGAAGTTTTGAAAAAAAAACAAAATTTGTTACTAATGGCGCACCGTGGGTGTGGTGCGCCATTACTAG
>NC_041392.1:372909446-372938301 GCF_002162155.2 Triticum dicoccoides | reverse complement strand
AAAAAATATAAAAAATGATAAAAATGTCAAAAAATTAAAAGAAAATAAGTTTGCCATGTGATATGTGGTCTAGTTGTTGAGAAAATTTACAAATATAAATTTCAACTTTATTTGCAAAATCTCTGGAAATATGTAAAATGGGCATAACTTTTACATACGAACTCGGATTAAAAAGTTTAATATATGAAAAATCATCTACTCAAAAAGTTACATCCGAATCTACCCCGTTAAACATTTTCAAAATCCCCAAAAACCTAACACAAAAAAAGTTACGGGGCTTTCAAGATCTAGAGGCAAAAAAATTCAAAAAAAAGGTTTTGATTTTTTTTTTCAAAAAATGATACGTAATATGATCGGGAAGTTTGAAATATTTTTCAAAATTTCATCATAGTCATGAACATGAACAAAGTCCTAGACATCAACAAGGTATAATAGGATTGATATGCTAGATATATCAACAAGTGCCTGTGAAGTGAGCTGTTGCTGGGGTTGGATAAACTCCGAAGTTAAGCGTGCTTGGGCTGGAGTAGTGTGAGGATGGGTGACCTTTCGGGAAGTTTGACCACGGAGTGTGATTTGACTTGAGATTAAGCATATTGACCCGAGATTAAGACATAATGACCTGAGATTAAGAAAAAAACGAAAAAAAATTGAAATTTTTTGAAAAAAAATAAAAGAAAATTCTGAAAAAAAAATTAAAAAAAAGTTGTTACTAATGGCACACTTCTATGTGGTGCGCCATTAGTATACCAGATACTAATCGCGCACCATGGGCCATACTAATGGCGCACCAGCGGTGCGCCATTAGAATACCAGATTCTAATGGCGCACCACAGGTGCGCCATTAGAAAAAAATTCTAATGGTGTGATGCTAGTGGCGCACCAGTAGTGCGCCATTAGTAGCGAAAATAGGTGCGCCACTAGCAGCCCTTTTTCTAGTAGTGTGGCATCATTGTCGTGCTTGGCTCGATGGCGTTCGTTGTCGTCGTGCACATGATGCTTGTAGGTGACTTGCCCTTCATGATGAGGTTGATCACGAACAAGATGGTGGTCGCCATGGAGATGTGGACGTGGACGAATTGCGCTTGTATCGCTTGGGCACTCCGAAGATGATCGACTTGCTCGCCGTTGCCTTGATGATGATGAAGGGGAGGAAGGTTTGGCCAGCAAAGTCCGAATCTCCTCCATCCTTGCATCTTTCTCATCTTTTGTGCGGAAAGCTTGTTGTTGATATAGTCCCTTTTCCTCGCTTCGCAGTGGCGAATGTCAATGGAGAGGTTCTCGATGTGCTCTCTCAATCTTGATTGTGCGCCTTGCATTTGTCGTTGTAGATCGAAGATTGACGCTTTGGTGATGTAGTTGTTCACGTTGTCGTTGTTGTCGAAGACCGGAGATGAAATGCCTTGCCTATCCATCACAACACTCGACCAAATATAAGTGGAGAAAGGAGAAGAACTATACCAAATGTACCATGACCGATGTTGAAGATGGATCAATGATCACTTAATGATGTAACAAGGAAATAGCACAATTGGTACCAATTCTTGTCGGTTTCTCACACCTACACAAATAAGGCTTATAGAGTAGCTCGGTGAGGATAGTGGCACAAAAATGTGATGCAAATGTTAGCAAGAGTCAATAATGTTGAAAGAGATTCACAAATTCGCAAGTGAAACAAGTAGACCAATAGCAATGAATGGCACACGGAAACGCACACACGGATAGATAAATGGGGTCGTGCAACCAAGGATGAGCACAAAATGTGTAATCCACAGAAAATGCTCATGTTGCACAACTCAAGAGAGACGCTAGCACGATTGCTCAATAGGCGGATATGACACTTGTGCACAACCTATAAGATGCAAAATGTATCAACATTCTATCCCAAGTATGCTATGTATGATGTTCCGGTGATACGATCCAAGATGATCGGATATGACAATCTTATATGCAATGTGATATGATGCTATGGCTATTGCTTACAAGCTTCTTTGCTCTTTCTCTTTTGCTTAAAAGCTTATTCTTTTTTGGCCACTTTTGCACAATGCACAAACCAAGATAGCAATTCTATATATGCGGGAACAAACTTGTGGCACAAAGGATGATATGATACCAAGATGATACCGATATGGTATGGTATGTATGCAATGTATGGTGTAGATCACTAATGTGCACAAACGTTGCCGGCAATAATCAAATGGCTAGTCTCAATAGGCAAGTAACGCAAAATAGGCTAGGGTTATCAATGAAATGGCAAGGGAATATACAATGGAGGGATACCATGATACCAAGATGATATGGAGGTTATCGTCCTTGGCGATGATGAGTGGTTTTGTTCTTGATATAGATACCAAGATGATGGAGACTCGTCCCTAAGTAGCCGAAACACCTTAGGAAACGGAAAAAGAACAAACTCAAAATCTCAAATGTCAAATGGTGGTAGCGGATATGCGGTGGTTGTTGCAAAAGCTCAAAGGGATTGCGGAAATGCAATGATGGGTTATGCGAGTAGGCAATGCGGAAATGGAGGGTAAGGAGTTATGTGATTCGGAGTTGAAGGTCATCGTCCCTAATTAGCCGAAACACCTTAGGAGACACCACTCACAACTCAAACAAAAATAGGTTAAGTTGGGGGTGGAACTGTATGGTGGGTAAGCCTTATGCGGTAGTGGTGGTGGTGGTTGATGAAGAAGCAACCGTCCCTAAGTAGCCTAGACATCAAAGGAGACTCAAATCACTCCTCAAGCAACCACTAATGCGATGGGGAACAAAATTGGTTAGGTTGCGGAAGTCGGTGGTGGTGTAGCGGATGATGTGGTGGAAGCCCTAGGCAAAGATGCCAAATTTCAAAAAGTTCGATGGAGTCAAATGGTGTTGGTGGTATTTTGTGGGAAGGGGGACATCAAGATCTTCAAAACGAGCTAAAGAATGTCAAAATCGAAGTTCGGATGAATTAGTTACGACCGAAACAAGAATCAGCCGAAGTCTGAAACTACAGGTTACGGACGTCCGTAAAAGGACGGATGTCCGAGGGCCGGACGCCTGGAGGGCTCGGAAATCCGTAAATTTGGCTAAGGTTAGGGGTTTCCAGTCGTCCGGAAGGTTGTGGACATCCGGTCATTCCTGGGCTCCGGACGTCCGTAAAAGTGACGGTCGTCCGATGTATCGGGGTCAACTAGGGATTTGAGATCCGGGACGCGATTTTTGGCGGAATTTGATGATTTTGGGGTCAAAATTGATGAGATTTCGTGGATGAAAGATGGGGAAACTTGGGGAGATGCTAGATCCACTCGAAACCAAGCAAATCCATGGAACAAATCCAACAAAACTTCGTCAAACCAATAAATCACAAAAACAATTGGGGCTATTTTTGGTGGGGATTTTCGAAATTGGGGAAGAACACAACAAAATCAAGCTTGAAAACGAAAAGGGGAGGCTCTGAAATCATGATCAACGTGGCTCATGATACCAAGATGATGTAGGGTGGAACCCTGGACGGCCGATCTTTCACAAAAGGAGCGGATCCCGCGATGAACACGAAGAACACGAGGGAAACACGAGGGGAAATCACAAAGGAAAACACAACAGGAACACGCAAACCAACAAGTATGATCGCACATGTGCTAGATCCATGAACACAAAGGGACATACATGATCCACGATAAACAAGGGATGATACACGATAACCGGTTCATCTTCAAAGGAGGTCTTGATGGGGCCACCCAAAAGGGGGCCGCGGTCTCTCTCGTGGAGTAGATCCATAATGGATGAGCAAAGCTCTATCTCTAATGAGCTACTACTTTGCTAACCCTAACTAGGAGGAGGAGGAAGTCTATTTATAGTCTTAGTGCAAATGGGGGGTGAAGTGAAGTGGAACATGGGCCTCAGCCCGCAACTAGACACAGCCAGGGGTCGAACGTCCGGTGGGTGTCGGACGTCCGGAGACTCGGGATGGTCCGGACGTCCATAGATCTTCGGACTTCCATAATTTGTGTTCTATGAAGGATGGGCTGGACATCCGAAGATTCTCGGATTTTCATAGATTACGGTCTGTTGGCATGGCGACGGTCGTCAGGAGGGGCCCGGTCGTCCGGGGCCTGGGAGGTGTCGGACGTCCAGTCCAGGACAGGCGTACGACCATTGTAGCTTGCGTTGGCCTGGTTTCCTTGGGCTGGTGTGACCTTCAGGGGCCGGATGTCCAGGCCTGGCCGGTCGTCCGGTGGCTAGGGCTTCTTCTCTTGTTCCTCGCGCTTGGTGTCCTCGCCGTCTAGCCCATGGTCTTCCTCTTGGTTCCTTGTCATGCAAAGCACATATGTTAATGAGGACATCAATACCATTGTTACACCCACAGACCCTGCTACTATACATACTAGACCAATTACTAGAGCTCGCGCACGCCAATTGAATTATCAGGTACTCTCATTTCTTGGTAACGATTCTATTGCTCATGAGAATATGATGCTGCCTAAATTGGATACATTTGTTTTGCTTACAAATGAAGGGCCTAGCTTGGACAAGAAAGATGAACCTTGGAACAAGTTCAAGCATGGAGATGATGGCATGCGCAAGGGGATCAAGAACAGAGTTACAAGTGATGATTTCAGGACTTTGAAGCCACCATAAGGAGTGCATGAAGCCTTGGACGAAATATACAAGATGCCACTTCATAAATTTCGTTCAGAGGCTATTTTAGGTGCTGCGTCACCTTATTATTGGGCCAGGCCCATGTATTTTCGAAATACATAAGTATAGGCTGTTTTTAGACTCCGTATGTGTGGGGAAACAAGAGTTAGGGTTGGTTTCGGACCCCTCCTCCAAGGGCCACGAAATCCCCCTCTTCCTCCATATATACAGCCCTTAAGGCGTTGTTTAGACTTTGGGTTTTGTTTAGATTAAAAGTTAGCCATAGCTGCAACTTCGCGTACTTCGTTTGTGTCCAACGACTAGACCAAGACGTCAGAGAACCCCACCTTGATCAATAAAGCTTTCATCTTATATTCGCAATATCCAGATTGCAATATCAGTTTCTTGCTTGTTCTTCATTTGCTCGCAAGAAACAGACCCTCGCGGTCAGGTTGATCGTGCTCCGGCGTGGTCAATAACCCCTCGGAAGTTGGTTTAGCGATTGCTAAGGCGCGACGTCTCGCACGTTCGTAGTCGGATCGTCAAGGTCGACTCCCACAAAAACGATAGCCACCATCTCATCGAAACATCGGTACACCTTCGCCTCTATCAAGTGGTATCAGAGTTCCAGGTTGCTCGGTGAGATTTTACAGTTTTTTGTAGTTTAGATCGAGTCTGTTCTTCATACCTACAGTCCACAAAAAAAAGCCAAAAAAGTTAGGGTTAGTTCATCATATCCGAACCAATCTGAGCCTTTGCATAGTCTTTTAAGTATTTTGCTTTGTTGAATTTGCGATTGCATCGTCGTGTCTAGTTGCTGGTCTTAGAGTCTAGTCTTTTAGAGTTTCGAGTTCTGGTCATAAGTTGTCACGCCGCCGCCGCACCATCATCATATGTTTGAGGTAGTAGCCATGTCTCACATATGGAAAGTGATGGTTCGAAGAGGAGCGAGTTCACCTTGTGTCCAATGGTGTATAGTCGAGGTCTCATCTTATGTATCCTTGGAGCTTGGAGAGTAGTCGGAGCATACATGGGGATGAACATGGGATGCTCCGCATCACAACACCCAAATAGTTTACTAGAGTCAATAATCTAGTTCACATCGCCATGTGATTAACACCCAAAGAGTACTAAGTTGTGATCATGTTTTGCTTGTGAGAGAGGTTTAGTCAATGAGTCTGCCACATTCAGATTTGTATGTATTTTGGAAATTTCTATGTCTACAATGCTCTGCATGGAGCTACTCTAGCCAATTTCTCCCACTTCCGATATGTATCCAGATTGAGACTTATAGCCATCCAGATTAGTGTCAAAGCTTGCATCGATGTAACCCTTTACGACGAACTCTTTGTCACCTCCATAACCGAGAAACATTTCCTTAGTTCTCTTTAGGTACCTATGGATAATTTTAACCACTGTCTAGTGATCTACTCCTGGATCACTATTGTACCCCTTGCCAAACTCATCGCAAGGTTCACAATAGGTCTGGTACACAGTATGGCATACTTTATAGAAACTATGGCTGAGGCATAGGGAATGACTTTCATTCTCTCTCCATATTCTGCCATGGTCGGGTTTTGAGACGTACTGAACTTCACATCTTGTGACACAGGAAAGAACTCTTTCTTTGACTGACCCATTTTGAACTCCTTCAAAAATCTTGTCAAGGTATGTACTCATTGAAAAATCTTATCAAGCGTCCTGATCTATCTCTATAGATCTTGATGCCTAATATGTAAGCAGCTTCATCGAGGTCTTTCATTGAAATTTTTTTATTCAACTATCCTTTTATGCCATCTAGAAATTCTATATCATTTCCAATCAATGATATGTCATCTACATATAATATCAGAAACGCTACAAAGCACCCACTCACTTTCTTGTAAATATGGACTTCACCATAAGTCTGTATAAAACCATATGCTTTGATCACCTCATCAAAGCGTATATTCCAACTCGGAGATGCTTGCACTAGTCCATAGATGGATCGCTAGAGCTTGCACACTTTGTTAGCACCTTTAGGATCGACAAACTCTTCTTTAAAATATCCATTAAGGAATACAATTTTGACATCCATTTGCCAGATTTCATAAAATGCGGCAATTGCTAACATGATTCGGACAGACTTAAGCATCGCTACGGGTGAGAAGGTCTTATCGTAGTCAACCCCTTGAACTTGTCGAAAACCTTTCGCGACAAGCCAAGCTTTGTAGATGATGACATTACCAACAGCGTCTGTCTTCTTATTGAAGATCCATTTATTCTCAATGGCTTGCCGATCATTGGGCAAGTCTACCAAAGTCCACACTTTGTTCTCATACATGGATCCTATCTCAGATTTCATGGCCTCAAGCCATCTGTCGAAATCTGGGCTCATCATTGCTTCTTCATAGTTCGTAGGTTCGTCATGGTCTAATAACATGACTTCCTAGACTGGATTACCGTACCAATCTGGTGCGGAACGTGCTCTGATCGACCTACGAGGCTCAGTAGTAACTTGATTCAAAGTTTCATCATCATCATCATTAGCTTCCTCTCTAGTTGGTGTAGTCATCACAGGAACGGAATTCTCTGATGTGCTACTTTTCAAATTGAGAGAAGGTACAATTACCTCATCATGTTCTACTTTCCTCCCACTCACTTCTTTCGAGAGAAACTCCTTCTGTAGAAATGTTCCATTTTTGGCAACAAAGATCTTGCCTTCAGATATGTGATAGAAGGTGTACCCAATTGTTTCCTTAGAGTATCGTATCAAGATACACTTCTCCAATTTGGGTTCGAGCTTATGAGGTTGAAGCCTTTTGACATAAGTGTTGCAACCCCAAACTTTAAGAAATGACAGCTTAGGTTTCTTGCCAAACCAGAGTTCATACGGTGTCGTCTCAACGGATTTAGACGGTGCCCTATTTAACGTGAATGCAACTGTCTCTAATGCATAACCCCAAAATGATAGTGGTAAATCGGTAAGAGACATCAGAGATCACACCATATCTAATAAAGTACGGTTACGACGTTCGGACACACCATTACGATGCGGTGTTCCAGGTGGCGTGAGTTGTGAAACTATTCCACATTGTTTTAAATGAACAAAAAACTCGTAAATCAAATATTCGCTTCCGCGATCAGATCGTAGAAACTTTATTTTCTTGTTACGATGATTCTCCACTTCACTCTAAAATTCTTTGAACTTTTCAAATGTTTCAAACTTGTGTTTCATCAAGTAGATATACCCATATCTGCTCAAATCATCTATGAAGGTCAGAAAATAACGGTACCCGCCGCGTGCTTCAATACTCATCGGACCGCATACATCGGTATGTATTATTTCCAATAAGTCATTAGCTCGCTCCATTGTTCCGGAGAATGGAGTTTTAGTTATCTTGCCCTTGAGGCATGGTTCACAAGTATCAAATGATTCATAATCAAGTGATTCCAAAAGTCCATCAGCATGGAGTTTCTTCATGCGCTTTAAACCAATATGAGCTAAACGGCAGTGCCACAAATATGTTGCACTATCATTATCAACTTTCATATTTTTGCAGCAATATTATGAATATGTGTATCACTACGATCAAGATTCAATAAATCATTTACATTGGGTGTATGACCACATATGGTTTTATTCATGTAAATAGAACGACAATTATTCTTTGACTTAAATGAATAACCGTATTGCAATAAACATGATTTAGTCATATTCATGCTCAACGCAAACACCAAATAACATTTATTTTAGGTTCAACACTAATCCCAAAGGTAGAGGGAGTGTGCGATGGTGATCGTATCAACCTTGGAATCACTTCCAACACACATCGTCACTTCGCTCTTAACTAGTCTATGTTCATTCTACAACTCCTGTTTCGAGTTACTAATCTCAGCAACTGAACCGGTATCAAATACCCAAGGGTTGCTAGGAACACTAGTAAAGTACACATCAATAACATGTATATCATATATACCTTTGTTCACTTTGCCATCCTTGTTATCCGCCAAGTATTTGGGTCAGTTCCACTTCCAGTGACCATTTCCTTTGCAGTAGAAGCACTCAGTTTCAGGCTTGGGTCCAGCATTGGACTTCTTCACAGGAGTGGCAACTTGCTTGCCATTCTTCTTCAAGTTCCCTTTCTTTCCCTTGCCCTTTTTCTTGAAACTAGTGGTCTTGTTAACCATCAACACTTGATGCTCTTTCTTGATTTCTACCTTCGCCGATTTCAGCATCGCGAAGAGCTTGGGAATCGTTTTTGTCATCCCTTGCATATTATAGTTCATCACGAAGTTCTAGAAGCTTGGTGATAGTGACTAGAGAACTCTGTCAATCACTATCTTATCTGGAATATTAACCCCCAATTAATTCAAGCAATTGTAGTACCCAGACATTCTCAGTACATGCTCACTTGCTGAGCTATTCTCCTCCATCTTGTAGGCAAAGTACTTGTCAGGGGTCTCATACCTCTCAACACGGGCATGAGTCTAAAATACCAATTTCAGCTCTTGGAACATCTCATATGCTCCGCGGCGTTCAAAACGTGTTTGAAGTCCCGGTTCTAAGCCGTAAAGCATGGTGCACTAAACTATCAAGTAGTCATCATACCGAGCTTGTCAAACGTTCATAACATCTGCATCTGCTCCTGCAATAGGTCTGTCACCTAGCGGTGCATCAAGCACATAATTCTTCTATGCAGCAACGAGGATAATCCTCAAATCACGGACCCAGTCCGCATCACTTTTACTATAATCTTTCAACTTTTCTCTAGGAACATGTCAAAAATATATGCGAGCTATATCGCGAGTTATTGATCTACAACATAGATATGCAATTAATCAAATTTCTTAAGAACTCCCACTTAGATAGACATCCCTCAAGTCATCAAAATGATACGTGATCCAGAACAACTAAACCATGTCCGATCATCACGTGAGATGGAGTAGCCATCAATGGTGAACATCTCTATGTTGATCATATCTACTATATGATTCACATTCGACCTTTTGGTCTCCAGTGTTCCGAGGCCATGTATGTACATGCCAGGCTCGTCAAGTTTAACCCGAGTATTCCGCATGTGCAAAACTATCTTGTACCCGTTGTATGTGAACGTAGAGTCTATCACACCAGATCATCACGTGGTGTCTCAACACGACGAACTATCGCAACGGTGCATACTCAGGGAGAACACTTATACGTTGACATTTTAGTTAAGGGATCATCTTATAATGCTACCGCCGTACTAAGCAAAATAAGATGCACAAAAGATAAACATCACATGCAATCAAAATATGTGACATGATATTGCCATCATCATCTTCTGCTTTTGATCTCTATGCTCAAAGCATCTTCATGATCTCCATTGTCATCGGCTCGACACCTTGATCTCCATCGTAGCGTCGTGGTTGTTGTAACATCCCAATTTTCAATTTGGATGTTAATCATTGGGTCATCCTTTGCATCCATGATTCTTGCATTTTGAATTGGTTTTATTTGGACAAGATCCTAGAGACCTTAAGCAACTCAAGGACCATTTGAAAGAGTTGGAGGTTTTCATAAAAATCCAATTTTGAATTTTCAAAATTGGTAAATTAGATCAAGGTAAATTTTTTTTGAAATTTTTTTTCCAATTATTTCGAAATAAATAAAATAATGAGAGAATATAATATGACTTCTTAAAAACAGAGGAAATAATAGAAATTTAATTTTAAATAAAAATATGTACTTTATTTGATTTTTATTTGAGATTTTATTCGGGTAAATTAGGGAAAAATTGCATTTTTAGCCCAGAAAAATGTTCATGTTGTCCTAAATATTAGGAGAGGACCGTGAAAAATATTTTTTGGATTTCTGGATTTTTATATTTTTTTTTATTTTGGATTTTTATTCTTCGAGGGAATTATTTTAAAAAGATCGGCCTAGTCGGTCCACGCGTGATGCCACCTCCCCGAGTCCGCCTCTGGCACGGGAGCCGCCACCACCGGAGTCCCGACCGGACCAGCGTCGGCCTCGCCCCTCCTCCAAGCCGAGCCGCCCCCTGCGCCTTAAATACCTCCGCCGCCGCCCCTCCCTCACCTCAAGCCGCCACCCCACGCCGACCGCGCCGCCACCGTCGAACGTCGCCGCCGCGCCGCTGCCCCGCGCCGCACCATCGCCCCGCGCTCCCCACCGCCGCCGACACCGCTCGCTGCCTCGCCCCGCTACCACGCTGTCGCCACCTCGCCGGAGAACACCGCCGCCGCAGCCGGTTCTTCCATCCCCGAACCGGTACAAACCGAGAAAACCACCCGTTTTTTATTTTTTTGGTTTGTTCGTTTAGATCAATTTATTTTTTAGGTTTTACTAAATAGTGAGTGTTGACTCAGTTCATTTGATTAGCGAATGGATTTGTTCGTTAGTCTTTGTTAGCGGACGTTCGTCCGATATATTTTTTCTTTTTAGTTTTATTTTTGGCCAGGAACCTATCAGTAGTTACTTTTATCGCAGATTAGTCCCTGATCTTCAAACCTTCGCTACTTTTTGCTTGTTTATCCACATCCAGTGAAACCAATGCCAAAATCTTCGTCTTGTTCCCCTCTATCCAGATAATCCACTTGAACATGATTTTGGAAATTTAAAATTTGGTTTCAAGAAGATTTGAGTTCGAATTTCTTTTGATCATAGTTTGAGTTTCGTAACTCCGTTTCACTTGAACTTTCAGCTTGGATATTTTCTTTTGAGTTAGTGGTGCATGTTATGCTTGAGTTCTTATGTATGCTATTGTTTGTTCACGATAGAGTTTCCGGAGTGCGAGGCTTGCTACTACGAATCTCTAGGGTTTTCCGATCGTCAGCAAGGCAAGTAACACTTCGATCATATCCCTTTATTACCCAGTTTTTATGCATTAGTTTCAACCCTCAAACATTGCATGAGTAGGATTTGATAACATGTGGGTATCTGGAAAGTAGTTGATGAGGTAGGAACCTATTGTCTTATATTCAAACCTTGGGAGTTACTACGTTATGACTGCCTTACTTCGCTATGCTCGTAGACGTGGTTTGGTTTGAGAGATTCATGAAGGATGTGAGAGTTATTTATAACTAAGGGAAACTTAAGGTGGCTACTCTAATACACATCTGGGTGGATTGGTTATGGGCACCTGGAGCGATCAAGTGTTGTCCTAGGATATCCCGGAGTACCCGTGTGATCATCCTATGGTTTTCCACCCAGGCTCAAAGGGATCTTGAGATTATTCATGCTAGAAACTTCCGTGTGCAGCCACAAGCCATTATGGGCTCTGGCATAGTTGAGTATGTTGTGTGACCTCTTTTAGTGGCAGGCTAGCAGCTGTAGGGGAAAGTAGGTGGTATTGTCTACCCACAGTAAAGAGTTAATGCTTCAGAAAGACTGTGTCTCAATCATCCATTTCTCAAACATCACGTAGTGCGAGAAATCCAACGAAGGAGATCGAGTCTTGTGGGGAAAAGTGCGCAAAACTCTGCAGAGTGTACAAACTAATCATGGTTAGTCGTGTCCCCGGTTATGGACATCTTGAGTATCTGGTATTTGAATTATTGATTTGGTCTCATCACTTTACTTAATAAAATTTGTTGGGTTATAATTATTACTTTGGGATTGAGTTGGAGGAACCTTCTCAATAATGGCATAACTTTGTAGTTAAATAAAATTTATTCCTTTGATGTAGGAAAAATTGGCTTTATGCAAATGATAACCTTAGAGCCTCGACCAGCCAAATATGCATGTAGTGATAGTGTTATCTTGCCAGCATATTCCATGTGCTGACCTACACGGTTGCAACGTATTATGTTGCAGACTTTTTAGATGAAGAGTAAGGTGCGCTAGGTTGTTGTCGTGCACTCAGTATTGCCATGGAGTTGGATGGACTCATTTATCTTTGATGCTTCCGCGGTTATCTTATTAGAAGGCCTTCAGCTATATTATTGTAATAATTATTGTTTTGAGACACTCGATGTAATAAGTGTGTGACTGAAACTTTTTTATAAATCCTCGAGTACTGTGTGTCAGCAATACCGATCGAGGGATGACACTTAAGCACAGAGACTTGACCGTTTGAGGTCTGGTCGCTACAAGATGGTATCAGAGCACACGTTGATTGTAGGACGCGACCACTAGGATAAGCTATAGGATACTGTTCTCTACTCATTTCCGACTCTTCTCCATTTCTACTCTATAGATGGCGGACCCAAGGAACAAGTTCACTCAACCGGATGACGACACCCCTTTCGGGCGACACTTGAAGGAAGTCACTAGGTACCTGAGCATCGGCATACCAAACTTCACTGGTACCTACACCGCCACTCTACGAGAAGAGGAGCGCTGGATGATATGAGTTCTTGTTAGGACGTTCATGCCAGTTACCGAGCGCATCGATTTTTCCTTCGATGCACCAACCTGGAGCCTAGGAAAGAGCATGGACGCATCAGTGAGGTATACAAAAAGGATCTTAAGGACACCATCTACCAGATATGTGGACGCCGAGATGAGCAATGGGAGATGATCTGCACCAGGAGGAATAAATTCATTGTATCCTACAGACAGGAATTAAATCAGCACATACGTTGACAAGAGAACCAAATGTGCGCCAGTATGATAGACATGAAGAAGGTGATGACCCGGAATATGGATCTAGAAGAGGAACTCAAGTCTACACGCGATGGATATGAAGAAGAAATTGATGTACTACTGGAGAAGAATGAAGACCTGAAGAAGAAGCTAGGAATATTCATGGGCGATCCCGAATCTCAAAAGGACATCCGTTCTAAAGACTACATCATACTAGACGACACATACTCCGACCTCGACAGTGATGATGATTATGAAGACGAAGCTAGAGCAGATATCATGGAGTCTTCCACTGATCAAAATTTCTAGTCGACCACCATATTACCATTAGTATTCTTCCATGTATATAGTAATAGTTCGCGAGATTATGTTATGGTAGTTTAGTTCGATTGTATGATCTTGTTTGAATTGAATGGTGTGAAATGTATGTGTTTCTCTCATGTGCATGTGGGTAGTGATCTCTCTTTAGACCTCACTCTATTCTGTTCTCACCCCACTAAACCTATCAGATGCCTCCGAGACGCGACCCCACATTTTCCTTCCCACCGGAGCTCACTTAGTTGATCCAAAAGCAGAATGCCTTGATGCAGTTGCTAGTCCAGAACCAAGGCAACAACAACAACCCACCGCCACCACCTCCAGTGGACAACTTAGCCCGTTTTCTGAGATTGAATCCGCCGGTGTTCTCTAGTAACACCGAGCTGATTGTTCCTGATGACTGGCTCCGCAAGATTAGAAGGGAGCTGACCACCGCAAGTTGCACAAATGCTGAGAAGGTGCGTTTCACCGCACATCAGCTGGATGGACCCGCAGCCTCATGGTGGGAGAATTACACAACCACTTTCCCCATGGCCAATGTCACTTGGGATCAGTTTCAGCAAGTATTCCGCATTGCACATGTCTCATCTGGATCCATGAGTATGAAGAAGCGTGAGTTTCGCAACTTGCGCCAGGGGAACCGTAATGTGGCACAATACGTGGATGAGTTCAGCGAGTTAGCACTCTATGCCCCAGATGATGTGGCCACAGATGTCGCAATGCAGGAGAAGTTTATGGAGGGGCTGAATGATGAGCTGAGTATGCAGTTGATGGTGGCAACATTCGCCAATTACCAGGAGTTGGTAGATAGGGCTCTCATGATTGAAGGCAAGCAGTAGCAGATTGAGAACCACAAATGGAAGTATGGACAGGGGAAGTGCAACTCTGGAGCACAGCAGAAGAGTTGTTACCCCGAACTTGGGAGGACATACCCATCATAACCATGGAGGCCACACTCACAATGGAGGGAGTTCACACAACCACAGTGGCCCTAAGAATGGAAATGAGAATGGAGGGAACAACGGGCAGAACCGTTTCAACCCCGCTACACCCGCCAAGAAGGATCTAAGTCACATTACTTGTTTCAAGTGCAGGAAGACTGGACACTACGCCACCGAGTGTCCCGAAGCAAAGAATGGAAATGGCAACGAAAGCTCAGGGAAGAAGCCAGATCCCTTCACAAGAGGTCAGGTGAACCACATCAACATGGAGGAAGTTGAAGAGTAGCCGGATGCAGTGATTGGTAAGTTTTTGATTAAGTCATTTACCGTTCTCGTTCTTTTTGACATCGGTGCATCGCATTCATACATATCAAGGGGATTTGTGGATAAGATTAAATTGCCAACCTTAGCCCTTAGGTCACCTATGTTAGTAAGCTCGCCAGGAGCGGAGTATATGGCCAGCCAATGGTGTGATCGGCTACCCTTGACCATTGGTAGACATGTTTTCCCCTCAAAGCTCATAATTTTGGAGTCACAAGGATTGGATATAATCCTAGTTATGAATTGGCTACCGAAGTATGGAGGAAACATCGATTGTGCTAGTAAGTCGATACTTCTCACCACCCCTAAGGGAAATAGGATCAAGTGTGTATCTAGGCATGGGCCAAGGAGAACTCAAGTAAATTCCCTCTCGGGAGTTGTTCAGGAGGAAGTGCCAGTTGTGAAGGATTATCCCGATGTATTTCCAGAGGAATTATCAGGCATGCCACCAGATCGGGACATAGAATTTTTGATAGAGTTGTTACCAGGCACTGGACCGATATCGAAGAGACCATATCGAATGCCTACAAATGATCTAGAGGAAATTAAGAAACAGATTAAGGAGTTATTGGAGAAAGGTTATATTCGAGCAAAGTCGTCACCATGGGGAGCCCCAGTGCTCTCAGTGGAGAAGAAGGATGGATCTTTGAGGATGGTTGTGGATTATCGTGCACTGAATGAGGTGACGATCAAGAACAAGTACCCACTACCGATGATCAACGATTTGTTTGACCAGCTGCAGGGAGCTAAAGTATTCTCCAAGATTGATCTTCGATCGGGAGACCACTGAAGATCCGAGAACAGGATATACCTAAGACGGCTTTTACCACAAGGTACGGGCTATATGAGTACATGGTCATGTCTTTTGGTTTGACTAACGCCCCTGCCTATTTTATGAGTATGATGAATAAGAAGTTCATGGAGTTCTTGGATAAGTTTGTTGTGGTGTTCATTGATGATATATTGGTGTACTCGAAGAATGAATAAGAACACAAGGAACATTTGCGCTTAGTTCTCGAGAAGCTTAGGGAACATTAGCTATACGCCAAGTTTAGCAAATGTGAGTTTTGGTTGAAAGAAGTGGGATTTCTCGGACATGTTATATCCGGAGAAGGTATAGCAGTAGACCCTACTAAGGTTTAGTCTGTCCCAGAGTGGTTGGCACCCACCTCAGTTGGAGAGATACGTAGTTTCCTTGGACTCGCAGGATATTATAGGAGATTCATTGAGAATTTTTCCAAGATTGTGAATCCCATGACAGATTTATTGAAGAAGGACACCAAGTTCAAATGGACCGAAGAATGTGAGGCCAGTTTTCAGGAGTTGAATAAACATTTGGTTACAGCCCCAGTGCTAATTCTTCCGGATATATGCAAGGATTTCCAAGTATATTGCGACGCTTCTTGCCAAGGACTTGGAGGTGTACTTATGCAAGACAGAAGAGTTGTTACATATGGCTCACGCCAGCTTCGACCTCATGAGTTGAATTATGCCACACATGATTTGGAGTTAGCAGCCGTAGTGCATGTGCTCAAGACCTGGAGACATTTTCTTAATGGAAACCATTGTGATGTATACACGGATCATAAGAGCTTGAAGTATATTTTCACACAGAAGGAGTTGAATCTCAGGCAAAGGAGATGGTTGGAGCTCATAAAGGATTATGATATGAAGCTGCATTATCATCCAGGAAAGGCCAATGTTGTAGCAAACGCATTGAGCCGCAAGAGTTATGTAAATTCTCTAATCACCGGAGGATTACCGCAAGAGTTAGCCGACGATCTCAAGGAACTTCGTTTGGAGATAGTTCCAAGAGGTTTTGTTGCAGCATTGGAAGTTCAGTCCACGTTACTGGGAAAGATTCGAGAACCCCAGAAGACTGATAAGGAGATTGCTGAGATAAAGGAGAAGATGAGTAAAGGAAAGACCAAAGGTTTTCATGAGGATGAGCACGAAACTTTATTGTTTGAGCATCGTATTTATGTGCCCAATGACTCAGAGATCCGGAAGTTAATACTTCAGGAGGCTCATGATTCACCATACTCGATTCACCCAGGAATCACTAAGATGTATTTGGATTTGAAGGAACATTTCTGGTGGACTGGTATGAAGAAGGATATTGCCGAGTATGTAGTAGTATGCGACATCTGTCAGAGAGTGAAGGAAGAACATCAGAAGCCAGCAGGTTTACTTCAGCCTATGCCGATACCCGAATGGATGTGGGATAAGCTTGGCATGGATTTCATCACCAGATTACCCAGGACACGATCAGGTTATGATTCCATCTGGGTAATAGTTGATTGCTTGACCAAAGTGGCTCACTTTATCTCTATTGAAACCACTTATACAAGTGCGAAGTTGGCCAAGATATATATGAATAGGATCGTATGTCTGCATGGAGTTCCGAGGACCATCATATTAGATAGAGGAACATAGTTTACCTCGAAGTTTTGGAATCAGTTACACCAGACTTAGGGTATCGGGCTAGAGTTCAGTACAGCCTTTCATCCGCATATAGATGGATAGACCGAGAGAGTCAACCAGATTTTGGAGGACATATTGAGATCTTGGGCGCTAGATTATGGACCGAGTTGGTATGATAACTTGCCCTACGTAGAGTTCTGATATAACAACAGCTACCAGGCTAGTTTGAAGATGGCCCCTTTCGAAGCTTTGTATGGAAGGAGGTGCATAACACCATTGATGTGGGATGAAGTTGGAGACCGTCAGTTGTTCAGACTAGATTTAATCAATGAGTCTGAAGAGAAGGTTAAGTTGATTCGTGATAGACTGAAGGTAGCTCAGTCCAAGTAGAAGAGTTATGCTGATACTAAATGCAAGGAGGTAGGCTATGAAATTGGAGACATAGCGTATCCCCGTGTGTCACCACTTCGAGGAGTTAAACTATTTGGAGTTAAAGGAAAGTTAACCCCACGAT
Source organism: Triticum dicoccoides (assembly GCF_002162155.2). Classification (NCBI taxonomy): domain Eukaryota; kingdom Viridiplantae; phylum Streptophyta; class Magnoliopsida; order Poales; family Poaceae; genus Triticum; species Triticum dicoccoides. The sequence goes on along the minus strand of NC_041392.1, from coordinate 372,920,594 downwards.
TTGTAGGACCATACCTAGTTTTGGAACGTATGGGAGAAGTTGCCTACAAATTGGAATTACCCGAAGGTTTGTCAGGAATACATGATGTGTTTCACGTTTCCCAGTTGAAGAAGTGCCACGCAGAGATGGCCGATATTCCTTTGAGAGATACAGTGCCCCTGTAAGCAATTCAATTGGAGATTGACCTAACCTATGAGGAGAAACCCATCAAGATTCTCGAGTTTGCCAGCCGAGTTACACGCAGCAAGGTCATCAAATTTTGCAAAGTTCAGTGGAGCCACCATACCGAGGAAGAAGCCACCTGGGAGTGAGAAGAAGACCTACAGAAAGACCACCCACACCTATTTGCTAGACAACCCAAATCTCGAGGGCGAGATTCATCTTAAGGGGGGTTGGTTTGTAACATCCCAATTTTCAAATTGGATGTTAATCATTAGGTCATCCTATGCATCCATGCTTCTTGCATTTTGAATTGGTTTATTTGGATATTTCGATCCTAGAGACATTAAGCAACTCAAGGACCATTTGAGAGAGTTGGAGGTTTTCATAAAAATCCATTTTTGAATTTTCAAAATTGGTAAATTGGATCAAGGTTATTTTTATTTGAAATTATTCTTCCAATTATTTCAAAATAAATAAAATAATTAGAGAAGATAATATGACTTCTTCAAAACAGAGGAAATAATGGAAATTTAATTTTAAATAAAAATATGTATTTATTTGATTTTTATTTGAGATTTTATTCGGGTAATTGCATTTTTAGCCCCAGAAAAATGTTCATGTTGTCCTCAATATTAGGAGAGGATCGTGAAAATTATTTTTGGGATTTTAAGATTTATTTATTTATTTTATTTTGGATTTTTATTCTTCGGTGGAAGTATTTAAAAAAATCTCTTCGGACCGACTGGGCCGATGTCCAGCCGGCCCACGCGCGCCGCCGCCTCCCCGAGTCAGCCCCGGGCACGCGAACCGCCGCCGCTGGAGTTCCGGATGAACCTGCCACGGCCTCGCCCCTCCTCCAAGCCGAGCCGCCCCCCTGCTCCTTAAATACCGCCGCCGCCCTCCCCTCACCTCAAGCCACCACCCCACGCCGACCGCGCCGCCGTCGCTGAACGGCGCTGCCACACCACCGCCCCGCCGCTCCCCGCCACCGCTCGCCGCCTCACCGCTCTGTCGCGCTACCACCGCCTCGCCACAGAACGCCGCCGCCGCCGCCGGTTCTTCCATCCCCGAACCGGAATAACCAGAGAAAACCGCCCGTTTTTTTATTTTTCGGTCTGTTCATTTAGATCGGTTTATTTTTTTAGGTTTTACTAAATAGCGAGCGTTCACCCGATTCCTTTTATTAGTGAATGAATTCGTTCGTTAGTCTCTGTTAGCGGACGTTCATCCGATAGGTTTTTTCTTTTTAGTTTTATATTCGGCTAGAGACCTATCCGTAATTATTTTTATCGCAGATTAGTCCCTGATCTTCAAACATTCGCTACTCTTTGCTTGTTTATCCAAATCCAGTGAAGCCAACGCCAAAATCTTTGTCTTATTCCCCTCTATCCAGATAAGCCACTTGAACATGATTTTGGAAAATTAAAATTTGGTTTCAAGCAGATTTGAATTTGAATTTCTTTTGATCGTAGTTTGAGTTTCGTAACTCCGTTTCGATTGATTCTTTTTGCAAATCGAAGCTTTTCACTTGAAATTTCAGCTTGGATATTTTCTTTTGAGTTTTACCTGTGCATCTTAGGCTTGAGTGCTTATGTTTGCTATTGTTTGTTCACGATAGAGTTTCCGGAGTGTGAGGCTTGCTACTACAAATCTCTAGGGTTTTTCGATCGTCAGCAAGGCAAGTAACACTTTGATCATATCCCTTTATTACCTAGTTTTTATGCATTAGTTTCAACTCTCAAACATTGCATGCGTAGGATTTGATAACATGTGGGTTTTTGGGAAGTAGTTGATGAGGTAGGAACATATTGTCTTATATTCTAACCCTGGGAGTTACTACATTATGATTGCATTACTTCGCTATGCTCGTAGACGTGGTTTGGCTTGAGAGATTCATGAAGGATGTGAGAGTTATTTATAACTAAGGGAAACTTAAGGTGGCCACTTTAATACACATCTGGGTGGATTGGTTGTGGGCACCTGAAGCAATCTAGTGTTGTCCTAGGATATCCAGGAGTACCCGTGTGATCATCCTATGGTTTGCCACCCAGGATCAAAGGGATCTTGAGATTATTCATGCTAGAAACTTCCGTGTGCAGCCACTAGCCATTAAGGGCTCTGGCATAGTTGAGTATGTTGTGTGACCTCTTTCAGTGGTAGGCTAGCAGATGTAGGGGAAAGAAGGTGGTACTGTCTACCCAGAGTAAAGAGTTAATGCTTCATAAAGACTGTGTCTCGATCATCTGTTTCTCAAACATCATGTAGTGCGAGAAATCCAACGAAGGATATCGAGTCTTGTGGGGAAAAGTGCGCAAACCTCTGCAGAGTGTACAAACTAATCATGGTTAGCTATGTCCCCGGTTATGGACATCTTGAGTATCTGGTATTTGAATTATTGATTTCATCTCATCACTTTACTTAATAAAATTTGTTGGGTTGTAATTATTACTTTGGGATTGAGTTGGAGGAACCTTCTTAATAATGATGAGGACATCAATACCATTGTTACACCCACAGCCCCTGCTTCTATACATACTGGACCAATTACTAGAGCTCGCGGACACTAATTGAATTATCAGCTACTTTCGTTTCTTGGTAACTATTCTAATGCTCATGAGAATATGATGCTGCCTAAATTGGATACATTTGTTTTGCTTACAAATGAAGGGCCTAGCTTGGACAAGAAAGATAAACCTTGGAGCAAGTTCAAGCATGGAGATGATGGCATGCACAAGGAGATCAAGAACAAAGTTACAAGTGATGATTTCAGGACTTTGAAGCCACCATAAGGAGTGCATGAAGCCTTGGACGAAATATGCAAGATGCCACTTCATAAATTTCGTCCAGAGACTATTCTAGGTGTTGCGTCACATTATTATTGGGCTAGGCCCATGTATTTTCGAAATACTTAAGTATAGGCTATTTTTAGAGTTCGTATGTGTGGGGAAACAAGAGTTAGGGTTCGTTTTGGACACCTCCTCCAAGGGCCACGAAATTCCCCCTCTCTCCTCCATATATACAGCCTTTAGGGCATCGTTTAGACTTTGGGTTTTGTTTAGATTAAAAGTTCACCATAGCTGCAACTTCGCGTACTTCCTTTGTGTCCAACGACCAGACCAAGGCGTCATAGAACCCCACCTTCATTAATAAAGGTTTCCTCTTTAATTCACAATATCCATATTGCAATCTCCGTTTCTTGCTTGTTCTTCGTTTGCTCGCAGGAAATAGACCCTCGTGGTCAGGTTGATCATACTCCGGCGTGGTCAATAACCCTTGGAAGTTGGTTTACCGATTGCTAAGGCGCGACGTCTTCGCACGTTCGTAGTCGGATCGTCAAAGTCGACTCCCACAGAAAACGATAACTATCTCATCGAAACATCGGGACACCTTCACCTCTATCAAGTGGTATCAGATTTCCAGGTTGCTCAGTGAGATTTTACAATTTTTCATAGTTTAGATCGAGTCTGTTCTTCATACCTACAGCCCACGAAAAAGCCAAATTTTTTTTGGGTTAGGTCATCATATCCAAACCAATCTGAGCCTTTGCATAATCTTTTTAGGGTTTTGTATTGTTGAATTTGTGGTTGCAACGTCGTGTCGAGTTGCTGGTCTTAGAGTCTAGTTTCCTTTAGAGTTTCGAGTTCTGTTCACATGTTGTCACGCCGCCGCCGCACCATCGTCATCGTTCCTACCACATACCACCACCACCAACATATTCCTTACCGCTGCCATATACATCCACTTGCCCACCACCAATTAGAGTCCACATATACATCCGCATGTCCACCACCAATCCGAGTCCATATCTACATCCCCCTGTCCACCACCAATCTGAGTCCACATATATATCTGCCTGTCCACCACCAATCCAAGTTCTTTTCATATTAGGTTTGTTTTCGAGATCCATCTAGTTTTCATTTTGTGTTTCCTTACCTGAGTAGGTCTCGGAAAAAAATTAGGCCCCCGGGCAGTTTTTAGGCCAAAATTTCGGCGAGCAAAAATATTTTTTCGCTATCCTCTTTTTAGGCTTTTCTGAGTCTTTTGAGCCACGTGCCATCATAGTGATTTTTTGTCGCACTTTTTCATCGTCGCTGCCCTGATTTCCGAAAAAAACTCAAATTTTTTCGTGCCCATCCTGTCAGTTTGACGAGGGAAGAGCTTTGAGACACTCGCCATTATAGTGATTTTTCACAAAAAAAAAGAGGAGCGCAAAAAAAGGAGCGCCAACAAAAATAAGAGCGAAAAAAAAGTTCCAGAGTGTGCTTTTCCCTTGTTTATGTGCAGCGCCGTGATTTTGTATGTGTTCTAGGCTCGCGTCTCTAGCACGGTCTAGCCTAGGACCAGCACAGTACCATCGTTGAGCGTTTATTCAACTTTGCATCTCTGAATGATTATTGCTGACCCTTTTTGCTACCATATTATAAGCCTTCCCAGCTCCACATACATCTACGTCGTGCGTTTGATTTTCCCTGGTAATCGCTCTATCCAAGCTTTGAGAGTTTTGACTACGACGGGTGCCGATCACCGCCTGCTGCTGGGTAAGAACTGGTAAGAATTTGAGATTTGCTTGACGGATTTGTGACACCCACCACCACCTCTTGTTAGTAGTCTGTAGGATCATATTCTTGTGTGTTTCTATTGCTGCTAACCATGGCAGGATCACAAGCCGACGAGACTGACTGGGAGAACATGACGAATAAGGATTTCATGATAAATTTCAGTAAATGATGAGTGGACCGGTGCAAGATGTGCTAAACAGATTTGAAGAGGCCATGGAGAAGATAGATGGCATGGACAAGACGTTCGAAACAAAGCTCGATAACAAGTTTAATGAATTGCTCGCGCGTCTTCCACCACCACCACCGGCTGCCCCTAACGCACCTCTATAACAACAACAACAACAACGTCGCTTTCCAAATCAAGTGAGACAAGGACATCGCGTTCCCATTGACCCTGGGCAAAATTCTAGTGCCGCTGTTGATGCTTATGTCGCTCCTGCTGCTACTGCAGAGGTGGATGACCATTACGAGGATGAGGTTGATCAAAATCGGAACTACTTGCAACCACCAGCACCACCACCACCAGGTCGTCCTCGGGTATATCATCACAACGGTAGGGCTGCACCACCATATGAGGTATGAGATCATGACCATCTTCCTAAACTGAAATTGAATATTCCACCTTTTGAGGGTAGATATGTTCTTGATATATATCTTACTTGGGAGTTAGAAATTGAACAACGTTTTACATGTTTACAATATCCTGAGGAGAGACGTGTTCCTGCTGCTGTTTGTGCTTTCACTAGCTTCGCATGTGTTTGGTGGTCTGAACATTGTAGATTATATCCTATTCCAACTACTTGGGCTGCTTTGAAAATTGCTATGCGTACTCATTGGGTTCCACCATATTATCAACGTGAATTACTTCAAAAATTGCAGCGTTTAAGACAAGGAAAAAATTCTGTAGAAGAATATTATCAGGAATTACGAACTGGCATGATTAGATGTGGTATTGTTGAGGAGAATGAAGCTATGCTTGCACGTTTTATGGGTGGATTAAATAGAGAGATTCAGACCATTCTAGAGTATAAGGAGTATACTAATATCACTCGTTTATTCCATCTTGCTTGTAAAGCTGAATGTGAAGTGCAGGATCGACAGGCATTGGTGCGAACTAACTTTTTTGCAGGTCGATCTTCATCATGGACACCACGTGCATCCTCTACTTCCACTACACCAACACCTCCATTAGGTGCCACCTCCAGCCATGATACAAGAAAGCTGACACAACCACCACTATCTGCCAAGAGCACACCTGTCGGGTCTGCGCAGAGCTCTTCTTCTTCCATGGCATCGACAGGCCACACAAGGGATATTATTTGTCGTCGTTGTAAGGGAAGAGGACATTTTGCGAGAGAATGCAAATCTCAGCGTGTGATGATTGCTACTGAGGATGGTGGATATGAGTCTGCTAGTGACTATGATGAGGAGACTTTGGTTCTTATTACACATGAAGAACATGGTGGAGATGATTCTAATCATGAGACGCAATACATGGCTGCTGAAGATGCTGACGGGTATGAATGTTTAGTTTCTCAATGTGTTTTGAGTGTGCAGGTTACACAAGATGAGCAAAATCAGAGGCATAATTTGTTCCATACAAAGGGAGTTGTGAAGGAACGTTCTGTTCGCGTCATCATAGATGGAGGGAGCTGCAACAACTTGTCTAGCATGGAGATGGTGGAGAAGCTATCTCTCACCACAAGACCACATCCACATCCTTACTACATCCAATGGTTCAACAACAGCGACAAGATTAAGGTAACACGTACTATTCATTTGCATTTTAGTATCTCTACATATGCTGATTATGTTGATTGTGATGTGGTAGCCATGCAAGCATGTTCCTTATTACTTGGTAGACCATGGCAATTTGATAAAAATTCTGTACACCATGGTAGAAATAATCAGTATACTCTTGTTCATAAGGATAGCCATATTACTTTGCTTCCTATGACTCCTGAATCCATTTTGAAAGATTATATTAATAGAGCTAATAAAGCAAAACAGGAGAAAAATAAGAGTGAAAATCATATTGTGGCAAAAGAATTTGAGCAACAAATGAAACCTAATAATAAACCATCTAATGTTGCTTCTGAAATTAAATTGAGAAGTGCATGTTTACTTGCCACAAAATCTGATATTGATGAGCTAGATTTCAGCAAATCTGTTTGCTATGCTTTTGTGTGCAAAGAGGCATTATTTTCATTCGAGGACATGCCTTCCTCTTTGCCCCCTGCTGTCACTAACATTTTGCAGGAGTTTGCTGATGTCTTCCCACAAGATGTGCCACCAGGATTACCACCTATTCGAGGGATTGAGCACCAAATTGACTTAATTCCCGGTGCATTGCTACCCAACTATGCACCATACCGTACCAATCCAGAGGAGACGAAGGAGATTATGCGTCAAGTACAGGAGCTGCTCGACAAAGGTTACATACGTGAATCTCTTAGTCCTTGTGTTGTTCCTATTATACTAGTGCCTAAAAAGGATGGTACGTCGCGTATGTGTGTTGATTGTAGAGGCATTAATAATATTACTATTCGTTATCATCATCCTATTCCTAGGCTAGATGATATGCTCGATGAATTGAGTGGCTCTACAATTTTCTCCAAAGTTGATTTGCGTAGTGGATACCATCAAATTCGTATGAAATTGGGAGATGAATGGAAAATGGCATTTAAAACTAAGTTTGGTTTATATGAGTGATTAGTCATGCCTTTTGGGTTAACTAATGCACCTAGTACTTTCATGAGACTAATGAACGAAGTTTTACGTGCTTTCATTGGACGATTTGTGTTTGATGATATACTGATTTATAGCAAATCTTTGGAGGAACATTTGGAACATTTACGTGCTGTTTTTATTGCTCTACGTGATGCACGTTTGTTTGGTAACCTTGGGAAGTGCACCTTCTGCACCGACCGAGTATCTTTTCTTGGCTACGTTGGTACTCCACAGGGAATTGAAGTTGATAAAGCCAAGATTGAAGCTATTGAGATTTGGCCGCAGCACAAAACGGTCACACACGTCAGGAGTTTTCTTGGCCTCACTGGATTCTGTAGGCGTTTAGTGAGAGATTTCAGCACCATTGCTACACCTCTCAATAAGCCTACAAAGAAGGATCTGCCTTTTGTTTGGAGTACCGCACAGGAAGAAGCCTTCACGGTATTGAAAGATAAGTTGACACATGCTCCTTTACTCCAACTTCCTGATTTTAATAAGACTTTTGAGCTTGAATGTGATGCTAGTGGAATTGGATTAGGAGGTGTGTTATTACAAGATGGCAAACCTGTTGCATACTTTTCTAAAAAATTGAGTGGGCCTAGTCTGAATTATTCTACTTATGATAAAGAATTATATGCTCTTGTTCGAACTTTAGAGACATGGCAACATTATTTATGGCCCAAGGAATTTGTTATACATTCTGATCATGAATCTTTGAAACATATTAAAAGTCAAGCTAAACTGAATCGTAGACATGCTAAATGGGTTGAATTCATTGAGACTTTCCCTTATGTTATTAAGCACAAGAAGGGTAAAGAAAATGTTATTGCTGATGCATTGTCTCGTCGCTATACTATGCTTTCACAACTTGACTTAAAAATATTTGGTTTGGAGACCATCAAAGATCAATATGTGCTTGATGCTGATTTTAAAGATGTAATGCAGAATTGTAAAGAAGGAATAACGTGGAACAAGTTCGTCGTTAATGATGGATTTATGTTCCGTGCTAACAAGCTATGCATTCCCGCTAGCTCCGTTCGTCTTTTGTTGTTGCAGGAGGCGCATGGAGGAGGACTAATGGGACACTTTGGCGTGAAGAAGACGGAGGACGTACTTGCTACACATTTCTTTTCGCCAAAGATGAGACGGGATGTTGAGCGTTTTGTTGCTCGCAGCACTACATGTCAAAAAGCTAAGTCACGACTCAATCCTCATGGTTTATATATGCCTTTGCATGTTACCTAGTGTTCCTTGGGAGGATATATCTATGGATTTTGTTTTAGGTTTACCTCGAACAAAGAAGGGGAGGGATAGCATATTTGTTGTCGTGGATAGGTTCTCGAAAATGGCACACTTTATACCATGTCATAAAAGCGATGATGCTGTTAATGTTGCTGATTTGTTCTTTCGTGAAATTATTCGGTTGCATGGTGTGCCAAATACTATTGTTTCACATTGTGATACTAAATTTCTTAGCCACTTTTGGAGATGTTTATGGGCTAAGTTGGGGACTAAACTGCTTTTTAGTACTACTTGTCACCCCCAAACTGATGGACAAACTGAAATAGTCAATAGAACATTGTCTACTATGCTTAGGGTTGTTTTGAAGAATAATAAGAAAATGTGGGAAGAATGCTTGCCTCATATTGAATTTTCTTATAATCGTTCATTGCATTCTACTACTAAGATGTGCCCTTTTGAAATTGTGTATGGTTTCCTACCTCGTGCACCTATTGATTTGTTGCCTCTTCCATCTTCGGAGAAGGTTAATTTGTTGCTAAAGAATGTGCTGAATTGATTTTAAAAATGCATGAGTTAACCTAGGAAAACATTGAGCGTATGAATGCTAAATATAAACTTGCTAGAGATAAGGGTAGAAAACATGTTGTGTTTGCACCTGGAGATCTTGTTTGGTTACATTTGCGCAAGGATAGATTTCCTAATTTTCTCAAATCAAATCTAATGCCACGTGCTGATGGTCCTTTTAAGGTGTTAGAGAAAATAAATGATAATGCATATAAACTTGAGCTGCCTGCAGATTTTGGGGTTAGTCCCACTTTTAACATTGCAGATTTGAAGCCTTATTTGGGTGAGGAAGATGAGCTTTCGTCGAGGACGACTTCATTTCAAGAAGGGGAGGATGATGAGGACATCAATACCATTGTCACACCCACAGCCCCTACCGCTATACATACCGGACCAATTACTAGAGCTCGCGCACGCCAATTGAATTATCAGGTACTTTCGTTTCTTGGTGATGATTATAATGCTCATGAGAATATGATGCTTCCTAAATTGGATACATTTGTTTTGCTTACAAATGAAGGGCCTAGCTTGGACAAGAAAGATGAACCTTGGAGCAAGTTCAAGCATGGAGACGATGGCATGCGCAAGGAGATCAAGAACAGAGTTACAAGTGACGATTTCAGGACTTTGAAGCCACCGTAAGCAGTGCATGAAGCCTTGGACGAAATATACAAGATGTCACTTCATAAATTTCGTCCAGAGACTATTTTAGGTGCTGCGTCACCTTATTATTGGGCCAGGCCCATGTATTTTCGAAAATACTTAAGTAAAGGCTATTTTTAGAGTCTGTATGTGTGGGGAAACAAGACTTAGGGTTGGTTTCGGACCCCTCCTCCAAGGGCCACGAAATTCCCCCCTCTCTCCTCCATATATACAGCCCTTAGGGCATTGTTTAGACTTTGGGTTTTGTTTAGATTAAAAGTTCGCCATAGCTGCAACATTGCGTACTTTGTTTGTGTCCAACAACCAGATCAAGACGTCACAGAACCCCCACCTTCATTAATAAAGCTTTCCTCTTTAATTCGCAACATCCGGATTGCAATCTCAGTTTCTTGCTTGTTCTTCGTTTGCTCGCAGGAAATAGACCCTCCTGGTCAGGTTGATCGTGCTCTGCGTGGTCAATAACCCTCGGAAGTTGGTTTAGCGATTGCTAAGGCGCGACGTCTTCGCACGTTCGTAGTCGGATCGTCAAAGTCGACTCCCACAGAAAATGATATCCATCTCATTGAAACATCGGGACACCTTCGCCTCTATCAAATAATGGCATAAGTTTGTAGTTAAATAAAATGTATTCCTTTGTTGTAGGAAAAAAATGGCTTTATGCAAATGATAACCTTAGAGCCCCCACCAGCCAAATATGCATGTAGTGATAGCTGTTATTTGCTCATTGCTCTATAGTGTTTTCTTGCCAGCATATTCCATGTGCTGACCTACACAGCTGCAACATATTATGTTGCAGACTTTTCATATGAAGAGTAAGGTGCGCTAGTGTGACGCCCGGATAATTAGGTTACAGTAATCCCGCGTTAACGCTGCCACGTCACCTCGGTTACTGTTGCTAACCTCGCGTTAGATCGAAACCGATTCGAAATCAAATTCAAAATCAATCAAACAAAATAAAAGTTTTCAAATAATTAAAACTAAGATGTTCAGAGTGAACCAAATATTGTATAGGTAATTATGGTGGAGGAGCCACACCTTTATAAAATGTTTAAATACTATAAGATGAATAAAACAATAGCAAAAACAATTATTTAAATACCTTTTATAATAAATAAAAGGTCAAACTAATTTATTTGAGGACTAGACTTCTTGTGACTATGGACTAAGTTGAAATACTAATTTATATACTACATGTATATTTTACTAAAACTAAAATAATAGGAAACAA
>NC_041392.1:372899164-372906602 GCF_002162155.2 Triticum dicoccoides | reverse complement strand
TGTTGGGTTATGTGGTGCACCCCTGCAGGGAAGTTAATCTATTCGAATAGCCGTGATCTTCGGTAACAGGACGACTTGGAGTTGTACCTTGACCTTATGACAACTAGAACCAGATACTTAATAAAACACACCCTTCCTAGTGCCAGATACAACCGGTGGTCGCTCTCCCTCAGGGATATGAGGAGGGGATCGCCGGGTAGGATTATGCTATGCGATGCTGCATGGAGATGCTACTTGAAGATGCTACTTGGAGGACTTCAATCTACTCTCTTTTACTTGATGCAAGACGGTGGCTGCGAGAAGCGTAGTCTTCGACAGGATTAGCTATCCCCCTCTTATTCTGGCATTCTGCAGTTCAGTCCACTGATATGGCCTCCTTACACATATACCCATGCATATGTAGTGTAGTTCCTTGCTTGCGAGTACTTTGGATGAGTACTCACGGTTGCTTTCTCCCCCCTTTTTCCCCTTTCCCTTCTTTCTGGTTGTCGCAACCAGATGTTGGAGTCCAGGAGCCAGACGCCACCGTCGACGACGACCCCTACTTCACTGGAGGTGCCTACTACTACGTGCTCCCGCTGATGACGACCTGGAGTAGTTTAGGAGGATCCCAGGCAGGAGGCCTGCGCCTCTTTCGATCTGTATCCCAGTTTGTGCTAGCCTTCTTAAGGCAAACTTGTTTAACTTATGTTTGTACTCAGATATTGTTGCTTCCGCTGACTCGTCTATGATCGAGCACTTGTATTCGAGCCCTCGAGGCCCCTGGCTTGTATTATGATGCTTGTATGACTTATTTTATTTGTAGAGTTGTGTTGTGATATCTTCCCGTGAGTCCCTGATCTTGATTGTACACATTTGCGTGCATGATTAGTGTACGATTGAATCGGGGGCGTCACAAGTTGGTATGAGAGCCGACTGCCTGTAGGAATCCCCTTTCCAACTCCTTGGCCGAAGTTGAGTCTAGCCATTGCAAAACTTTTACTAACTTGGCTGTGTGCCTTACGGGCCCACGTCGCCATTGGGTGGTATTAGGATCTTTTACTCCTCGTCTATACTCTGGGACTCTGATCTCTCTTCTAGTCGGGTTAAATGATTTTGCTAAAATCTAACTCTAGGTTCTCGCTACCACTTCCTGCCGGAGAACCCTTTCATTACGGATGGTCGACTGCTTCAACGGAATATTCTGACAATACTCTCCGATATTTTCTCGAGACCTTATGCCTATTGCTTTTGCAATTCCCTACCACCGAAAAATCCCTATGGATAAATACTTACACCTGTCATTTTTACTTTTATTCCCAGTTGGTCTTGTTATTACAAGATACCCCGAAACACTCGTCGTTGTTTCGATAATCCTTTGAGCTTACTGCCTTGCAGTTCTTGACACATGAATATCCCTACGAATAATTTCTCACACTTACCGAGTATTCACTCATCCCCAGTTGATTCATGTATGTCATCAATCTTCGAAATACCATTCGATCTTCCAAAAATCCTCAGGAGCCTATTGCCCTTGAAATTCTTGCTTGCTTACATTTTGGTTAATTCCATAAATCTAGTAATCTTATTGGCATCCTTTGTCACTATCATTTAAGTCCGTTGATCCTATATGTGTGCGAATGCACGCAATCATCAGTTGATCCTTATATATTATCTTTCCGCTCAGACGTCTTTCGAACAGGAGCTGGTTCTCGGCCAATCAAATTGCCATCGATGGTACCCCTAAGTCTATTCAACTTATCCATCCTTGATCAGAGCGTTGCTCCTGATCCCTTGAATTAAAAATCATAATTCCTTTGCTATTTAAACGTTGAATTATTCAGATGTCCTATAAACCAATGCATTTGCATTTCTTCTTCCTCTGATTGGGTAACGATACTCACATCAGCTCCATTGTGGATCGCCATATCCACTGTTGGATTATTGTCCGACAGTGTCCTTCATAACTAATCACCTTGTGAGTTCTTTCTCCGATACATAATGCCTTTGGTAAATTGTATCCTCTCCTTTTGCCAACCATGCTCTGCTTTTGAGCTGGTGATATCTACTCTTGAAGATTGTGGTATATGTTTCCACGATACCCTAACGGGTTGATCCGATGCCTTCCTTTATATGTGTGAACTCGGAAGTTTTCACGAGTCATACTCATCTGGTATTTCACCAGGTAAAACTTTCAACACTAATGCCTTTATCAAAGCGAATAGTGAATGGAAGGTTATACATTGAAGAAGTGGGAGTCGACCTTGAACCTTGCATTCCTGCCCAGGGACACGATGTATAACTTATCATGGAAGCTGCTCGTAAAAATAATTATTCCTTTGGTATAAGTTCATCTTATATCTGGGATCTGGACTTTTGCAATCGTGGTTCTGACCATGATCTCCTTTAAATACCATTTCTCGGACAAGTTAAAACAATTGTCTTCTATGGATCAATACACCAGTCCAACCTTTACTTTGATCTTGTGTTGAGTATTACCCCCCCTGGTATCTCGAGATTATCATGGTACTTCATAACTTCTTATGAGTTCTTCATCAAGTGCTACCTTACCACTGATTCCAATTTTTCACGGGCTCTGAGTTATTAAACACTCAAAGACACCGATAACTGAACCGAGTCCGCTCTACGGTTCAACAACTCTTCAGTAAGCTTCTATAAGTATGAGTTTGTACCCGATCACGCCATTCCTAGCCTGTTTGGCTACATCATTGCCGTGATGATTCTAACTGTGCTACCTGGTCCTTATTCTCGGAGCACCAATTTGCGACGATAGCTAAGCTTACGTCGATCTTCCTCGTCATATCATTTCGCCTTGAACAACGAGCTAGATTTCAAGTTTGTGTTGTACCCTTGGTTCCAATAACCTTTCACTTCATCATTACTTTGACTTGATGTCATCGCCGATCGATTACATCTTCATGAACTCTCGCGACAAAGGTGCTTGATGTCGTCGCCGATCGATTACATCTTCATGAACTCTCGCGACAAAGGTGTCATGATCATCAACATTCTGAGTTCATCCAGGATATCAATTGAATTCATGATGAGAAATACCATCCTTGCCCTCGATGAATTGTATTATCATCGACCACTTTATTGCCTTCCCACCAACACAAGCTTGTTCATGTTTGGTGTTATACCTTGAGTTCCTTGCTATCCTGCAATTGTTCTTCTTTACCTTGGAGTATTACCATCCCTTATGTCGAGAATGTTCTGAGATTTGTTCCACCTCTTGAGAATTCTTGACATGGAAATACCTCTCACCATCACCATTCTTTCTTGGTCCCCGTGTTAATTCCAACAAGTGAACGGTGTTGTTTGGATTCTTTCCTTCTAGCAACCCTATTTTTGAAGTTAATGGTCGAAAGTTTATTCTTAGGCTATTGATTACTGAATCACCATTCTGACATTGGTCGTGCAACCCAACCCATATTTCGGGCGCACCTTTCAACCAATGTTTACTTGTGTATGTTTTCCTCGAGCATACTTCCTTATATCATTTGATCTGACAAATGTTATCTCCTTGTTCACCTAATGGTGGAAATCCATCTTTTGGGAATATCGGTGAATTGCCGCTGAGTTCACCAGACACCTCCTTGTCCTCTCCTTGGTTTAATGGTGAACTATTGCTTCAGAAACCCGCTCCCATAGTTCATTTCCCGAGAAGCCTGCAATGTCATTTCGTCGATTTGTGATGCACCTTTTCCTCTCGGACCCCCTGAGTCTGAGGTATCATGACACCAATTGGAGATGAATCTCGGTCGGATATGATGGATGGGACAACTTTCCAAGAGTTATGATGTTTGTCCTTTGATGACCCGGTAACATGATGTCATGCCTAGCACCCCCCCCCTGGCTGGAGGACCTATCATTATAGATTCCTTTTCAGCAAGGTTATCCATTCATCCATGAGGAAATTGTAAGACTTATTCTACAAGTTATTCCTGATGGATCCTTCATGTTTCCAAAGTCTGATCTTCACCTGAAGACCTTGTCAATGCTATCTCGAAGCATGTCAATGGTACTCCGATTTTCAACAGGAACATTTGCAGCACGATGCTAAATTTTATTTATCATTTATCCTAACACCGTTGTATGGGTAATATCATGAGATTCCTCCCCCCTTTCCTAAAGAGTTGTCTACATTATATCCTGCCACGGATATCATGCTCTGCTTGTCCTTGGGAAGGATATGTCCCTGAAATATGTGTTTAGCCACATTTTCCTTTCCATTGTTCTGTTTAATATGATAATCATATTTTACTTTCCATTGGTTGTTTGAACCTTTCTTGTGATCTATATGATCTAAGCAGCAATATTCTACTGCTTATGTAAACTCCTCGGTGTGCAATTCTGTCAGTAAGACCCTGTTACTATTGTTGATGACATTCCGGTAGCCACCGATGGACGAGAACCTTGCCTATTGGTCCGCCTCGTTCAACGAGCAGGAAAGTGGTTCTCTTCGTCCCTCGCCCTTGGTACCAACGTTGATGCCGACATAACTGACTTGGTACTCTCTGACATGCCTTGCTATCATGACCGTGAAAAATGTCACTACTCCTATTAAAAAAAACCACATGGTGGGCCCATAACCCATAGGTCCCAGGATCGAAACCTGACTGTCCTGTACACCCCCTATTCCCAAAGTTATTCCTCGCACGTGGCCTCGTATGTAATTCACGGGCCACCGTCATAGTGATCTATTCTGGTATCAGACGCAATACTTACCCTCGCTACTCTGAACCCCTTTCTCACTCCGGTTCAGGCTTCGAGCAACTATCTATCCGCTTGGAGCCTATTATGGTACATTCGTACCTTACTCTCGAGGTATTTCATATGTTCAACTCGAGAGATAATCTTATACTAATTCATGGATTAACCCCAGATTGTTTCCCTCAAAAGCATTATGTCGTAGTGAGCTGCCCCTTATCTTTCGTAAGTACGATGGAGTTCCCGAAGAAATGATGACCAGTTTATCATGATGCATCGGAATAAAGGATTGAAGACATCAATGAAGGGGATTAACTTCTTCGAGAAGATCCATTAGATTATCATAACCAGAACTTTCCCCTTACTCCCCTCTTAAATCTCGGGACGAGATTTCTTGTAGTGGAGGAGAATTGTGACGCCCGGATAATTAGGTTACAGTAATCCCGCGTTAACGATGCCACGTCACCTCGGTTACTGTTGCTAACCTCGCGTTAGATCGAAACCGATTCGAAATCAAATTCAAAATCAATCAAACAAAATAAAAGTTTTCAAATAATTAAAACTAAGATGTTCAGAGTGAACCAAATATTGTATAGGTAATTATGGTGGAGGAGCCACACCTTTATAAAATGTTTAAATACTATAAGATGAATAAAACAACAGCAAAAACAATTATTTAAATACCTTTTATAATAAATAAAAGGTCAAACTAATTTATTTGAGGACTAGACTTCTTGTGACTATGGACTAAGTTGAAATACTAATTTATATACTACGTGTATATTTTACTAAAACTAAAATAATAGGAAACAATATTAAAACAGAAAAGGGAAAGGAAAACAAGAAGAAAAGGAATAAGAGAGAGAGAACCCCCCCCCCTGCTGGGCCACGGCCCAGTAGGCCATCGGGCCGCCAGGCCGGCCCAGCCGCACCCCACACCCTCCTCCTTATCCCCACCAGGGGAAACCCTAATTCCCCACATCCCGTCGCCCCCTCCCCTGATCCCGATCTGGATCAGGGCATCACCCGCCGCCTCACGCCCCGCCACCGGCGCCCATCCCGGCGACGCCTCATCGCCGTCCTCCCCTCGCTCCTCGCCGCCGCCTCATCCCCCCTCCACCTCGCCCTCGTCGCGCAGATGCGCCCCGATCCCGTTGCCCCCGAGTCTGGCGCCGGGGCCTGACGCCGCCCCGCCGTCGCCGGGCTGCGCCCGCCTCCGCCACCACTGCCGCGACAGGGCCCTTCCCTGCCGGCGCCCCTCCATCCCACGACCTCCCGAGATCGACGCCGCGCCCCCTGCCTCGGGTCGTCGCCCATCAGTCGCTTCGCCGGCGTCGCCATGCCTTGCCCCGCGTCGGACGCCACCTCGACCCCTTCTCGCCGGACCTCGCGTCCTCGACCTCTTCCCCGCCGGCCGACAGCAAACCTCGGCGCCCCCTCTCCCCATCAACGCCGGTGAGGCCCCTAGCCTCTTCTCTCCCCTGTCCCCGTATGCATGAACACGCGCCGACCGACCCCCGTCCGCTCCTCCCTCGCCTAGCCTGTGCGCCCCTCGCACCGTCCCGCCTCGCGCTCGTCGCCACGCCCAACCGTGGCCGACAGCGCCCACTCGTGCCCTCACCGGCCTCTGTGGCCGCGCGCCGGCGCCCCCCCGCGAGGCCATGACCTCGCCTAGTGCCCCCCCGGACAGCCGCCTCCTGCGACATCTCCCTCCCCGCGCCCGCTGTCCGCTCCAGCGCCCGAACCTGCCGCCCCTCGTCTCCGTCCTGCCGGCCTCGAACACGGCCTCGCCGGAGCCCGGTCCGGCCACCGCGCCCCTGCCCCTTCCCTGTGTGCGTTCGTGCACAGGAGGTAGGTGGCCTGAGCCACTTACAGGTGGGGCCCTCCCCCTTGTAAATCAGAAAGAAGAAAAGAAAAAGGGAAAGAGGAGAAAAATGAAAATGAAAATGAAAATGAAATTAGTAAAAGAAATAATTAATTAATTAATTAATTAGTGAATTAATTAAGTTAATTAATTGGGTTTAACTAAATTAATTAGAATTAGTTAACCTAATCAAGTAATTAAGCTAATTAACCTGTTTAGTTAAACTCAGACAATGACAATTGGGACCCACCTGTCAGGTTGACCAGGTCAACGGTCAACGTTGACTGCTGACGTCATGCCGACGTCAGCGAACACTAATCTGGATAATGTTGATTTAATTAATAATTAATAAATTAGAAAATGATTTAAAACTTTAAAAATTAATATAAAATAATCCGTAACTCGGATGAAAATACTTTCTACATGAAAGTTACTCAGAACGACGAGACGATTCCGGATAAGCAGTCCGTTCGACCACCACACACCCCTAACCTATCGAACCTGCAACTTTCCCCCTCCGGCTCCCCTGCCCGAAAACGCGAAACACCGGGAATACTTTCCCGGATGTTCCCCCCCCTTAACCGGAACCACCTCATACCACGTTAGGGCACGCCTCGCAACGTTACTTGTCATGTCATGCATCGATATGCATCTGTTTACATGGTATTCATTGTTTCTTCCCCCTCTTCTCTCCGGTAGACTACGAGACCGACGCTGCTGCTGCCCAGTTCGACTACGGAGTTGACGACCCCTCCTTCTTGCCAGAGCAATCAGGCAAGCCCCCCCCCCTTGATCACCAGATATCGCCTATTCTACTCTATACTGCTTGCATTAGAGTAGTGTAGCATGTTACTGCTTTCCGTT
>NC_041392.1:372832187-372899154 GCF_002162155.2 Triticum dicoccoides | reverse complement strand
CTCTATATTGCTTGCATTAGAGTAGTGTAGCATGTTACTGCTTTCGTTAATCCTATTCTGATGCATAGCCTGACATTGTCGCTACATCTGTTGATACCTTACCTGCAATCCTAAATGCTTAGTATAGGATGCTAGTTTATCATCATTGGCCCTACATTCTTGTCAGTCTGCCTTGCTATACTATCGGGCCGTGATCACTTGGGAGGTGATCACGGGTATATACTATACTATACATACATACTATACAGATGGTGACTAAAGTCGGGTCAGCTCATTGAGTACCCGCAAGTGATTCTGACGAGGGGGCTGAAAGGACAGGTGGCTCCATCCCGGTAGAGGTGGGCCTGGGTTCCCGACGGCCCTCGACTGTTACTTTGTGGCGGAGCGACAGGGCAGGTTGAGACCACCTAGGAGACAGGTGGGCCTGGCCTTGTTCGGCGTTCGCGGATACTTAACACGCTTAACAAGATCTTGGTATTTGATTTGAGTCGGCTACGAGCCTATACGCACTAACCATCTACGTGGGAGTAGTTATGGGTATCCCGACGTCGTGGTATCAGCCGAAGCACTTCAGACGTCAGCGACGGAGCGGCGCGCGCCGAATTGGACTGGAACGCCACTAGGCTAGGTCTGCTTTCGGCCGCCCACGCAACGTGCAGGTGTGCTCAGGGCGATGGGCCCAGACCCCTGTGCGCTTAGGTTTAGACCGGCGTGCTGGCCTCTCTGTTGTGCCTAGGTGGGGCTGCGACGTGTTGATCTTCCGCGGCCGGGCATGACCTAGGAAAGTGTGTCCGGCCAAATGGGATCAAGCGTGTTGGGTTATGTGGTGCACCCCTGCAGGGAAGTTAATCTATTCGAATAGCCGTGATCTTCGGTAACAGGACGACTTGGAGTTGTACCTTGACCTTATGACAACTAGAACCAGATACTTAATAAAACACACCCTTCCTAGTGCCAGATACAACCGGTGGTCGCTCTCCCTCAGGGATATGAGGAGGGGATCGCCGGGTAGGATTATGCTATGCGATGCTGCATGGAGATGCTACTTGAAGATGCTACTTGGAGGACTTCAATCTACTCTCTTTTACTTGATGCAAGACGGTGGCTGCGAGAAGCGTAGTCTTCGACAGGATTAGCTATCCCCCTCTTATTCTGGCATTCTGCAGTTCAGTCCACTGATATGGCCTCCTTACACATATACCCATGCATATGTAGTGTAGTTCCTTGCTTGCGAGTACTTTGGATGAGTACTCACGGTTGCTTTCTCCCCCCTTTTTCCCCTTTCCCTTCTTTCTGGTTGTCGCAACCAGATGTTGGAGTCCAGGAGCCAGACGCCACCGTCGACGACGACCCCTACTTCACTGGAGGTGCCTACTACTACGTGCTCCCGCTGATGACGACCTGGAGTAGTTTAGGAGGATCCCAGGCAGGAGGCCTGCGCCTCTTTCGATCTGTATCCCAGTTTGTGCTAGCCTTCTTAAGGCAAACTTGTTTAACTTATGTTTGTACTCAGATATTGTTGCTTCCGCTGACTCGTCTATGATCGAGCACTTGTATTCGAGCCCTCGAGGCCCCTGGCTTGTATTATGATGCTTGTATGACTTATTTTATTTGTAGAGTTGTGTTGTGATATCTTCCCGTGAGTCCCTGATCTTGATTGTACACATTTGCGTGCATGATTAGTGTACGATTGAATCGGGGGCGTCACAGCTAGGTCGTTGTCGTGCACTCAGTATTGCTGTGGAGTTGGATGGACCCATTTATCTTCGATGCTTCCGCCGTTATCTTATTTAGAAGGCCTTCAGCCATATTACTGTAGTAATTATTCCTTTGAGACACTTGATGCAATAAGTGTGTGATTGAAACTCTGTTATAAATCCTCGAGTACTGTGTGTGTCAGCAATACCGATCCAAGGATGACACTTAAGCACAGAGACTTGACCGTTTGAGGTCTGGTCGCTACAGTCGTCTTGCCAACTATTGCTTCTACAATTATCGCTAACACATAGTGATAAAGTAAAGCAATTACATGGCATTTGCATTTCATGGAATAAAGAGACATCCATAAGGCTCATGATGTTGCCGATAAGTTTAACAAAACATGATCACCTCATACAATAACATATATCACATCATGTCTTGACCATATCACATCACAGCATGCCCTGCAAAAATAAGTTAGACGCCCTCTACTTTGTTGTTGCAAGTACATGATTGCTACGGCCTTCTATCAAGAACCATTCTTACCTACGCAGCAAAACCACGATGGTGATTTATCAAGTTAGTTGTTTTAACCTTCAACAAGGATCGGTCGCAATTAAATTCGATTCAACAAAAGTAGGAGAAATGGACACCCGCCAGCCACCTTTATGCAAAACTACTTGCATGTCTCTCAGTGGAACCGGTCTCATGAACATGGTCATGTAAGGTTGGTCCAGGCCGCTTCATCCAACAATACCGCCGAATCAAAGTAAGACATTGGTGGTAAGCACTATGACGATCACCACCCACAACTCTTTGTGTTCTACTCGTGCATATCATCTACGCATAGACCTGGCTCGGGTGCCATTGTTGGGAACGTAGCATGCAATTTCAAAAAAAATTCCTACGCTCATGCAAGATCTATCTAGGAGACGCATAGCAACGAGAGGGGGAGAGTGTGTCCACGTACCCTAGCAGACCGAAAGCGGAAGCGTTTGACAACACGGATGATGTAGTCGAACTTCTTCTAGATCCGAATGATCAAGCACCGAACGTACATCACCTCCGAGTTCTGCACACGTTCAACTAGATGATGTCCATCGTCCTCTTGATCCAGCAAAGGTGTCGAGGAAGAAGATGAGTTATGTTAGCACGACGGCATGGTGACGGTCATGGTGAAGTGATCCGTGTAGGGCTTCGCCTAAGCACTATGAAGATATGACCGGAGGCGTAAACTATGGAGGGGGGCGCCGCATGACTAACAATTGTTGCTTTGTGTTCTAGGCGCCCCCTCCCCACGTATATACAGGTGGGAGGGGGAGGGGAGTAGCAAGGGGGCGCCCCAAGTAGGAGGAATCCTACTTGGGGTCCTCCCCACTTTGGCCTCCCCTTCCTTTTTTTGCTGGAGAGAAAAGGGAAGGGGAAGGGAGAAAGAAAGGGGCCAAACCCCCCTTGTTCCTTCTCTAATTCGGCCTCCTGCCTAGGGGGGGGGGGGCGCCACCCCTTGTGGGCTGTTGTGCTCCCCTCTTATGGCCCACATATTCCACCCGGGGGTTCCGATAACCCCCACGTTACTCCGATACATACCCGATACTATATCTGAAACACTTCTGGTGTCCGAATACTATCATCCTATATCAATCTTTACCTCTCAACCATTTCGAGACTCCTCTTCATGTCCGTGATCTCATCCGGGACTCCGAACAGCATTCAATCACAAATCACCTAACTCATATAATACTAAATCATCATCGAACGTTAAGCGTGCGGACCCTACGGGTTAGAGAACTATGTAGACATGACCGAGACACCTCTTCGGTCAATAACCAATAGCGGAACCTGGATACTCATATTGGCTCCTACATATTCTACGAAGATCTTTATCGGTCGAACGGTTATGACAACATATGTTATTCCCTTTGTCATCAGTATGTTACTTGCCCGAGATTCAACCGTCGATGTCTTCATACCTAGTTCAATCTCATTACCAGCAAGTTCTTTACTCGTTTCGAATACATCATCCGCAACTAACTCATTAGTCACTTTGCTTGCAAGTCTTCTTATGATGTGCATTACCGAGAGGGCCCAGAGATACGTCTTTGATACTCGGAGTGACAAATCCTAATCTTGATCTATGCCAACCCAACAAACACCTTCGAAGATACCTGTAGAGCACCTTTATAATCACCCAGTTATGTTGTGATGTTTGATAGCACACAAGGCATTCCTCCCATATCTGGGAGTTGCATAATCTCATAGTCGAAGGATTATGTATTTGAGATGAAGAAAGCAATAGCACTAAAACTGAACGATCAATGTGCTAAGCTAACGGATGGGTCTTGTCCATCATATAACTCTCCTAATGATGCAATCACGTTTATCAAATGACAACTCATGTCCATGGTTAGGAAACCTTAACCATCTTTGATCAACAAGCTAGTCAAGTAGAGGCTCACTGGGGACACAGTGTTTGTTTATGTATTCACACATGTATTTAGGTTTCCGATCAATACAATTCTAGCATGAATAATAAACCTTCAGCATGAATAAAGAAATACAAAATAACCACTTTATTATTGCCTCTAGGGCATATTTCCTTTAGTGAGAGCTATGGTCTTCCGCAATAAGCTAAGGGAAAATTCGTCACGCAAGATTTGTGCAACTCCTCAACGCTAACGGTTCAGATTGAATAAGGTATGCAAAGCGAGACTTCAACGCTAACCCAGGAGAAAATTTGGCAAGCAGGATTTGTACCTCCCTTCAATGCAAACGGTTTTTTCAGATGACCCATGTGCAACCACGTACAGAGGTAAGATTTGCATCTGTCATATTCAGTATATTGCCATTTGTCAAACTGGAAAGATTGACATATGTTGATCTAGTAACATTTCCATTTGTCAATCCTTGTAACACTGTGATTTGTCAAAATATGCAGCTAAAAATCACTAGCACTATCTAATTTTTGCAACTAAAATTCAGTAATTAAGCATAGATTTCATTCATAGATTAAGTAGTCATTCTTAATTTATACAAACAGTTCAACTCGATAGCTGAACCGACCAAACTTTTTGGCAATTGTTGCCACCACGTACTGAAATAGCTAGTTCAACTATATATACTAGCTAATCTTAAGTATGTTGTATAGTTCCACCACATCTATAGTCAGATGAACTGAACAAAATAGCCCCTAAATTCTACTACTACTATGGAGGGGCTTTGTACTACTTTCGGCAGCCTCTCCTCTGCAGAGCATGCTCGGTAGGAGGAAGAGGAGGAGGAGCCTACCGACGAGCTGGACAACTGCAATACGGTGCCTACCGCTGCTGCACTTCAGCGATCCTCACCTCAAACGCCCTCTGCCGCTCCAGACGACCCCTCTCGAAGCGGCTGGAATGCTCGTAGATCTCCTGCTTCCTCACCTCTGCGTCGGTGTGTGCTACGGCCACGACTGCGGTAAGGCTCTTTGCGTGCTCGACGAGACCCTCCCCCTCCTCCGGCGGGAACTCGATGTAGCGCGCAAGGTCGCTGATGCACGTGCGGGCCTCCACCTCCGCCTCCCTCCTTCGGGTGGCAGTGGTGGAGCGGGTGATGATCCCGGTGGTCGACGGTGGGCTCGCAGCCACTGCGGCCGATGATGGGGTGGCGGCCACGACCAACTCCTCCTGCCTTCACGTCTTATTAGTAGCAATCGTCTGTGTTATTATCGGTCTTCGCACACATTTTTTATTACAGACCTATTTGCGGCGTATCACACACATCTTGTTATATTGAACCATTTTCTATTCTCTTGTCTGAATGCAAATAGTTCATTCGAGTGAACCACATGCCGTATATCGCACACACCTTGATCTAGCTGACCATTTCTTTTATGCTACGTAATCAAAAACAGTTCATCCGAGTGAACCGTATGCTGTATATCGCACACACCTTCATTTGGCTGCCCGTTTCTTTTGTTCCTCCTCATCGCAAAACGTTCATTGAACTGAACCGTATGCCCTGCATCGCACACGGTACTAAAATCCGAACCATGTTTGATGCATCCATCATCACAAATGTTTTGCACCTTTTTTGATGGTTCTTTACACCACCATTTGTGATTATTGCATTGCACACAGTTTCGTCGAAGGGTCTCTGATCGTAGTGACGCGTTAGCAGCATCCTATAGTACTGAATAAAGAAAAATCTAGCCATAGCATGAAACATATAGATCCAAATCAGCCCCTTACGGAATATCACATAAACTAGGGTTTAAGCTTCTGTCAGTCTAGCAACCCATCATGTAATAACTACTCCACAATGCTTTCCCTTATTCCCAAAGATGGTGAAGTGTCATGTAGTCGACATTCACATAACACCACTAAGGGAAACAACAACATACATGTCATCAAAATAAAGAAAGAATACCAAATTCACATGATGACTTATGACAAGACTTCTCCCATGTCCTCAAGAACAAACATAAATACTCAAAAAACATATTCATGTTCAAGATCATAGGGGTATCGAATAGCATAATAGATCTAAACATATAATATTCCACCAAATAAACCAACTAGTATCAACTACAAGATGTAATCCAGGCTACTTGCAGCCCACAGGTACCAATCTGAGATATTGATACACCGATTGAATACAAGAGATGAACTAGGGTTTGAGATGAGATGGTGCTGGTGAATATGTTGATGAAGATTGATCCTCCCATGATGAGAGGGTTGTTGGTGATGATGATGGCTTCGATTTCCCCTTCTGGAGGGAAGTATCCTCGGCAGAATCGCTCCATCGGAGAGCAAAAGTGCTCCTGCCCAAGTTCTGCCTCGAGACAGTGGCGCTCCATCCTAAAAGTCCTCTCCTTATTTTTTTTCTAGGGAAAATGGGCTTATATACCAGAAGATGCGCACCCGAGGCTGGCCAGGGGCCCCACAAGCCACCATGGCGCGCTTGGGGGCGGTGGTGGGCATGCCCAGGTGCCTTGTGGGCACCTGGGTGGCCCCCTCTGGTACTTCTTTGCTACGGTATTTTCTACTTATCCCAAAATAAATCTCCATAAATTTTTAGCTCATTTGGATATGTGCAGAATAGGTATCTCTGGCGGCTTTTTCAGGTCGAAAATTCTAACTACTGGCAATCTCCCTCTTCATGTAAATGTTGCATATTAATAGAGAAAAGGGATTAGAATTGCTCCACAAAGTGTTATATTGATTAAAAACACTATAAATAATAGTAGGAAATCATGATGCAAAATGGATGTATCAACTCCCCCAAGCTTGGACCTCGCTTTTCCTCAAGGGAAATCCGATATCAAAAATCATGACCACGAGTTTAGAGAGAGAGAGAGAGGTTACAGACATAGTAGCATCATGGTCATTATTATAACCACAATATCCACTATGATAAAAAATCTCATGAGCAAGTAATAATTCATCACAACAACCAAGTATAAGGCATAAACTTTCGTGAAAACTAACAAATTATGTTCTCAGTTAACAAAGCAATTGCAAATTCATCATATTTTCAAGAAGGGTCTCATGTCCAAGCTTTTTAGCAAGTCCACATACATAAACACTATTCTGATCACGGGATCAGAATATTATTATGATCACAACCTGAACTTCCTGAGTTACACAACTTGAACTTCCCTCTGTAGGAACCCGACTTTTGGGCTATTTTCACAACCATGTCTCCCTGTGCGATTTATTCTGGTTAGTCATGTTCTATATTATGTAAGTGTAATATGCAAACCATTTTTAGCAACTAAATGCCCGTTTGAAATAGCAATCTCGCTCATTGGCGGATTTTGCTCTTGGGTCGTGATGAACATGCATCTGTTGCAATTTTACTACCTGAGTTGTTTCACCTGAACTTCCCCCAGTGCTAGGTTGAGCTTCCGCAAACATTGCCCAAATGGGGCTTGCGATATGCCATTGGAAATGTATGGACATGAGTATCATGACCCAAGTTAAATTTTTGGCAAAATATAAGTGGTTTAAAAGCAGTTTTGAAAACCGTTTTTTCTTCATACAAAAAACGTGAATCGTATTTTCTATTGCATTTCTAAACCGTTTATCAGAATGAGGCAAATAATATGGCATTGGAAATCTGCTGCAAAACCGCTCCTTCCACATGTTGAATGTTTTCTCTAATCCCCTATGGTTAAAGTGTAATTTGGAAAATCGTAAAATTTCACAAATTGAACAACCGAGTTCGTATTTTCAATGCCACTTCTAAATGGCCAATCCAATTGAGGCAAATGATATGGCATTGGAAAGCTTATGAAAATGCGCTACTTTTTGAGGTTGAAAGTTTTTTCTAATTTCGAACGGTTTAAAAGTAATTTAGAAAATAGTACAAGTTCCACCAAGTTCGTATTTTCGAGCTAATTTTTTAACTGTACGTCCGAATGCAGCAAACGATATGGCGTTGGAATGCTTGAGGAAATGCGAAACATTTTGGTATATATTGTTTCTCCCAATTCCTTACGGTATTAAGTCAATTTTGAAAATGGCTAAAAACATTTTTTGGCCGTAATTTCTACGCACTTTATCGGAATGGGGCAAATAATATACCGTTGAAAAGCTACAGAAAAAGAAAAACTTTTTCATGTAGATGATTTTCTCTGGTACCTAGCCGTTTTGAAGTAATTAGGAAAATAGAGAGATCATGCATTCTGCCTTTATCGCGAAACAGATTCTTCGAAAATGCACCGCGTGAAGAATTTGAACTTCTTGGCATGTCTACTTGAGCTTCACTCTGTCTTCCATGTGCTTTTTTGCTCGTAGCTCTCCATCCACTCACCGGAATTGAGGAAGTGATATACCAATGGAAACCTACTATAAACACGCAACTTTCCCGTGTTGATCATTTTTTCATACTCGTGACAATTTTAAAAGTTTTTCACTTGAAATTCATTTAGTGTAGTAGTTGAACTTTCTGCTGTCTTCACGTTGAACTTCTGTGATGTATTTTCGTTTGTAATTTTCACATCCATTCGTCAGTGTTACACAAATTATATTCCTTTTGTACATACCTCTCCCACAATAATTTTTTTAACTTTCTCCGATCGAGGACTTGAACTTACAACAACAAAAAAACTGGATCTTTCTTTTTAATTCATTTTTCTCGTATTAAACACACACCATGTAGTACATGAACTTTTTCCATTTTTATAATTTGAATTTTTTATTTTCTTTTTTGATATCAAATTGCTCCCAAATAATAACTGAACTTCTTTGTGGATTGAGAAAATTATTTTAGAATGCAAAAAACAATTTCTTTTTGTGTTTTCGAACATGCAAATACATGGTGAACCTCTCTCACAAGAATTTTTGAACATCCCCGGACAAAGCACTTGAACTTATTTCAACAAACCTTTTAAGCTTTTATTTTTCTATACTTTTATTCTCACCTGAAATGCATTCCTGGCAGTACTTGAACTTCTCGTTGTATTCAATATGAACTTCTATCACATTTTTGTGTATATGTCGAATTACACACAATTGAAGGTCGGAGGTCATTTTTTGCCAATTTAAAACATGTAAATAAAGGTCGGATGTCCCGAAATATAAATTATGAACCGCGCATGGAGGTGCACGTGAACTTCTTGCAACAAATCTGAGTTTATTATATACTTCGAACTTCTCTATTATTTTAATTTCAACTTCTTAGTGTGGATCCTTGTCGACGACGAGCGGTTGGCATAGAGCACACAATATACCCATTTGGAGAGATGTTGAATAGGAGGAACGATTTTCATGCAGAGCATTTTGTTTCAGTTTTTATAATGCATTGAGATAATTGTTTTAACAGACCAAAAACAACATATTTTTGTGTTTCGAACATGTAAATACAAGATGAACCTCTCTCGCAACAATTTTTCAACTTCCTCGACCGAGCACTTGACTTCTAGCAACCATTTTTTTAGACTTCGCTTTTTTATTCTTTTTTCTCATATGAAACACAAACCATGTAGTACGTGAACTTCTGGCTATTATCACTATGAATGGCTCTCTGCTTTTTTGCCCCAACTCCTAAAACACTCATATAAACGGAGCATGTAAATCCTAGGTTTTTATATTCTTTGAACTTCTCTGCTTTTTTAATTTGAACTTCACAACTTTAGTTTTTGAAAAGAAAATAATGATTTTTATGTAAACATCCTACAACTTCTTTTTGAAATTGAACTTCATACTTTAATTTAGCATTAAAAACAAGAAGAATTTGAGCTTTTCGTATACATCGAACTACTCCGTTTTTAATTTGAAATTCTTGATTTTCTTTTTAAAATCAAATTGCTCCAATTGGAGACAACTAGAGCGGGCCTTGAATCTTCATCGCAAAAGACTTGTTCCTGTTCATCGTTCACTTGGCGGTGCATGGCGACTTTCTCAAGTGCTTTCGTTTCTCCTTCGCTCATGGAGTCATATGTACCATCGTTGTTGAGGATCATGGTTCGCTTGTTGGTACACTCAAAGGACTTGTGGCCTCGGCCTCCGCATGTGAAGCATTTGAAGGAACTTGTCTTGACGGTCTCATCGGTTGGGATGGATGATGATGAAGCTCTCGGCTTGAAGTTGCTTCTAGTAGGAGGATGACTTGGAGTTGTCGAAGTTTTCTTGTAACTCGACTTGTCGACGTTGCTTGTAGAAGGCTTGGTTGAGGTAGATGGTGTTGGACTTGTTGAAGCTTGGGTGTTGGAGAAGCCGTATGATTTGGATGAGAACTTGGCATACTTGAAGTCTTATTGCACTTGATGTTCCGCTTTGGTGGCTTGATGCACTAGATTGATGAGGTTCGAGTATGGTTGGAAGTCGGCGATCTTCTTGATAGGGTGATTGAGTCCATTGAAGAAATGTGCCATAGTTTGCTCATCATCTTCCGTGACATTGGCTAGTATCATGGCAATCTCCATTTCCTTCTAGTACTCTTCAACGCTCTTGGTCCTTGCTTGAGTAGTTGGAGTTTCTTAAAGAGGTCGCGGTTGTAGTAGGTCGGCACGAAGCATGCTCTCATGACATCCTTCATTTGCGCCCAAGTAGTGATAGGTGGTTCGCCTTTTGCTGCTCGGCGCTCAATGACTTGTTCCCACCAAATGAGGACATAGTCTTGGAACTCAAGGAGCCATCGCGATCTTCTTCTTGCCTTCATAGTTGTGCAAGCGGAAGATTTTGTTGAACTTCAATGCCCATGAAATGTACTCCTCGGGATCATTGCTTCCACTGAACTTGGGCATGGTGAACTTTAGCTTGTCGTAGCGTTGCTCTTCATTGTGTTCGGGTCGGGGATGATGACGTCCTTGACGAGGAGGGTCGTCTCTCACAATTTTCTCTCGCCGTGGACGATTTCCAATGTCATATTGCTCTTGTTGAACTTGATGTTCTTGGCGAGCTGGTGGAGGAACTTGTCGAGCTTGATGTTGCACGCGGGCTTGATATCTTTGTTCATGAACATCTTCGCGAAGTGCTTCTTCATGTTCAGGAGCTTGTCGGCTCAGTTGGCTATGACTCGACTTAAGTCTCGGAGGGCTTGTTGTGCCTCAAGTGCTTGAGCATCACGCAATTGTTGCTCTTGATGATGTGCCTCGGCATCTTGTGCTTCTTGGTGTAGACGCGCTTGCTGTTCCTCTTCGTGTTGGCGTTGTTGTTGCCATTCTCGTGCTTGCGCAAAGGTAGCTTGGTTTTGACGATGTCGGTGCTCTTGAGAGTCGTTGTCGCGTAGAGGATTGAGGCTTGCTTGGCGATCATTGCGCATGGCACGTCGAAGAGTGTTCGATGTCGGTGTACTTGAGCCAGAGAGAGTGAAGTCGGAGTGTCGACTCAGTTGCTCCGTCTTGATGAGAACAAAGTGGAAGAAGAGCGGTTGAGCAACAAAGCACGAATCTCGTCCATTCTTGCATCGTTCTCTTGCTTGTGGCTGTCGAGCTTGTGGTCGAAGTAATCCCTTGACGTTGCTCGGAGAGTCGCAAGTAGGTAGCGAGGTTGTCTATGCGTTCGCTCATTGCTTGTTGCTCTTGATGCAAAGCACGTTGTGCACCAAAGAGGTGGCTCTTTGTGACGTAGGAGTTCATGTCGTTGTGTTGCCCGATGAAGAGTGGGTTGGTAGAAGTACTTGGCCTATCCATCATACCAAGAGAAATATGTGAGTCACAGAAAGAGAAGACCGTATACCAAATGTACCTTGACAAATGTTGAAGGTGGATCAAAGATCACTCCAATGTGGAACAAGGAAATAGCACAATTGGTACCAATTCTTGTCGGTTTCTCACACCTACACAAGTAAAAGCTTATGGTGGAGCTTGGTTAGGATAGTGGCACAAAATTTGATGCAATTGTTAGCGAGCCTCAATAATGTTGGAAAGGATTCGCAAGTTTGCAATGCAACAAGTAGACCAAGCAATATAAG
Source organism: Triticum dicoccoides (assembly GCF_002162155.2). Lineage (NCBI taxonomy): Eukaryota > Viridiplantae > Streptophyta > Magnoliopsida > Poales > Poaceae > Triticum > Triticum dicoccoides. Next base: position 372,887,058 of record NC_041392.1, on the reverse strand, counting down.
GTACACGGAAACACACACGCAAAGAGATAAGTGGGTCGTGCAACCAAGGATGAGCCAAAATGTGGAATCCATGAAAATGCTCTTGTTGCAAAACACTAGAGAGACGCTAGCACTATTGCACAATAGGCGAATGCGAAGACTTGTGCACAACCTACTAAGAAAAAATGCAACGACTTCTTTCCCAAGTATGCTCTATGTATGTTGTTTCGATGATATGATCCAAGATGATCTAGTATGACAATCTTAATGTTGTATGATGCTATGGCTCTTTCTTAAAAGCACTTTTCTTATCTTTCCCTTCTTACTTAAAATCTTGTTTGGCTCTTTGTTGTTTGAGGTCTTTTCTCATGCAATGCTTCATGAACCAAGATAGCAATTGTGTATGCGATGACAACCTTGTGACATAAGAGATGATACCAAGATATGCACCAATGATATGTATGTATGCTATGGGAAGTATGATCGCTAATGTGCACAAGTCACGTTGCCGGCAATACTCAAAGGCTAGTCTCGACGGGTAAGTGACGCAAAAGAGTAAGGCTATGATCGCTATCAATGTAATGGCAAGAGTGATGTATCACTATACCAAGATGAGTTTACCGCTTCTTGATTACGGTATGGTGTCAAAATGGCGGCACGAATACCAAGATGATATAGCCGAGGGTCGTTGTTGATGACGCGTCTGTGGTGAAGATGAGCGGCGATGATGTTGATGTCGAACCGTACCTAAATAGCCGAAACACAATAGGACACGGAACCGCAATTCAAATTCTCAAAGCAAAATAGGACAAAATTGTCGGAGTTGGTAGTGGTAAGCGATGGTGGTGTATGTGGTATATGGCGGTGCTATGCGGAAGTGGTAGTGGTATGCGGAAGTGTATGTGGGCACCGGAGAAAACTTGGCGAAATTTGGACGAAAAACGGGATGGTGGATGGAGATGTTGCTGCCAATGGCCGGATGTCCGGGCTTGATGGCCGGATGTCCGGGGTGCCGGATGTCCGGGCTGTCGGGCCGGATGTCCGGGCTCTAGATTCGTGGACGAAATCGAAGATCTTCGTGTGGCGAGGTCAAATCGAGGCAAAATTCGGAGAAATTTGTGGATGGAAATTGGGGGAAAGTGGATGGAAAGCTAGATCTACCTGCAACACACGAAATCCGCGGATCAAATCAAACAAAACTTCATCACACCAACAAATCACAAAAACATTGGGGCTATTTTTGTGGGGAAATTTTCGAATTAGGGACAAAATCAACAAAAACAAGGCTAGAAACACAACGTGGAGGCTCCGAAATTGTGATCAACGTGGTTGTATATACCAAGATGATGTACGAAGGAACCCTAGATGGCCGATCTTTCACGAAAGGAGCGGATCCCACGATGAACACGAAGAACACAAGGGGAAACACGAGAGAATCGCTAAAACCAACAAGAAATAGCCACACATATGCTAGATCCTCGAGTACATAAGAGATCACACGATCAACGATTAACAAAGGACGATACAAAAGGTAACCTGCTTCTCCATGAGGAGGTCTCGAATCCACAAGCGGATCTTCTCCGCGAGGAGGTCTAGAATCCAAGTGGATCTTATCCGAAGAGGGGACGCAGTCTCTCTCGTGGAGTAGATCCGGATGGATGAGCGAAGCTCTATCTCACAAATGAGCTAACACAACGCTAACCCTAAAATGTAGGTAGGAGGAGAGTATATATAGTCTAGGGGGTGAAAGGGTACATGGGCTTCGGCCCTTTACTGTGCGCAGACAGGCGGGGTCGGGCGTCCGAGCGTCGGGCCGGATGTCCGCGCCTTCGGGAGCTGCCAGATATCCGGGGCTGGGGCCGGATGTCCGGGCTGACGGGGCATCTCTTCTGTCTTCTGGATCGATGGTGTCCGGATATCCGGGTGGGAGGACGGATTTCCGGGTCGGGGCCAGATGTCCGGGCCTTTTAAACTTGGCCGTTGGCTCCTTGTTGCTGTTGACACTTCCAGGGGCCAGATGTCTGGGGTCACAGCTGGATATCCGGGGCTTGGGAGTTGTTCTTGACTTCTTCCGTCGGTTCTCTTCATCTGTGAACTTGGGGGCTTGTCCATCTCCACGTGCATCTTCGGGAGGGTCCTCTTGGTAACTAAGCAGGCACAACATCTTGGACATAGGTAGTAGCCATGTCTCGAGAGGACCATATGTGATATCACTAAGGAAGGAGGTCACCTCGTTCTCGAGAGCTCTAGCTCGTGCTCGTGTCATGGGTCCTCTTGTCTCTTGATGAGACGATGGTAGGTCCATGGGGATGACCGTAGCATGCTCTGCATTACTTTTTTTTAAATGTTAAAAACAACGCTACCCTTTAGCAAAAAAAAATTATGGACATCAAACCGCTCTATTTTTTTCCAATTTTTGTACCTTTTTCGCTTTTTTTATAAATGAGAAAATTGGAGGTTTTTAGTAAATGTCGAACTTCTTCGTCATTTTGAGCTGAACTTCTTGGTTTCTTCACTAGTAACAGGAATATTCAAGTTTTTGTAATAAATATCGAACTGCTCCGTTTTTTGAAATTGAACATTATACTTTTAGTTTTCTTAAGAAAGGATGGAATTTTTGGTTTTCCCTATACATCGACCTACTTTCGTTATTTTAATTTAAACTTCTTGATTTTATTGCATAGTTAAAAAGGAAAATCTAAGTTTTTATAAATATCTATTTTTGTAATCTGGACTTCTTGGTTTAATTTCTTTTATTAAGGAAAAAATCCTAGTTTCGTAATAAATATTGAACCAGACTGTTATTTCAATTTGAACTTCTAGTCTTTTTTATTTACAAATGGTGAAAAATCATTTGTTATGAATTTTGAACTCCTTTATATTTAAAATTTGAACTTCTTGTTTTTCTGAACTTATTTTTTTCATTCTTTAATATGGAGGGAAAATCCGAATTTTGAATACACATAAAACTGCTCCGTTTTTAAAATTAGGACTTATTTGTTTTATTTCTTTTATTAACGGAAAATCCTAATTTTGTAATTAACATGAAGCTGCTCCGTTTTTAATTTGAATTTTCTGGTTTTCTTTTCTTAATAACGAGATAATCTATGGGAAAAAATGTACATCCATAATATTTTCTTCGAACTTTTGCGATTTATAAAATTTGAACTTCCAATATTAAAATTTTCTAGGTGCTCTTTTCTTATTCTTCGTATATTAACATCGAACTTCTATGTTATGTTAATTTGAACTTCCTGGTCTATTCTTTAGTAAGTAGATGAATTCGAGTTTTGTAATAAACATCATACCTCTCTATTTTGTTAGTTTCAACTTCTAGATTTGAGAAACAGGGAAAATCTGACATTTCTAAATATCAAGAAGATGTGGTTTACTACATTTTTCTAATTATACATTTTTACTATATGTCAATGTGACCTTCTTGTGGGTTTTTAGAAACGTGAAAAACATGTTTCAGTTTGGACTTCTAGTTTTTTCTTTCAGTTTTTTTGCTAAAGTTTTTGTTTCTTTTAGTAATTTAGTAATGGCCAAATCATAGTTTTTTTTCAAACCGCCTTGCTATTTCAATTTAAACTTCTCAGTTTAAAAGAAGAGAGCATCAAATCCGTTCAAAAGCTTTGTTATTTTAATTTGACCTTGTTGGTTTTTTTAGAAACGTGAAATGTCATGGGAATGTTTTTATAAATATATGTGTGTCCCATTTTTGTTTTCTCGTTCTCTTCAAACTCTCCAATTTGTTAAATTTGAACTTCGAGAGTGAGGTAAGTTTTCTTCTTGATATACAAACATCGAACTCCCCCGTTATTTGAATTTGAACTTCTTGGTCATTAGTTTTATAAACAGGGAAATTCCATTTTTGTTATAAACATCAAATACGCTCTGTTATTTTTAATTTGAACTTATAATTGTGAATTGTTGAGGTTTGAAAAGTTTAATGCTCTATTTTTTTACTTTTTATACGGTGAGCAATATAAAATATAAAAATTACAAGTTTTAGACATATGCAATAATTACTTCACAAAACTAGCTAGTTATTCATCAGCATCATCAAGCAACCTAGCTAGTGAGATGAAGTTGGGACTTGGGAATAGGTGTCATGAACACCGAAAGAAAATGATCTGAAGGACAAGAACACACACACAAGGACAACTGGGCGCCAAGATTCAGAATGGCCCTCTGTTTGTAGACGTAAAGAAGTTCAAAAAAAATCCTTGGAACAACCATGTTCTGAAAAAGAACAGTATGTAGTCAGGCATGATGAAAACATTAGCAGTAACGAATTTACCAACGACATCATTTCTTTTTCAATCTCAATAGTGAATGGGGGTTTACTCTGTCTAATTTTTTTTAGATTTTATTAAAGACGTGCTAAGGGAGAAAATTTGAAGCAGCCGTGTTCTGAACTTTTTATGTTCTAACTTAGTGGGATTTAGAATGTGAACTTCAAAAACAATCTATACTATGTACATCCCAGAATGCAAGATGATGCGGAGCATCCCACATTCATCCCCATGTACACTCTGACTACTCCCTCAGCCCCAAGAGGACATACGATGAGACCTCGACCATATGCCATTGGACACAAGGTGAACTCACTCCTCTTCGATTCGTCACTTTCCACATATGAGCCACGGCTACTACCTCATGCATGGACCTTGTATATACTCAGGCACATACGATATGACCATGGAGAACCAAAGGACCAAGGCCAAGCATGGAAGAGGAGAAGGAAGAAGAAGAACAGACAATACATAGCTTGCCCGGATGATCCGGACCCCCAGCCGGACGATCCGGACCAAGCCCGGATGATACGGACCCCCACCCGGACGATCTGGGTAATGTGCCCCAAGATGGCACCCGAAGCGTGCAGAAGCCCCTCGACGGAGCCGGATCATCTGGATGAGGACCCGGATCATCCGGACCCCCATCCGGATCATCCAGCCTTTGCCTACGCGCATGACTTGGGCCAAGGCCCGTGTACCCCTTCGCCCCTCACTTACCCCTTCATGGCTTAACACTATATATATACCCCCTCCTCCTCCATTTGAGGGTTAGCAAAGTAGTAGCTCATTAGAGATAGAGCTTTGCTCATCCATATCGGATCTACTCCACGAGAGAGACCGCCGCCTCTACGAAGAAGATCCACCTTGGATTCAAGACCGCCTCACGGGTGGCCCCCATCAAGACCTCCTCACGGAGAAGAACCGGTTACCCTATGTATCGTCCCTTGTTGACTTTGGATCATGTATCTCTTTGTGTTTCGAGGATCTAGCACATGTCTGATTGTTCTTGTTGGTTTGAGTGATTCTCTCGTGTTTCCCCTCGTGTTTCCCCCTCGTGTTCTTTGCGGGATCCGCTCCAATCGTGAAAGATCGGCCACCTAGGGTTCTACCCTACATCATCTTGGATCAGAGCAATGTTGGTCACGAATTTGGAGCCCCTACCCCCATGTTTTCTAGCCTAGGTTTGTTGAATTTGTCCCAATTTCGAAAATCCCCACCAAAATAGCCCCAATTTTTTTTTGTGATTTGTTGGTTTGATGATGTTTTGTTGATTTTGATCCATGGATTTGCTTTGTTGCAAGTGGATCTAGCATCTCCCCAAGTTTCCCCACCTTCCATCCACAAAATCTCCTCAATTTTGCCCTGAAAATCATCCATTTCTGCCCCCAAAAACGGACTCCGTGAGCAAATCCCGAGCGGATTGACCTACCCGGATCATCCGGACCTTCTCCCGGATCATCCGGACACCTCCCGGATTAGCTGGACGCCCCCCCCCCGGACGTCCGGATAACCCACGCACCCAGACAACAGAACCGGAGCTGACGAACCTGGATCATCTGGAAGTACTCCCGGATTATCCGGACCTAGCCCGGATCATCCGGACCTCCTCCCGGATGTCAGGCTAACCCTGGCACTTACTCGGCTGAATTCTTGTTTCGGCCATAACTAATTCATCCGAACTCCGGTTCTGACGTTCTTTAGCTTGTTTTGAAGGTCTTGACATCCCCCTTCACACAAAAATACTACCATCTCCATTTGAATCCATCAAATTTTTTGAACTTTGGCATCTTTGCCTAGGGCCACCACCATATCATCCGCATAACCACCACTGACTTCCTCAACCTAACCAAATTTGATCCCCATTGCATATGTGGTTGTTTGAGTTGTGACTTGAGTCTCCTAAGGTGTTTCGGCTACTTAGGGACGGTTGCTTCTTCATCAACCACCACCACCACTTCCGCATAACATTGCCCACCATACACTTCCGCCACCCCAACTTAACCCAATTTTGTTTGTGTTGTGACTTGTGTCTCCTAAGGTGTTTCGGCTACTTAGGGACCGTGCTTCCAACACCGACACTGTGTATAGTCCACCACCTTACCCTCCATTTCCACATTGCATACTCCACAACCCATCATTGCCATTCCGCAATTCCATTGAGCTTCCACAACGCCACCACCACATCCCACTACCACCATTTGACATTTGACATTTGAGATTTTGAGTTTGCGGTTTTTCCATTTCCTAAGGTGTTTCGGCTACTTAGGGACGAGTCTCCATCATCTTGGTATCTACATCAAGAACACTGCCACTCATCATCACCGTGGACGGTAACCTCCATATCATCTTGGTATCGTGGTATCCCTCCATTGTATATTCCTTTGCCATTGCATTGATAACCCCTAGCCCATTTTGTGTCACTTGCCTATCGAGACTAGCCATTTGAGTATTGCCGGCAAAGTTACTTGTGCACATTAGTGACCTACACCATCCTTTGCCTACATACCATATCTTATTGGTACCATCATATCATCTTGTGTGCCACAAGTTTGTTCCTGCATATACATTATTGCTATCTTGGTTTGTGCATTGTGGCCATATCAAAAAAAGAGAATAAGCTTTTAAGCAAAAAGAGAGAGCAAAGAAGCTTGTAAGCAATAGCCATAGCATCATACTACATTGCACATTAAGATTGTCATATCCGATCATCTTGGATCATCTTGAGAAACATCGGGAACCATACATACATAGCATACTTGGGATAGAAAGTTCATACATTTTGCATCTTATAGGTTGCGCACAAGTGTTGTATCCGGCTATTGAGAAATAGTGCTAGCGTCTCTCTTGAGTTGTGCAACACGAGCGTTTCTGTGGATTCCACATTTTGTGCTCATTCCTTGGTTGCACGACCCCATTTATCTATCCGTGTGTGTCTTTCCGTGTGCCACATATTGCATTTGGTCTACTTGTTTCACTTGCCAATTTGTGAGTCTCTGTCAACATTATTGACTGTTGCTAACATTTTACATCAAATGTTTTGTGCCACTATCCTCACCGAGCTCCACCATAAGCCTTATTTGTGTAGGTGTGAGAAATTGACAAGAACGGTACCAATTGTGCTATTTCCTTGTTACATCATTGAGTGATCATTGATCCATCTTTAATATTGGTCAAGGTACATTTGGTATAAGTTCTTCTCTTTCTCCCACTCATATTTTCTCGAGTCTTGTGATGGATAGGCAAGGCATTTCATCTCCGGTCTTCCACAACAACGATGGCGTGAACAACTACATCACCAAAGCGTCCATCTTCGATCTACAACGACAAATGCAAGGCGCACAATCAAGATTGCGAGAGTGCATCAAGAACATCTCCATCGACATTCGTCACTCCGAAGCAAGGAAAAGGGACTACATCGACAATAAGCTTTCCACGCAAAAGGAGGAGCAAGATGCAAGAATGGAGGAGATTCGGACCTTGTTGATCAACCGTTCTTCCCCTTCATCATCCTCAAGCCGGCGACATTCAAGTCACAAGTCTTCGGAGCGCAAACAAGATGCAAGCGCAAGTCGTCCACGTCCACATCTCCATGGCGACCATCGTCAACATCAGCATGAAGGGCAAGTAACCTCCAAGCAACATGTACAAGACGACGACGAACGACATCTACTATGAGCTCAAGTACGACAACGACACCATCATCATGACGATGCTCACCAAGCGCAAATGCACAAGTCCCAACAAGCCATACTTCACGCCAAGGCCAACCTTCATGAGCATAACAGAAGACCACGAGACGAGCACCACCAAGACGGAGCTATGACTACTACCACCACCACTTTGGCATCTTCGCCAAGTGCTATCAAGGCATCTTCGCCTTTGGACATACGACATCTTCACCTACTTCCCGTGAGTTTGCCTACATCGACATCTTCAACAACAAGGCGACCAACTACGAGCGAGGACGACACTTCCATCTTCGGAAGCCCCTCAAGGAAGATGGCCGAGCATGGGAAATTCCATTCGGTCATGGTGATGAGCTATGATGTGCCACATCATATGGGCCTCCAACAACAAGACGGTGACAAGAAGGTCGAGCAAGGGCCATCCTCTTCGACCACGGTGACGAGCATGAACCTCTTCAACAACATGAAGACGGCACCCATATTGGACTCATACTCCGAGTCAAGCTACGAGACTGCACATGAGACCTTATCTTTGGTCTTCGAGTAGAGTGATGATGTGCCATCTTCGTCCTTCATCCATGGCTACGACTACAACATGATTGAGCATGGAGGCGTTTGCACCTACATCTCTCCGGAACCCACATATGACGAGATGCCACAATTGCCATGTGAGAAGAGCCACCACCCCATGAGTGAGATGAGTGACTCCACCATATATGACATTGAGTGCATTTCCTATGAGAGGATGAGTGTGACCACCACTAGCCCCACACTTGAGAGCATGTCACACATCCTATGTGAGGTTGAGAGCCATTTGAGTGACTCCACCAACCATATGAGTCAGAGCGTCATACCGTGAGTGAATGAGCCACAACACTTAGTGAGTGAGGTAGTTGACATGACATGTGAGGCCACTATGATTTCTATTAACTTCACCTCTACTCCTAGTGTGTTTTCTTCTTTGGTGCTAGGTCTTCGACATGACTACATGCCTGCCCTCGGTGAGTCCATACCTACAACGACGATGATGGCCATGGTGGACGATGATGCACCCCCCACATGGTTCCATCAAGATGAAGATGACCACGACTTGGTCTTCGACACCTCACCTACAACACATTAGCGATGCTCTAAAGGTAACATAGGTGATGGTGCTTCTCTTGTCCCACTAGTGGACTATCCCACCAATGATTGCTTGCATGATGTTCATCCACCCATGCTTCATGATAGTGCGAATTCCTCATGTCATGACTTACCCATTTATGATGAATATGATGATGAGCATGTTGAGTTGCCTAGTTTTGATGCTATGCTCCATACGATATCATGTGAAAATTCTATTGGTCACATCATGTTTGACAATCCATTAAACTTGTTATATGCTATGAGTGAGATCTCCCACATTGCATCATTTCAATCTCAACATAGTAACTATGCATGCCCCATTAAAATAAATCCCATTTGCACTTATGGCATAGATGACGATATGATGGTCATTGGCTTTTTTTCATGTGGTGATATTGACATGCTTCCTTTACATGACTTGCGCAATTCATCTACTATACCATGCCATGATCACATTGTTCCAAATATGCTTTGTTTTGGATGTTGTCAATATTCTCCGTGTGATGTTTCCATTAGTGCTCATGAGGAGACCCCCATAGTTTCCTCATACATATTAGGAGATTTTGATGCATTCCATACATTGCATGCTTCCCATAATAGCGCACAACATATGCATTCCATGAATAACAATGCTCTACATATTTCTCGTGATGCGTTATGCAATTGGAGTCTCCATTATGCTATACATAACAACAAACCTCTCATGATGGATGACATGTTTCTATATCACGCATCTCATTTATTTGAGCTTTGGATATTTGGTGCTAACCAACACAAGCACGTGCACATCATAATGGATGATATGTACATATACCACACACACACACACAATTTTCCCTTTGCATTTGTTTTGTGTAGGTACTCATGAACAATCGTCAACCTCACAATCCCATGAGTTGACGAAACGAGCTCTTGAGAGCAACGATGACTTGGGATCCTGTGGACTATCCTTACCGCCATTCCCTTCGCGCAAGGACTACGCGCATCTCTTTTACTTGGCTCTCACAAGGCTATGGGCTATATATCACTTGTTACTTTATGCCCATTGTATCTTGTTCACTTTGCATGTTATGCCTCTTTACATGATTTTGCCATGCAATTGTGACCCTTGCTTGCATCAACCCATGATTCACAATTATGATACTCCTATGTGTATTTGCATGCTTAGTGGAGATCCTTGTTGCTATTGCCATGTTTATCATGTGCCTCATGCTATTGTTGATTCTTCTGTTCGGAGAGTCATGATGTTCCATTACTATTTACCTTGGACTTCTTACCAATTCATTGATGATATTTTGCTCATATCTTGCCTTCATGCTTGTGATATGTCTTGTGCATTATTGATGACCACCATTTTCACACATGACATGCTTGACATGATTCCCTCTAGTATGTTGCATCTTCGCACTACTAGATCACACTACTTGATTGCTATGATTGCTTGCTTTGTTGCATCACCCATGTTCCTTTCTTACTCGCTTTCTTGAGTTGATGACATATATGCTCTTGCCTCTCACATGATTTATCTTGATCATTGTCTCTTGTCTCCATTAGTGGCATCTCTCATATACCCTTGTATTGAGTGCCAACTTGCTATGCTTATTGGTCATGGAGACTTGGACATATTACTTGTGATGCATGCTTGTTTACTTGAGCCTATTGTATTTGGTTAATCTTGCATCATATGACTCCATACTATGAAATGCTCCCTTGTCCTTTCTTATGATGAGCATGATGCATACACTTGTTGGGTATCTTACCACACAAATGATAGGTTTTGCACTTCCGCTAACCTCATTTGTTTTTCCAAGTGTTTGTCATGTTCTTTCATTTTGGAGGATTCATAAGGCGGTGCCGTTATGCGACAACTTGGTCATGCGAAGGCATACACGGTGTGCAACACCAACATTTGCGAGAATCTCCTAAAGGTGACCTCCTTCCCTTTGAGCCATTCTCACATATGCATATTGGATGGGTCATTATTTCATTGTTTTTTCCTTCTTCTTGCCTACATGTTGCACATATTGGATGGAGGACCGACATTGGAGATTGGCTCTATGGACCTTCACATTGAGGAGCGCTCGGACTTATTGGATGCACCTTCGAGCCTCCACTCATGCCACGACATCAAGCATTGTTACACCAACACCTCCTTACTTGTTGATTGTGCTCACACATGTCATGCTCGATAGACATATCAAACACATGACAAATTTGCATCTTATGCATGGATTGACTCACATTATGATTGCCTTGTTCCATCTTGTATTCCCATGTAATCCATGATATATGAGCTTGTGCACTTTCTTAGCAAATTTGTTGTGATCTTTCTTGATGGCATATTCATACATCATTATCATATTGCCTACCATCAATTGCATGATAACTTATTCATATTGAGCATCCATTGCCATATTCATGTTATTGATAAACCATCTCACTATGACGTCATTTTGCACCGTGGTTGCATTGATCATATTCACAACACATTGGTGTGCACAATGAATGCTTTTGCTCCCATGAATGATTTGCATATCATTCTATACCATATTGATAAGCTTATGCGCTTTGTCATGAACAATCTTGCCGAACGGACTCATTCTTCTATGATGGACACTTTGTGTGCGCTAACCATTGTATTTCCAAGTGTACTTTGTGTTTGCTCATTTTGCATGTACCACATACCGGAGACACCTTGGAGTACTTGGATTGTGCTATGCCTTCAATCCGTCCAACTACAAGTCCGTCCACGACAACCGTTTCCATGGTGATGACGATCACGATCCGAGGTCGGATCTTTCCCAAGGGGGGGAAGATGATGTGGAGCATCCCATGTTCATCCCCATGTACAGTCCGACTACTCCCCCAGCCCCAAGAGGACATACAATGAGACCTCGACCATACACCATTGGACACAAGGTGAACTCACTCCTCTTCGATCCGTCACTTTCCACATATGAAACACGGCTACTACCTCATGCATGGACCATGTGTATACTCAGGCACATACGAGATGACCATGGAGAATCAAAGGACCAAGGCCAAGCATGGAAGAGGAGAAGGAAGAAGAAGAACAGACAAGACAGAGCTTGCTCGGATGATCCAGACCCCCAGCCGGACAATCCGGACCAAGCCCGGATGATTCGGACCCCCACCCGGACGATCCGGGTAATGTGCCCCAAGATGGCACCCAAAGCGTGCAGAAGCCCCTCGACGGAGCCGAATCATCCGGACAATGCCCGGATCATCCGGACCCCCATTCGGATCATCCGGCCTTTGCATGTGCGCATGACTTGGGCCGAGGCCCGTGTACCCCTTCGCCCCTCATTTACCCCTTCGTGGCTTAGCACTATATACAGACCCCCTCCTGCTCCATTTGAGGGTTAGCAAAGTAGTAGTTCATTAGAGATAGAGCTTTGCTCATCCATATCGGATCTACTCCACGAGAGAGACCGTGACCTCTACGGAGAAGATCCACCTTGGATTCAAGACCCCCTCACGGGTGGCCCCCATCAAGACCTCCTCACGGAGAAGAACCAGTTACCCTATGTATCGTCCCTCGTTGACTTTGGATCGTGTATCCCTTTGTGTTTCGAGGATCTAGCACATGTGTGATTGTTCTTGTTGGTTTGAGTGATTCTCTCGTGTTTCCCCCTCGTGTTCTTTGTGTTCTTTGTGGGATCCGCTCCAATCGTGAAAGATCGGCCACCTAGGGTTCTACCCTACATCACAAGCAACCACGAGATCTCATCAACTCAGCAAATAGAAAAGGATTTCAGAATCAAGATCACGAGAAAATAGCCCAACATGCTCTGCTTGACGCTTAGGAAAAATATATGGCCTCACATGGATACCCGATTAAGTCGGCGGTAGCTATGCTGTCACTGCCATTTTGTTCTCTATACACAAGCATTTTCATACTTGCCACAAGGATTTTGTTTGAACTACCACAAGAATTTTTCTTGGCCTGCCATGGATGCTCTATAGCTATGTGACGCTGAATAACAATAGAATCAGTGATGGCAGGACCAGCTGGTTGGCAAGCTCGTCAGAGTCGGCTGCCGGACACCGCAGCGGACACGACAGATGCGCAGATACGTGTGTCATGACTTTATTTGTGAAAAAACTACACAATGATCTATTTATCTTTTGGTTTATTCTAAACTACCACTGTTGAATTTTGTTTCAGCTCCCTCATTAGCATTTGTACGAACACCTAGTGGGCCGCAAATAACCACTTCACTGATGCTATTTTGAAGAACACCGCAGGAATTAGAGGGATAGAGCTCGGGTGGTTGTTGGCAGTAGCGTGTGGTGGTGCTGAGCTTGTCGGTGGAGCAGACAGAAGAACGACAACGACGATCGGAGAAGCATGGATGGGGATGCACCTATGGTTTGAACTTATGTCGGGGATGGACGGAGGAAGCAGGAGCCAGGTGCAGGGGGGTCGTGGAAGTGACACAATGAAGATGAGGGGGGAGGCACTCGGCTTAGATGCCCGGGTGGATTCGCGCTCTGGCGGTGGCGGTTACCTACCGGGTGCGGGGCACGTCGACAGTCGGCGATCTAGACGGGAGGCGTCACACATGGTCGGGGTGTAGTGGGGTTGGGCCAGTGATACGGGGCGGGACGACGCAGGGCATTGGGTGCAAGGAAGAAGGAAGCGGGGCGTCGGGGGTCACAAGGAAAGAGGAAGCACACTGGCGCGGGGGAGGAGGCGCACTGTTGATTGGGAAAGAAGGGCACCGGCAGCAGGGAAGGAAGCACGCATGCGATGAAGGAGGGGGCGCGCCAGCAGTAGCAGAGTTGGCAAGCGGCGGGGATCCCAGGGAGGGCGGAGCGCGGTGGCTCTGGTGGGGGTTCGTGGAAGGACTGCAGTGGCGGGCGGTCCGAGGGGATTGGGAGTTCAGGAGGACCTCCTCCTGGGGCCGTCGTCATGAGAAAGCGATCGACCTCGCGCATGGCCAGGGGCAGCACCAGATGCAGTCGGCGGCAGAGGTCCGCAGGCGGGGGAAGTTCATCGGAGAGTGGGAGGTCGGCGGTGCGCGGGGTGGGTCGTGAGAAAACGTGGGATCGGGAGTGGGGGAAGTTCAGGTTGTGGGGTGGTGGGAGGTTCAGCTCGCGGGGGCGTGTGTTGTCAGGAGTTCGGGAACAACTCGATCGCCTCTATATAGGCGTGACTGTGATCCAAATAACTATTCTGATCCCAGGATCAAAATAGAGTCCAACTGAACATTATTCTGTTTCGCGTAAAAGAATATTATTCTGTTACTCTACTTGAACTGGCGGTTTCAGGCAGTTGTACTGATGATTTTCATATCGTCCAACTGATCGTCCTCTCTAGTCCAAAAAAATTGCGATTTTTTTCGTCGGAATGGGGCGTGTAATATATCATTCGAAATCTCTTAACAACTACATTACAAGTATATAGGAATTTTTTTACAAAATCATAACGGTTTAAGAGTGATAGAGGCAAAGGTGTCCCGATGTTTTGATGAGATGGTGGCTATCGTTTTCTGTGGGAGTCGACCTTGACGATCCGACCACGAACGTGCGAGACGTTGCACCTTAGCAATCGCTAAACCAACTTCCGAGGGGTTATTGATCACGCCGGAGCATGGTCAACCTGACCACGAGGCTCTGTTTCCTGCGAGCAAATGAAGAACAAGCAAGAAACTGAGATTGCAATCTAGATATTGCGAATATAAGATGAAAGCTTTATTGATCAAGGTGGGGTTCTATGACGTCTTGGTCTGATCAGTGAACACAAACGAAGTACACGAAGTTGCAGCTATGGCAAACTTTTGATCTAAACAAATCCCAAAGTCTAAACGACGCCCTAAGGGTTGTATATATGGAGGAAGAGGGGGGAATTTCGTGGCCCTTGGAGGAGGGGTCCGAAACCAACCTTAACTCTTGTTTCCCCACACATACGGACTCTAAAAACAGCCTATACTTAAGTATTTCGAAAATACATGCGCCTAGCCCAATAATAAGGTGACACAGCACCTAGAATAGTATCTGGACGAAATTTATGAAGTGACATCTTGTATATTTCATCCAAGGCTTCATGCACTGCTTATGGTGGCTTCAAAGTCCTGAAATCATCACTTGTAACTCCGTTCTTGATCTGCTTGCGCATGCCATCATCTCCATGCTTGAACTTGCTCCAAGGTTCATCTTTCTTGTCCAAGCTAGGCCCTTCATTTGTAAGAAAAACAAATGTATCCAATTTAGGCAGCATCATATTCTCATGAACATTAGAATCGTTAACAAGAAACAAAAGTACATGATAATTCAATTGGCGTGCGCGAGTTCTAGTAATTGGTCCAGTATGTATAGCAGCAGGGGCTGTGGGTGTAACAATGGTATTGATGTCCTCATCATTCTCCCCTTCTTGAAATGAAGTTGTCCTCGACGAAAGTTCATCTTCCTCACCCAAATAAGGCTTCAAATCTGCAACGTTAAAACTAGGACTAACCCCAAAATCTGCAGGCAGCTCAAGTTTATATGCATTATTATTTATTTTCTCTAACACCTTAAAAGGAACATCAGCACATGGCATTAGCTTTGATTTGCCAAACAAGATCTCCAGGTGCAAAGACAACATGTTTTCTACCCTTATCTCCAGCAAGTTTATATTTAGCATTCGTACGCTCAATGTTTTGTTTAGTTAACTCATGCATTTTTAAAATCAATTCAGCACACTCTTTAGCATCAAAATTAACCTTCTCCGAAGATGGAAGAGGCAACAAATCAATAGGTGCACGAGGTAGGAAACCATACATAATTTCAAAAGGGCACATCTTAGTAGTAGAATGCAATGAACGATTATAAGAAAATTCAATATGAGGCAAGCATTCTTCCACATTTTCTTATTATTCTTCAAAACCTCCCTAAGCATTGTAGACAATGTTCTATTAACTACTTCAGTTTGTCCATCAGTTTGGGGGTGACAAGTAGTACTAAAAAGAAGTTTAGTAACCAATTTAGCCCATAAACATCTCCAAAAGTGGCTAAGAAATTTAGTATCACGATCTGAAACAATAGTATTTTGGCACACCATGAAAGCGAATAATTTCACGAAAGAACAAATCAGCAACATTAACAGCATCATTGCTTTTATGACATGGTATATAGTGTGCCATTTTCGAGAATCTATCCACAACAACAAATATGCTATCCCTCCCCTTCTTTGTTCGAGGTAAAACTATAACAAAGTCCATAGATATATCCTCCCAAGGAACACTAGGTACAGGCAAAGGCATATATAAACCATGAGGATTGAGTCGTGACTTAGCTTTTCGACATGTAGTGCAGTGAGCAACAAAACGCTCAACATCCCATCTCATCTTTGGCCAAAATAAATGTGTAGCAAGTATATCCTCCATCTTCTTGATGCCAAAGTGTCCCATTAATCCTCCTCCATGCGCCTCCTGCAACAACAAAAGATGAACGGAGCTAGCTGGAATGCATAGCTTGTTAGCACAAAACACAAATCCATCAATAAGAACGAACTTGTTCCAAGTTCTCCCTTCCTTACAATTCTGCAATACATCTTTAAATTTAGCATCATGCATATATTGATCTTTGATGGTCTCCAAACCAAATATTTTAAAGTCAAGTTGTGAAAGCATAGTATAACGACGAGACAAAGCATCATCAATACCATTTTCTTTACCCTTCTTGTGTTTAATGACATAAGGGAAAGTCTCAATGAATTCAACCCATTTAGCATGTCTACGGTTCAGTTTTGCTTGACTTTTAATGTGTTTCAAAGATTCATGATCAGAATGAATAACAAATTCCTTGGGCCATAAATAATGTTGCCATGTTTCTAAGGTCCGAACAAGAGCATATAATTCTTTATGATAAGTAGAATAGTTCAGACTAGGCCCACTCAATTTTTCAGAAAAGTATGCAATAGGTTTGCCATCTTGTAATAACACACCTCCTAATCCAATTCCACTAGCATCACATTCAAGCTCAAAAGTCTTATTAAAATCAGGAAGTTGGAGTAAAGGAGCATGTGTCAACTTATCTTTCAATACCGTGAAGGCTTCTTCCTGTGTGGTACCCCAAACAAAAGGCACAACCTTCTTTGTAAGCTCATTGAGAGGTGCAGCAATGGTGCTGAAATCTCTCACAGAACGCCTATAGAAACCAGTGAGGCCAAGGAAACTCCTCACTTGTGTGACCGTTTTGGGCTGCGGCCAACTCTCAATAGCTTCAATCTCGGCTTTATCAACTTCAATTCCCTGTGGAGTAACAACATAGCCAAGAAAAGATACTCGGTCGGTGCAAAAGGTGCACTTTCCAAGGTTACCAAACAAACGTGCATCACGTAGAGCAATAAAAATAGCACGTAAATGTTCCAGATGTCCATCCAAAGATATATTATAAATCAGTATATCATCAAAATAGACTACCACAAATCGTCCAATGAAAGCAAGTAAAACTTCGTTCATTAACCTCATGAAAGTACTAGGTGAATTAGTTAACACAAAAGGCATGACTAACCACTCATATAATCCAAACTTAGTTTTAAATGTTGTTTTCCATTCATCTCCCAATTTCATACGAATTTGATGGTATCCACTACGCAAATCAACTTTGGAGAATATTTTAGAGCCACTCAATTCATCAAGCATGTCGTCTAGCCTAGGAATAGGATGACGATAACAAATAGTAATATTACTAATGCCTCTACAATCAACACACATACACGACGTACCATCCTTTTTCGGCACAAAAATGATAGGAACAGCACAAGGACTAAGGGATTTGCGTATATAACCTTTGTCGAGCAGCTCCTGTACTTGATGCATAATCTCCTTCGTCTCCTCTGGGTTGGTATGGTATGGCGCACGGTTGGGTAATGATGCACCGGGAATTAAGTTAATTAGATGCTCAATCTCTCAAATAGGTGGTAATCCTACTGGCACGTCTTGTGGAAAGACGCTAGCGAACTCCTGCAAAATGTTAGTTATAGTAGGAGGCAAACAGGAAGGCATGTCCTCGAATGAAAATAATGCCTCTTTGCACACAAAATCATAGCAAACATATTTGCTGAATAGCTCATCAATATCAGATTTTGTGGCAAGTAAACATGCACTTTTCAATTTAATTTCTAAGGCAACACTAGATGGTTTATTATTAGGTTTCATTTGTTGCTCAAATTCTTTTGCCACAATCTGATTTTCACTCTTATTTTTCTCCTGTTTTGCTTTATTAGCTCTATTAATATCATCTTTATAATCGGATCTAGGAGTCATAGGAAGCAAAGTAATATGGCTATTCTTATGAACCAGAGTATACTGATTATTTCTACCATGGTGTACAGAATTTTTATCAAATTGCCATGGTCTACCAAGTAATAAGGAACATGCTTGCATGGGTACCACATCACAATCAACATAATCAACATATGTAGAGATACTAAAATGCACATGAACAGTACATGTTACCTTAACCTTGCCGCTGTTGTTGAACCATTGATTGTAGTAAGGAAGTGGATGCGGTCTTGTGGTGAGGGAGAGCTTCTCCACCATCTCCATGCTAGCCAAGTTGTTGCAGCTCCCTCCATCTATGATGACGCGAATAGAACGTTCCTTCACAACTCCCTTTGTATGGAACAAATTATGCCTCTGATTTTGCTCAACTTGTGTAACTTGCACACTCAAAACACTTTGAGCAACTAAACATTCATACCTGTCAGCATCTTTAGCAGCCATGTATTGCGTCTCATGATCAGAATCATCTCCACTGTGTTCTTCATGTGTAATAAGAGCCAAAGTCTCCTCATCATAGTCACTAGCGGACTCATACCCACCATCCTCAGTAGCAATCATCACACGCTGAGATTTGCATTCTCTCGCAAAATGTCCTCTTCCCTTACAACAACAACAAATAATATCACTTGTGTGCCCTGTTGATGCCATGGAAGAAGAAGAGCTCTGTGCAGGCCCGGCAGGTGTGCTCTTGGCAGATAGTGGTGGTTGTGCATGCTTTCTTGTATCAAGGCTAGAGGTGGTACCTGATAAAGGTGCTGGTGTAGTGGAAGTAGAGGATGCACGTGATGTCCATGATGAAGATCAACCTGCAGAAAAGTTAGTTCGCGCCAATGTCTATCGATCCTGCACTTCACGTTCAGCTTTATAAGCCAGATGAAATAGACGAGTGATATTATTATACTCCTTATACGCTAGAATGGTCTGAATCTCTCTATTTAATCCACCCATAAAATGTGCCAGCATACCTTCGTTCTCCTCAACAATACCACATCTAATCATGCCAGTTTGTAACTCCTGATAATATTCTTCTACAGAATTTTTTCCTTGTCTTAAACGCTGCAATTTTTGAATTAATTCACGTTCATAATATGGTGGAACCCAACGAGTATGCATAGAAGTTTTCAAAGCAGCCCAATTAGTTGGAATAGGATATAATCTACAATGTTCAGACCACCAAACACATGCAAAGCTAGTGAAAGCACAAATAGTAGCAGGAACACGTTGCTCCTCAGGATATTGTAAACATGTAAATCGTTATTCAGTTTCTAACTCCCAAGCAAGATATATATCAAGAACATATCTACCCTCAAATGGTGGAATATTCAATTTCAGTTTAGGGAGATGGTCATGATCTCGTACCTGAGGGGGAGCCCTACCATTGCCATTATTTGCATGTGGACAGCCTGGTGGTAGTGGTGCTGGTGGTCGCACGTAGTTCTGATTTTGATCAACCTCATCCTTGTATTCTCCCGCATAATCATCCTCCTGCTCATTAGCAGTAGGAGCCACAGAAGTATCAACAGTAGCACCAACAATTTGGCCAGGCGCAAGAGGGACACGGCTCGCTCGGCGGAGGGCTGTTTCGCGATGTGGAGGTAGTCGTTGTTGTTGTTGTAGAGGTGCGTTAGGTGCAGCCGGTGGTGGTGGTGGAAGACATGCGAGCAATTCATTAAACTTGTTATCGAGCTTTGTTTCGAATGTGTTCTCTATGCCATCTATCTTCTCCATGGCCTCTTCAAATCTGTTTAGCACATCTTGCACCTGTCCGCTCATCATTTGCTGAAATTTATCATGCAACTCCTTATTCGTCATGTTCTCCCAGTCAGACTCGTCGGCTTGTGATCCTGCCATGGTTAGCAGCAATAGAAACACACAAGAATATGATCCTACAGACTACTAACAAAAGGTGGTGGTGGGTGTCACAAATCCAGCAAGCAAATCTCAAATTCTTACCAGTTCTTACCCAGCAGCAGGCGGTGATTGGCAACCGTCGTAGTCAAAACTCTGAAAGCTTGGATAGAGCAATTACCAAGGAGAGTCAAACGCACGACATAGATGTATGTGGAGCTGGGAAGGCTTATAATATGGTAGCAAAAAGGGTCAGCAATAATCAATTCAGAGATGCAAAGTTGAATAAACGCACAACGACGATACTATGCTGGTCCTAGGCTAGACCGTGCTAGAGATGCGAGCCTAGAACACTAACAAAATCACAGTGCTGCACGTAAACAAGGGAGGAGCACGCTCTGAATTTTTTTTCTTTTTTTTTTTGCACTTTTTTCCTCTTTTTTTTGCTCCACAACAAAAAAAATTCAAAAAAGTCTACAAATGGTCTAAAAACTGCCTAGCCAGAATTATTTTTTTGAGTTTGGAACTATTTTTCTACTGCGGGTAGCACGAAAGTTCGGGAGTCCTACTCTGTCACGACTCGGAGTATCGCGTGATCTGAAAATCCAAAACAGAGTAACAAAATACTGGACTCGGACTAGGACTGGTGGCGGAGATGAATCTGGTGGAACTCGGACTATTGCTGGCGATGAATCTGGTGGAACTAGGACTGGTAGCGGATATATGTTGCCGGTAGACTCGGATTGGCGTGATGGTGGCGGATAGGTGGTGCCGTATATGGACTCGGATTGGCGGTGAATATGTGGTGGTGGTATATGGCAGCGGCGATGAAGTTGGGGCGGTGGTGGTATACGGTAGCAGCGATGATGATGATGCGGTGGTGATATATGGCAGCGGCGACATGACAACAAGTGAACAGAACTCGAAAGTCTAAAGGACTAGATGCTAAGACCAGCAACTTGACACGACGATGCAACTGCAAATTCAACAAAGAAAATACAGAAAAGATTATGCAAATGCTCAGATGGGTTCGGATAGGATGAACTAACCCTAATTTTTTTGGCTTTTTCGTGGACTATAGGTATGAAGAACAGACTCGATCGAAACTATGAAAAAACTATAAAATCTCACCTAGCAACCTAGAAATCTGATACCACTTGATAGAGGCAAAGGTGTCCTGATGTTTTGATGAGATGGTGGCTATCATTTTCTGTGGGAGTCGACCTTGACGATCCGACTATGAACGTGCGAGACGTCGCGCCTTCGCAATCGGTAAACCAACTTCCTAGGGGTTATTGACCACGCTGGAGCACAATCAACCTGACCACGAGGGTCTGTTTCCTGCAGCAAACGAAGAACAAGCAAGAAACTGAGATTGCAATGTGGATATTGCGAATATAAGATGAAAGCTTTATTGATCGAGGTGGGGTTTTGTGACGTCTTGGTCTGGTCGTTGAACACAAACGAAGTACGCGAAGTTGCAGCTATGGCAAACTTTTGATCTAAACAAAACCAAAGTCTGAATGACGCCCTAAGGGCTGTATATATGGAGGAAGAGGGGGAATTTCATGGCCCTTGGAGGAGGGGTTCGAAACCAACCCTAACTCTTGTTTCCCCACACATACGGACTCCAAAAACAGCCAAGTATTTTGAAACTACATGGGCCTGGCCCAATAGTAAGGTGACGCAGCACCAAGAATAGCCTCTGGACGAAATTTATGAAATGGCATCTTGTATATTTCGTCCAAGGCTTCATGCACTCCTTATGGTGGCTTTAAAGTCCTGAAATCATCACTTGTAACTCTATTCTCAATCCCCTTGCGCATGCCATCATCTCCATGCTTGAACTTGTTCCTAGGTTCATCTTTCTTGTCCAAGCTAGGCCCTTCATTTGTAAGCAAAACAAATGTATCCAATTTAGGCAGCATCATATTCTCATGAACATTAGAATCGTTACCAAGAAACGAAAGTACCTGATAATTCCAATGGCGTGCGTGAGCTCTAGTAATTGGTCTAGTATGTATAGTAGCAGGGGTCGTGGGTGTAATAATGGTATCGATGTCCTCATCAAAGAGTAGTTTTGAAAAAAATAGTTTTTTTCAAAACCGAAAATGCAAATCGTATTTTGGATTTAATTTTCAAACAGTTTGTCAGAATTGAGCAAATAAGATGGCATTAGAAAGCTGGTGAATCCACTTCTTCCATATATCTATTGTTTTTTCAAATTCTATACAATTTAAAAGTGATTTGAAAAACGGTGAAATTATGGGCGCGAGGTATTTTCACGTTTTTTCCAAACGGTTTGTCGGATTGATGCAAATGATATGGTGTTGGAAAGCTATGGAAAATGCGCAACTTTTTCATATAGAAATGTTTTTCTAATTCCTTACGCTTTAAACTCGAATTCAAATACGGTCTTATTTGATTTCAAATGTGATTTTCTTAAAAGTTTGTCGAAATGGGGCAAATAATATATCGTTGGAAAGATATGAAAATGAGAAACTTAGTCATGTTGAATATTTTCTCAAATTCGCAACGTTGAAGAGTAATTTTGAATATGGTGAGACCCGCCATGTTGTTTTTCCGATCGAAAAACAGAGTACTCGTACTGATCTATTTGTATGTTTGTACTGAGGTATTTTTCATAGTAGTTTTGAATGGTTCCGAAAAAAGAGTACTTGAACGGATGTGTGTATAATTTTTTACTGAGCGTGTTTTCACATACTAGACTTTACTCTGTATTTTTGGTATAATTTTCCTCGTAACTTCTCATTGGTATCATGATGCCCGAACTTGCATAGTTTATACCGTTTAACTAGATGATATTTTTAATAAAATGAAAATGTTTTGTGTTTTCTTTGAAACTCAACATTGTATTGCGATGACATTCTGGACTTCTCCCATTTTACCACTTGAACTTTTACCATTTTGAATTTCCATGGTTTTTTGGGTTGAGTTTTTTTTCCAAACTTATCTGGGATCTCGTGTTCAACTTCTTTCTGTACTTATATGCTAGTAATAATAGAATATTTCCCATACAATTTTTGTCCATTCGTGGGGATCAACCAAATAGGCAGAAGAGAGCACTATCAAATATGTGGGAGCACAAACATCCTGACCACAAGAAATTGAAGAGGCAACTATAAGATATTTTTGCACATACAAGCATACAGAAATTTACAGAAGCAACATAGTATATCCTGATACAAAGTTGGACGGATGCTCTAGGATTTTTAGAATAGATGAAGATAAAACATTAAGAATCAACTGGCATTTTTAGAGAAGTTCCAAGCTATAATAAGAAAGTTCGACACAGCTCTCAGATAGTCACTTTGTAGATCAACAAAACATATAGCATCCTAAGCTACCAAATGGTAACATTGGAAGGTTACAGTTTGACCGGTCTCAAACATAGAAGGTGACATCAAATGGCCACAACTTTCAGTGGCTAGTTGGAAGCAAAGTCATCTTATCAGTGGCTAATTGGTTAGCAGAACTTTGGAAGAAAAATGGAAGCAGAGGCACTAGTGCCTTGCGCACCCCATAGTGAGATCCTTGGCGCTGAACCTGTAAATGGGGTTGGAAAGGCTCATGTCGTGCTTGACAGCCGTCTTGCACCCTACCATGTGGCATTGCCTTGTGGTTGGCCTAGCTCCCGCCTTGCCGACAAGCTCCGGGAGTAAACCAATTAACCACTCCTAACCCAAAGATCTTGCAAAATCCTGACCAAAAAATCATTTTTTCACGAAACTAAACTCTTGGACTTGTGTCGGTGCAACAAACCCTGGGTCTGTTGCCCAGACTGTGCGCGGGCACGGGAACGAGATTACGACACCAACCCAAGTCAGGGCACAAGAAACCAAGATCTTCGAAGAACCAACATGCAAATCAAGAGGACCAAGATCAAGCTAGAGAAGCAAGACACCACCATGAGAAAAGCCTCCCTTGCCGGGCAGGCGAGCTCGGCGAAGGCAGGATCACCCCTGGAAGAAAACGTCCAAGACATCCTGGCAGGGTTTGCCGGGACTCACGGAGGCAAAGCCACCTCACCTAACTACTCTGCCATGACCCACGTCGCCAATAGATGCGGTGCCAAGCCGCAAAGTGACTAAGTGGCAGCCATTCGCCACATGGTAGCCTCTTTCTACAGGAGAAGCCTACGAACGACACCCGTCCTGCAACGTGTCAAACAAGCAGGTGTGACACTGGCAAGATAGCCCGGCAAGGCTTGCCGGGTAGGCAACGATGTGACATTGAGCGTAGCATTTAATGCACCCTGTCAGCCTACAGAGTTAGGCATGATAGCACTGTTTGCTATCTTATTAGTGCATATTGACTACTTTGCCATTGTGGTGACCCCTTAACCTATAAAGGTGGCACATGGCAACCGTAGAAACAGTTAGAAGGTTGAATCCCCATGCATTCGTACAGCGTAGCCACTGCCGCCCCTAGGTTACTCCGTCTATCCCCCTTCCTCTCACCGACGGGCACAACCGCAGCAATGGTGCTCGGTCCGGGGTGAATCACCGCTCTCCGGCCGCCCATGCCATGAGAGGGACCGCAGCGCGCACACCTTCCCCATGGCGGGTCGACCCAGTCAATGCGCCCAACGGAGCCGCTGGCCCTCAAGCGCTTTCACCATGCCACCATGGCATCTCGGTGGCCACCCCGCAACAGCGGGGATGTGGTACTGTCGCTATTGGCACCGCCAGGAGCCGGGTGATGGTGCGATCTACATCGTCGTCACCCATGCCAAGTACAGCTATGGAGGCCATGGCGCGGGCTCAGCTCCTGTTGAGGTTTCAGCCAGCGGCCGAGCAGATGGACGAATGGTGTGCTACCATCCAAAGTCTGCTCAGTTTCACCGAGGCTGGGGGCTCGCAGCAAGTTGGCCCGCCATGGCCTCCCTAGGCGATGACAACGGCTCGTGCTGCTGGCTGTACGGAAGGGGCCACCCTTACAGTGCATTCCTCGCCACGGCAGCCAGCGCGAGTGCAATAGAATCAAGAATCTGACGACGTCTCGAAGGCCTCTTTTGATCCTCTAGCATGTGCAGGCCGATCGCGAGCCCCGGAGGATGGGCCGAGGGGAGACGCACGCATCGTCGTTGAGCGACGCCGGGATGACCATCGTCGAACCGATGGGTGTGATGGCCCCAACGTCGACGAGCCTGCGCTCGGTATTGGCAGGTACCTACCTTTTGAGGTTGGGTGTCATGCCTTTACTTGTGAGTTGCGGCATGACACCCGGCAGAGTTCCTGAGCATCTACACCATCGCCGTATAGGCTGCCGGGGGAAGACATTCGAAGGTGTTTGCCAACTACTTCCCTTTGGATCTCAAGTCCAATGTGATGTCTTGGCTAATGCACCTGCCATAGAACTCCATTTCATCGCGGGCTGACCTGTGCCATGAGTTCATTGGCCCCTTCACCGGCAGCCATCAAGAGCCAGGCAGGCCCAGTGACTTGCAGCTTTTCCAACAGAAAGAAGGTGAGACCCTCCGGAAGTATTTGCAGAGATTCAGCAAGGTCCATAGGAACATCCCAAATATCCATCCAGCAGCGGTGATAGCTGCCTTCCAGTCTAATGTGAACAACCGCATGATCCATTCCAAGATGAACGTACGGTTGCCCAAGACTATGAAGGAGCTTTACACCTTGGTGGAGAAGTGCGCACGGATGGTGGAGGGAAGGAAGTTGCCCAGGGAGGAGGATTGCGTCAATGTCGATTCAGAGGATGATGTCGAATCCACCAGTCAGAAGAAGGGCAAGAGGCACAAGGATAAGGAAGTGATGACTGTTGAAGCATCGGGTACACCTAGTACCGGCAAGAAGGCTAAGGCCGAAGTCCTCGGCAAGAAAGGTGTCGTGTGCACTGACTGTCGGGAGGCCGCGGCTGTCGAGAAGGCCGGGAAGGCTGATGGGCCGAACTGCAAGATCCATCAGACCACGGGCCATGACCTTCAAGAGTGTTATTAGGTTGAGCAGCTCGTCAAGAGGCAGGGAGCAGAATATGAGAAGTGTGACAAGGAAAAGGGTCAGAATGTTGCTGGCGGTAAGGGCCGAGGTGGTGAAGCAAATCGCCCTGGCAAACCCGTCCGGAATAAAGGAAAACCCGCCAGAGGTAGAGAGAAGGAAGCCTGCGATGATGAGACTGATGGAGGGGATGAAGAGGAAACCAGTGAGCAGGAGTTTCAGAAGGCTACTGATGTCCTGTGCACTGACAGGGGTGCATCTCTGCACGCCTCTCACCGCCAACTCAAACTGTGGGCACGTGAGGTCAATGTCGTGGAACTAGCACTTGGAGCACGGAAACCACTCAAATGGTCAGGCACACCCATCATCTTTGACAAAGAGGATCATCCTGACCATACCACTGCGGTAGGATGTTTTCCATTGTTGGTCTCTCCAACAATTCGCAACCTCAAGGTCACAAAAATGTTGGTGGATGGCGGGGATGGGTTGAATCTGATTTCCCCGGCAGTCATCAGCAAACTTTAGAAAGCAGGGGACGAATTGATGGCCACTGGCACGTTTCAAGGTGTTAATCCTGCTAGGAGTCATCCTAAGGGAAAGATCACGCTACCGGTGACATTTGGGGGAGAGCTGAACTATCGGACTAACAAGATTGTGTTTGATGTGGTTGACATCCCTTTGCCATACAATGGGATCCTTGGATGCCCAACCGTGGCTAAATTCATGGCGGCATCCCACTATGCCTATAACGCCTTGAAGATGCCTAGGCCGGTAGGAGTCATTTCCATCCCATCAGATGAGAAGGATGCAATCATTTGCATGGAAAAGATGTACTGGGACACAGTCGCGGCAGAGGCAGTGGTAGCAGCGGTTCCTGCTAAGGAGGACAGAGGAAGGAAGAAGGGTAGAAAGGATGCTAACAAGGAATCCGGGAAGCATATCTCTTCAGAGTACGCTGCGCCCGTTGATGACTTGCCGGAGAGTTCCCACAACAAAAGATCCAAGGTCGCTGACCCCCAAGTGAAGAAGGTCCCGACAGGGCTGGCTGGCGTTGATGGTAATTTCACTATCAGCACCACCTTCGATGACAAATAGGAAAGCGTGCTCGTTGCCTTCTTGCGGGTGAATATTGATATGTTTCCCTGGCAACCATCTTATATCCCCGTTGTTCTCAGGGAGGCAATTGAGCACCACATTGTTGTCTGCCCACATGCTCGACTTGTCAAGCACAAGGTCTAGAAGCAGGCCACAGAGAGGCAACAGTTTATTGCAGAGGAGATCAAGAAGCTTGAAGAAGCTGGTTTGGTCAGAGGAGTGCTACATCCCACATGGTTAGGAAATCCAGTGGTTGTTCAGAAGGCTAATGGCAAATGGAGTCTGTGCATAGATTTCACAGATCTAAACAGGGCTTGACCGAAGGACCCATTTCCCTTGCCGCGCATTGATCAGATTGTGGGTTCCACTTCAGGCTGCGATTTTCTTTCCTTTCTGGACGCATATTCCCGGTATCACCAGATCTTCATGTCCAAGGAAGACAAAGAAAAGACATCATTCCTCACCGCACACTACTACAGGATGCTGCTAATGTGACACTAGGATTAGAGACCCTTCGATGAAACTGTGTGCGATGCAATAATCGCAAACAGTGGTGTAAAAAAATGTCAAAAAGGGTGCAAATCATTTGCGATGGAGGATGCATCACACATGGTTTAGATTTTAGTTGCGTGTGCGATACAGGGCGTATGGTTCAGTTCAATTAACTATTTGCGATGAGGAGGAACAAAAGAAACGGGCAGCCAGATGAAGGTGTGTGCGATGTACAGCATATGGTTCACTCGGATGAATTGTTTGTGATTAGGAAACACAAAAGAAACGGTTAGCCAAATCAAGGTGTGTGCGATATACAACATGCGGTTCACTCGACTGAACTGTTTGAGTTGAGACAAGAGAACATAAACGGTTAACTTAACAAGATGTGTGTGATACGCGGCACACAGGTCTGTAAGCGGAAACGTGTGAGCCGACCAATAACAACACAGACGATTGCTGCTAACAAGCCATGTGTGTTGTGAGCAAACGATTGGTGGTATACAATTGTGAGTGATTGATGAAAACATCACTGACGGGTTCCATTGTTTAGTCCGTTGCGATGTGATTTTCTTTGTCCGCACAACATCTACGCCCTGTCTACAGAGCATCAACATATATACTTAAAAAGACAGCATTGCATAACCAAATTAAGCATACAATTACACAAGTGACTACACACATAACATTTCCACACACCAAAGTAAGCAATTATATGCATACTAAACTAGGAGAAACGAGGATCTAATCATCTACTTATTGTGCCATTGCACTGCTTCCGGCTGGATCCCTGGATGTTTTGGGGAAGGAGGCACTTCCTCATGTCAACAATCTGCCTATACATGTCGTAGCTCGTGTACGCCTCCTTGGCCGCGTACACGACGTGAGCTTTGTCAAATTTCTCCATCCAGGCCGAGTGCCAGGCATGCTTGTCCTTGTTGCACAGATCCTTCATGTCTCTGTAGTAGGGGTCGATGATGGCGTCGGCGAGGTGAACTAGTGAGTCCTTCTCATGCTCCTTGCTGCCCTAGATCTTGTATTTGCCCCGGATGTCGACAAGATTCTGGCAGGCGATGCCCGAATTCTCGAGCGCCTTTACATCATTGGTGATGTCCACCATAGCGAACATGTAGTGGGGGCTGCTGACAAACCTGGAAAAACGCTCGCAAGGCCTTGTGGCCAGGTAGTAGTAGTAGACGAGGACGTGGTGGTGCATGCACATCTTGGCGATGGCGACCTTGGGGCGAGACCCGGCACGAGCGCGGGTGTACTCAAAGTCGAGCCCGACCACCTTGTACTTCTCCTAGGCAAGCAACAACTCCATGATGTGGATGGAGTGCTCCACCCAGACCAGGTCGTTGGTGCACACCACCGAGAGGTCCATGAAACTTATGTGGGTGTCCACCATGGCACACATGGTAAACTGCTGCTCGTCGTCGGCAGCCGCTCGGATCGCCATTGGAGCCATGCAGGATACCCTCTAAGAATTTCTCATGGTGGGTGTGCTTCTTGCAATGGTGGGGCACGATCGAAAGGTTGAAGAGACACAAGGGTTAAATGGCCACTATAATAAATGGGGGCCTGCATGCCTATAATCATCACGTCTTGTCATGACGTTCATAGCAGAGGATTCTAGTGCACGCTTGACAACACCACACCGCACGCGTGGGCTCGAAGAGGCGCCAAATGTATCTTCGGTGAGCATGTTCCGCGCTACCGCGCAAGCTTCCCGCCTGGCTAGTTTGGCCATGCGTCGGCTAGAAGAGGGACAAATCATGGGCGTTTATTGGCAAAAAGCTTTTGTGAAAATGAAGTGTGTGGAATGACATCATTCATAAGTTTACCCGTGGGTGATGAGGTCAAAGATACACAGAAGGGTGATGATGGACACTCGAGTGCGATAATTAATTCTGTGCTCTATATGGCACATGGTGGAAGAAACCAACTGTGTGCAATAATGTCGAAGATCGCAGTCGAGTTAGCTATACAGATCGTGTGTTGTGAGATCGACAAGGTAAACATATTTGAGAATGGTTAATAAAATCTAAGACCATTGCATATTATGGTCAAAATAGTGCTACCAATATACGAGTCTCATACAATACCATTTCAAGCATTGTACCACAAAAGCTCGAAATATTACAAGGTTCAAATTCCAGAGTTATATGGCTCAAATTCAAAGACTACAAGGTTCAAACTGATATTAGAAATGAAATTCAGCTCATCAGCTACAAACGCTCACGTTAACCCGTTGAACATGGCTATCAGAGAGGTTCAAACTAATATTACCACTTCTGAGTCTGGTTTCGAAACCTCACAATTTTTGCAAAGGGGTCAGCCACTGAGAAGTCATGTATGGGGTTGACACGTTGACTTCCGATTACTCTGTCATCTGAAGTTCCAAAATGAAATTTAGCATTTTTGGAGCCTATTTCATTCTGCCGCAAGCGCAGGCGCTGATCAACAAACCATTCATTTTTGCGAAATAAATGTAGGGCAAACCTCATTTCCTTCAGCACCCTTGCTCTGAGAACAAAGAACCTGGCGAATATAATCTCCGGTAAGGTCCCTTAGTAGGAGTTCAAAGGAATTTCTGAGAGATTCAGATCTAGGCATTCGACGTGATTGTTATATTGTATCACATTATCCACCACTGGGCCTAATCTTATCTACAAAAGAAGAAGACGTGTTAGTGCCTACATGCAGTTTTGAACATTACTACATGCCTATTTGGTTTGTAGGAATTGTAAAATGCACTAACATGCCATCTTCGATCTGACATGATTAACATGGGCATTTGATTACATTCTAGAAAAATGTAGCCTTCTTCAAAAGAGGTTGGAGTGGATGAAAAGTTCCCTAAGAAAACTAGTACAGGTGAATCCAAAGGAGAAATTCTTATTGATTGTAACCATATGGATCAAGCAACCAATATGGGGAGGAAATGTATGTACTGAAATCCTGATGTAGGGTAGGAACCCTAGGGGCCGATATTTCATGAAATGAGCGGATCCTGCTAAGAACATGAGGAACACGAGGGGGAAAACGAGGAAAATCACGAGGGGAAACATGAGAGAATCTCTAAAACCAACAATAAATAGTCACACATAAGCTAGATCCTCAAACACATTAGAGATACATGATCCACGGTCAACTAAGGACGATACAAAGGTAGACGGTTCTTCTCTGTGAGGAGGTGTTGATGGGGCCGCCCAAAGGATGAATCCAAAGGGATCTTCTCTGAAGAGGGGTTGCGGTCTCTCTCGTGGAGTAGATCCGATGTGGATGAGCAAAGCTCTATCTCTAATGAGCTACTTCTTTGCTGACCCTAAAATGTAGGTGGGAGGAGAATATATATAGTCTAGGGGGGGTGAAAGGGTACATGGACTTCGGCCCTTTACTGTGCGCAGATAGACGGGGCCGGATGTCCGGGCTGCCGGTGCTTCTCTTCTGTCCTCTAGATAGGTGGTCTCTGGATATCCAGGCGGGAGGCCAGATTTCCTGGCCAGGGCCGAATGTCCGGGCCCTGTAGACTTGGCCGCTGGCTCCTTGCTGCTATAGACACTTCCAGGGGCCGGATGTCCGGGGCCTGGGAGTTGTTCTTGACTCCTTCTGTTGGTTCTCTTCATCCATGAACTTGGGGCTTGTCCGTCTTCATGTGCATCTTTGGGAGGTTCCTCTTGGTACCTAATCATGCACAACATCTCGGACTTAGGTAGTAGCCATGTCTCGAGAGGATCGTATGTGATATCACTAAAGAAAGAGGTCACCTCGTTCTCGAGAGCTCTAGCTCGTGCTCGTGTCATGGGTCCTCTTGGCTCTTGATGAGACGATGATAGGTCCATGGGGATGACGAAAGGATGCTCTGCATCATCTCCCCTCCCTTGGGGAAGATCCGACCTTAGATCGACATCCTCATCACCATGCTATGGCGAGAGATCCTTGACATTGAAGATGTCACTCATGGAGTACTTGTCGCGCGGAATGTCGATCTTGTAGGCATTTTTTTTGTAGCATTCAAGCACCTTGAGCGGTCCATCTGCTCGTGGTCGAAGTTTGGACTTGCGTTTGTTGGGGAAGCAGTCCTTGCGAAGGTGTGGCCACACAAGATCTCCAATGTTGAACACCATGGGGTGCTTGTTGATGTTGAGCTTGGTTGCAAGTCGTTGTACATGGCGCTCGATGTTGTGCCTTGTATCTTCATGCACCTTCTTGAGATGGTTCACACGTGCACTTGCGTTCATATTGATGCGCTCTTGTAGTGGTAGAGGAAGAATGCCCAATGGGGACAAAGGGTTGAATTCGTAGACGACCTCGAAGGGGGACTTGCCAGTTGTTGAGTGTCTTGCATGGTTGTAGGCGAACTCGGCGATAGGTAGACACTCCTCCCACTCCTTGATGTTCTTCGTGATGAGCACGCGAAGTAGAGCGAAGAGTGTGCGGTTGGTCACCTCCGTTTGGCCGTCGGTTTGTGGATGGTACGCCATGGAGAAAAGTAGCTTGATTCCGAGCTTAACGAATAGGGTCTTCCGAAAGTAGCTCAAGAACTTGACGTCGCGGTCCAAGACAATCGTCTTTGGTACTCCATGTAGTCGTAAGATTTCCCTACAAAAGATATTGGCAACGTGTGAAGCATCGTCTATCTTGTTGCAAGGAATGAAATGTGCCATCTTAGATAATCTATCCACGACAACAAATACTGAATCCTTTCCAGTCCGAGTCCTAGGCAATCCAAGTAAAAAATCCATGATAATATCTTCCCATGGTTGGTATGGAATTTGGAGAGGCATGTAAAGGCCATGGGATTGAGTGAGGGAGTCCTAGATTAGGGGGTCTCTGGACAACCAGACTATATCCTTTGGTCGGACCGTTGGACTATGAAGATACAAGATTAAAGACTTCGTCCCGTGTCCGGATGGGACTCTCCTTGGCATGGAAGGCAAGCTTGGCAATACGGATATGTAGATCTCCTCCCTTGTAACTGACTTTGTGTAACCCTAGCCCCCTCCGGTGTCTATATAAACCAGAGGGTCTCGTCCGTAGGACAACATACAATCATACCATAGGCTAGCTTCTAGGGTTTAGCCTCTACGACCTCGTGGTAGATCAACTCTTGTAATACTCATATCATCAAGATCAATCAAGCAGGACGTAGGGTATTACCTCCATCGAGAGGGCCCGAACCTGGGTAAACATCGTGTCCCCGCCTCCTGTTACCATCCGCCTTAGATGCATAGTTCGGGACCCCCTACCCGAGATCCGCCGGTTTTGACACCGACATTGGTGCTTTCATTGAGAGTTCCACTGTGTCGTCATCATAAGGAGGGATGGCTTGTCTCATTGTCAAGGACAACATGACCTCTGGGGGAGCCCTGGCTGTAGGCCAAACTCTCCGACTAGGCGGCTTCGTCATGACCGCCCGCTTGGCCGCTGCGCCTACGATGACTTCTCAGGTCATCAAAAATAGCCTCCACATCGGCTCGAAATTCACCGAGCAGATGGATCCAATGGAGCTCTCCTCTGTGAACGAGCTCTTGGATCGCATCGCCGCTCTGGGAGTCGCTACGGACTACGATCGGATTGGGCTTAAAATCGACCAAAGGGAGATTAACTCTCCGCTGGTCACCCATCAGATAGCGGTGGTGGAGGAACAATGCGGCGATTCTTCCTCTATCCTGAGGATGAACTATGTCCGGATTCCCGAGCTCTCCGAGCCGGATACCCGTCCATGGGAGGACATCGCCCTAACCCTGAACCTAGAATCAGGCTGCATGCCGAACCTGCGGGGCAACATCCCGGAGCTCGAACTTCCAAGATCGGAAACCCCCCCACCCTTGGGTCTCAGATTGGGTCAAGGACTGGACTTAAATCCACCCACCCACCCAGATACAAACGATCTTTCCCACATTAGTCAAGAGCCCCGAAAGACGGTACATCACTATTAGGCCAGATTCCTCCTTGTAATGAACAAGGTCAAGGACTGTCAAGAGGAAGACGCAATTTTGTTCTTTTGCAACAATTGCACGGACAAGGGAATCCTCAACGCCATAAGTCGCTGTGACATTGCACACTTTGCTGACTTGGCGGCCATAGTACGGAAGTACTATGCGATGGAAAGCGCCTGGAAAACCCAAACAAAATTTTGGGATAATCCGGCTCTGACAAAACCCCTAGTCCGAATTAAAAGGGCACACTCTCATAAGTCGCCCGACTCAATTACAAAGAAGCAAAAGCCCACTACAGGGCATGGAACCGTATTGGAGGGATGGCTTAACGGGCCCTGCAAAATTCATAGTACAGTGGATACCATACCAACACACAGCCTTAGAGCATGTTGGGTACTCCGGCAGGTGGCCAAGAGCGGTGAGCATCTCCTCATTCAAAACACCACAGAGCATCATCCCATGGATAACAATACATTATTGACAGTCTTCGAGACCTTCGCCTCAAATAATAGGTGTAAGCGAGCACTCCGTAGCCTTGCCGAAGTCTGCCACGTGGCAGCAATAAATCCATGGAGCGACACGGCTATCACCTTCAACGCCAGTGACGAACCTAAATTCTGGACAGCCTGAGCACTAGCCGCCTTGGTCGTCAGTCCAATTGTGGACGGCTTTCGGCTTACTAAAGTGCTCATGGACGGCGGCAGCGGATTAAACCTCATTTATGAGGAGACTCCTCAAAAAATGGAAATAGACAGAAACCGCATTGAGCAAAGCAGCACGACCTTCCGAGGAATCATCCCCAGTCGGGAGGTACGTTGTGCTGGGAAAATCACACTAGATGTGGTATTCGGCACTCTGGAGAATTATAGGTCCAAGGAAATTACATTCCAAGTGGCCCCGTTCAGCAGCGGATACCACGCCCTTCTAGGGCGGGAGGCATTCACGATCTTCCAAGCCATACCCCATTACGGGTACATGAAGCTCAAAATGCCCGGGCCCAATGGAATCATCACTCTAGCTAGTGATCCGGACATAGCACTCCGTGCCGAGAACAAAACAGCCACACTGGCCCTCGAGGCATTATCCGAAGCCCTTGTGGCAGAGGAATTAACCGCGCTGCGCTCCACAGTGGACAGGAACGACGTGATACTCGACAAAAGATCCAAGTCCACCTCTTTTAAACCAGCGGATGAAATAGTCAAATTCCAAGTCCATCCAACGGATCCCACAAAAACAACATACATCGGGGCACAGTTAAACCCTGCTGTAGACGCCGCACTACGGGAGTTCCTGTGCGAGAATTGGGACATATTCGCCTGGCATCCTTCAGACATGCTAGGAATCCCACACAGGCTGGCCGAGCATAGCCTTAACATTCTAAAGGGATTCAAGTCGGTCAAGCAGACTCTTTGGCGTTTCTCCGAACCTAAGCGACAAGCCATGGGAGAGGAGCTAGCCAAGTTACTGGAGGCCGGATTCATTAGAGAAATAAAACATCCGGACTGGCTAGCAAACCTGGTAATGGTACCAAAGAAGGACAAATCCTGGCACCTATGCGTCGACTTCAAGGACCTTAATAAGGCTTGCCCAAAGGATCCCTTCCCCCTCCCTCGCATCGATCAAATTATCGACACCACCGCTGGACACGACTCATTGTGCTTCCTCGACTCATACTCCGGTTACCACCAAATTAAGATGGCGGAGTCCGATCAAGCCGCAACGACATTTATCACTCCATACGGCCCCTTCTATTTTTAACACAATGCCCTTCGGGCTCAAAAACGCCGGCACAACATATCAACGCATGATTCAGACATGTCTAGAAAAGCAGATCAGCAAAACAGTGGAGGCATATGTAGACGATGTGGTCGTTAAAACCAGACACGTCGACTCCTTAATAAACGACTTGAGGCTCACATTCGACAATATCTGAACATACGACATTAAGCTCAATCCAGAAAAATGCATTTTCGGCGTACCCGCCAGAAAGCTCCTGGGCTTCATAGTCTCCAGTAGAGGAATTGAAGCAAATCCGGCTAAAATCTGAGCTCTGTCGCAGTTGGCTATCCCAACTGACCTCAAGCAAATCCAGAAGTTAACTGGACGTGTGGCGGCCTTAAGCCGCTTTATCTCCCGATTAGGAGAAAAGGCACTCCCCCTTTATCGCCTTCTTCGGCGCACTGAACACTTCGAGTGGGCGGACGCAGCCATGGCCGGATTGGAAGAAATAAAATCCATCCTGGCCACCAACCCAATCTTGGCCGCGCCAAATGTCGGCGAACCAATGCTATTATATATAGCGGCAACTCACCAAGTTGTAAGCGCAGTGCTCGTCATCGAAGGAGAGACGGACGGACATAAATTCCCACTTCAAAAGCCGGTATATTATGTATCCACTGTCCTCACTCCATGCAAATCATGGTACCCACATTATCAAAAGATAGCATACGCGGTATTCATGGCATCCCAGAAATTACGACACTACTTTCAAGAGTGTTCAATTATGGTGGCCTCAGAAGTACCACTCAATAACATAATAAACAACCGCGATGCCACGGCTCGGATTGCCAAATGGGCTATCGAGCTCCTCCCGTTTGACATAACATATAGACCACAACGAGCCATTAAGTCACAAGTACAGGCCGATTTCATCGCCGAGTGGACAGAAGCCGAACTCCCTAAAGAGTACGGCGCGTACTCCAATTGGATCATGCACTTTGACGGCTCTAAAATGCTGGCCGGTCTGGGGGCTAGCGTCGTCCTGACGTCCCGCACTAGAGATACAGTCCAATACGTACTCCAAATACTATACACAGACTCCAACAACGCAGCCGAATATGAGGCCCTATTACACGGTCTTCGGATGGCAGTTTCCATGGGCATTCAACACCTGGAGGTGCGTGGGGACTCGAACCTCGCAATATCTCAAATAAACGGAGACTTCGATGCCAAGGATCCGAAAATGGCGGCATATTGCAATGTCGTCCTCAAAATGTCAGCTTGGGAAAACAATCAGGCGGCGGATATCCTCGCCCGTATCGGCGCTAAGTGCGATCCTACCCCACCTAACATCTTCTTGGAAAGGCTGCTTAAGCCATCCGTGGTATGGGAAGGGGACACCGGTAACAATAGTCTGAACCCGGCCACAACACCAGATACTGAACATTCTGACACAATCGGAGACTCTGCCATCGAAATAACACCTTCAGCCCACGTGATAATGGTCGTCATCGCCCCGTGGACAGAACCATTCCTGGACTACCTAACCAGGTAGGAACTCCCCGAGGACCAAAATGAGGCACGCTGCATAGTGCGGCAATCTAAAGCCTACAAGGTCCACGAGGGAGAGCTTTATAAGAAAAGCACTACCGGAGTCCTTCAAAGGTGCATCTCCAAAGAGGAAGGGCGGAAGCTTTTGGCAGAAATCCATGCTGGACTCGGCGGCCACCACGCCGTAGCCCGGGCCCTTGTAAGCAAGGCCTCCCGTACAGGTTTCTATTGGCCAACGGCCCGAGCAGATGCACAGTATCTGGTCCAACATTGCGTCGGTTGCGAGCTTTTTGCAAACCGAAGCCATATGCCGCCTACCCCTCTCCAAACAATCCCCATTACTTGGCCCTTTGCGATCTGGGGGCTTGATATGGTCGGACCCCTCAAAGGGGGAACCCATAAGAAAAAAATACTTATTGGTCATGGTGGATAAATTCACCAAATGGATAGAAGCCAAACCCATCAAAATGGCTGAATCCGGACCAGTGATAGACTTCATATCTGGGGTTGTACACCGTTATGGCATCCCCCACAGCATCATCACTGACAACGGCATGAACTTTACAGCTGACAAGGTAAAACTTTGGTGCAGCAACATGGGCATCAAGCTCAATTATGCTTCTGTCTATCACTCGCAAACTAACGGTCAAGTCGAGCGAGCAAATGGTCTTATCATGAGCGGCATCAAACCCAGATTAGTGCGGTCCTTAAAGGAATCAAACACGCACTGGGTAGAGGAGCTCGACTCTGTACTATGGGGGCTGCGGACCACGCCGAATCGCACTACCGGATACACACCGTTCTTTATGGTGTACGGCGCAGAGGCGGTTCTACCCTGTGACATAATTCATGACTCACCTCGAGAGCGCATATACGAAGAAAAAGAGGCCGAGCTCGATCGACAGGATAGTTTGGACGCCCTGGAGGAGGAGCACGACGTAGCAAAAGCCCGTTCTGCATTCTATCAGCAACAGGCTCGAAGGTATCAAAGAAGAGAAGTACGGGCCAAAACCTATAACATTGGCGAACTAGTTCTACATCTGCCAGAGAAGAAAAAGAACAAGCTCAAGCCCAAATGGGAAGGACCCTTCATTATTAACCAGGTTCTGACCGGTGGAGCGTACCGTCTGCGGGATGCATCGGACAATCGACTCGAGCCAAGCCCATGGAACGCAGCCAGACTCCGAAGATTCTACGCCTAGTGCCGGACTCTATGTTCACCTCCTTACCCCCGTCAATTTTTTGCGTATCAATTATCTGTCTTTTCTCTCGTTCTCTCTTCTTTTTCTTCTCCTCCAGGCCTTAAAAGGCTAACTTGTGTCTTGGTTACACAATGTTGACGCGCTAATCGCGCTCATTATACCAGGGGGCTTCTTATACAGAAGCTTAATATAACTATTTTTCTGGGCTTTATGCCCCACACATGTGTTATTCTTCCACATGTACCTTTTTTCGTCATTATATGCATCGATATGACTTAAGTTTTGGCCAAGTTGGGTTGCCTGGCTCTTGTATTTATGCCCTACGTTCCCGTTAATTTGGCTAGGGCATAAGGGGAGCACCTCTGCGATTGTTACTGCCAGGTCAGCCGGATGTGTACCTTAGACTAGGTGAAGCCGAAAGCTAGCGTTCTTAAGGGAATATTCGGTCGGTGAACAAAAGATGACTTTTATTTATTTTGATACATGCCCCCAGATGTTATAGCCCGTGTCTCTTTTCGCAGTTCAGACATGCACATTAGGGCATGCATACCCAGGGAAAGGAACCCTTAATGGAACTATTCTCCCTGGAAGATGTTTCTTACTATCCATGTAATATAACATAGCTAGTTGGGTACTTGTCTGTTCAAGCACTTCTGACCCCTACGCCTAGTTTCCACGCATACCCCGGTTTTTACATAACCGAGCGGGTATTCGGATACACTCCGGACTATCGGGTCCAGAGGTCGAAGCGAAAAGGCCCGCCATGACAAATGATTTACAATCCGGCTAGGGACATTATATATGTCACTTAAAGTACACAGTCACTTAGACTGATTAAATTATTCTACTATACCATCCAACATGTTGTCTAGCCTACAATCCTGTTGGGAATACTTTGCGGCTAATTCTACTTGGTCATACACCAAACTGACGGGGATCTCTTTCCCATCGGGCCCCAGAGGTCCGACCTCGACCATGTGGTTTAGGTCAGGTTTGGTATATCACGTCTTCACCATGGCCCAGGCTTCCCTTGCACCTTGTCGGCAGGCTGATATCTTCCATAATCGGAAGTGCCGCCACGCTCCCTTGAGCTTCTCTATAAGCTCCCCCATGCCTCCTGGCGGGGAGGCGGATGGCCACAAGGCTTGGGCAATACCCTGCATCACCTGCCGAACTTGTCCGTGCAGTTGTGAGAGCTCTGGTAGAAGATCACCCGCAGACCCGGGAATCTCCTCCACAGGACGACCCATCAGCATACCTGCAGACATAACTCTGTTAGTCGTCTTCTTCGCTGAACTCTTTCAAAAGTTCGTTCAAGCACTTACTAAAAATGCCGCGTCGAAGCCGCTTATTCTCCTTCACGGAGTCCGCAAGCTGGGCTCGGACATCTTTCAGTTCCACGCCTAGCCGGATATTGGCGTCCTCGAGATTATTTTTCTCCTGCCTAACCCGCGTAAGCACGCGCTCGCCAGCATTTAGCTGTCGATTAGCACGTTGCGCATTCTCCTGCACGGCCTCCGGAGTCATCTGCAACACCTATTGTTAGATTTGCATGCATGTCGCATACTATCTGGTACCTATCATTCTTTGTAATGGAAACAAGTGTTACCAGCGGGGGCCTTCTCGGACTCCTTCAACGTGGTAACCGCGGCCCGTAGATGGGCTTTGCACTCTTCCAGCTCTTGAGACAATTGGGTATTCTTCTCTATAAGAACCTGCACAAATAATGATCCTTAAATCAGTTGTGTCAACTGTTTCAAGTCTCAGGGGCTACTGATATATATAATCGTCAGATTTTCTTACCTGTATATCCTTTACATACTGGTCCGTGGCTCTGGCAAGACCGTTTTGAGCAGCACGGATGTACGCGTCTCCTGAGTTGAAGGCATCAAACGCCTCTTGGGAGAAACAAGCATCACGGAGTACGGCCTGGCGACGCCTGTGATTCATGGCGCTCTCCACTTTGAATTTGTAGCGGACAGTCTATCCGCATCCTCTGTAGTAGGAGCATCCGGCGTTCGCCCCGTGTTAGCTTCCGCCTCTATGTCCGGCCCTGCAGCCCGACTGGTGGAGGCGTGATCGGCAACCTCTCCGGATATAGTCCGGCGAGCGTTTTTCCTACTAGGAAACATGGACGTCATTATATTTTAAGAAAGACGACAACCACGGAGCGAGGTTCTGTATCATACCTCTACGCCGGCATCTCAGTCCTGACCGCCTTCCTTTTTGGCCTACCTGGCTTCGGTGTCCCTTGTTGGCGAGTCACTGCGGGTTCGGCATGGCGTCTCGATGGCCTTCCCTGTAAAACACCATATGTGTATGGTAGGGGATCCTTCTCGGAAGTTGGGGCTCCAGGTTTTTCTTACATGCAATGCAGGGAGTAGCCCAGGATAGTCGGCTATGATGGCCACCATGGCATCATCGCAACTCAACTGATAGAATGTCATGTCGATCAGCTCCACAAATATGTCCGGATCCTCTTCGAGTCCGGGATCGAGGGCCCGGTCAGGGTCCTCCGGTTGTGGAGGTGGGATGTTGACCTCCCTTACAGCTTTTCACAGTTCCTGGCATGAAACGGAAAGGTGAGTATTTATGACAAAGAATGCGGGAAGGTTGGGAGTAAAAAGTGACAGCTCACCTAGCTTGGAGGGTTGTACATGGAGAATCCATCCCGTGGCTTAATACGGATGAACTCCTCTTCCTCTCCCTTGAACAACTCGGACAGAATTTTTGCTAGAGCAGCAGCGGTGTCCGGTCCCTTACGCCCGCAGCAGGTGGCATCATCTTCCCCGTTAAAGTGCCACATGGGGTGCCCTCGATATTGAAGTGGTTGCACCCCTCGCATTATACATATTCATATAACCTTGATTATTGTCAATCTTGATTGAGCCAGCGCTTTTATCCGGCCCATCGGGTAAAGGACTTCTCTGTTATCTTCCTCCTGAGGGCTCCGTTGGCGCCAGCTTTGGCGTTTCTTCAAAGGGGCATTGTCAAACTCGGGAAGACCCCTCCGAGTAGGATATGGAAGGGGGACGTCCTCCTTGTAAAACCACTCTGAAGGCCAGTCTTCGGACGTCTTCTTCGGGGTATCGGACAGGTATCCGGTCCCGGCGATGCGCCACATTTTGGCTCCGCCCACTTGATATAGTGACCCCTCCTGTGTATGGGGCACAAGGCAGAATAGCCTCTTCCACAACTCGAAATGAGCTTCGCAGCCCAGAAACAGCTCACAAAGGGCAACATAACTAGCGATGTGTAATATGTAAGCGGGGGTGAAATTATGCAACTGGAGGCCGTAAAACTCCAGGAGCCCGCGGAGGAACGGGTGGATTGAAAATCCAAGTCCCCTTAGTAAATAAGGGATAAGGCATACCTGCTCCCCCTTGGAGGGATTGGGGAAGCTCTCCGCTTTCTCCCCGCTATTATAGGTGGCGAGCCCGGCTCGAACGGGGACCATATATGCTGGAGGGAGAAATCCCTGGGTCTGTAACTCTACTAATTGGCTGTGTGGGACGGAACACTTCTCCCAGTCACCGGTCTTAGGGCTACAGGAGCGGGAGGAGGAGCTGCGATGGCCGGCCATGTTGGAATGGATTCTTCCGAGCGTGCTCCGATGGATACTCGCCGTGGGAGGATGGTGTGGTTTGGATCTAAGAATCCCCGTCCCTTTAATAGACAGTTTACTTACATGGCTAGGGTGGCGAACGTAAAAATGCCCTGGCTCCTCGCATTCGCTCGACACGTGGAAGATAGCCCTTATTGGGCGCAGAAGCCAACAAGTGCAACATTTATGGGGAGCCGGACACTACTCAGCAGATATTCAGAATTTGGAGAAGAACCTGCCTTGCAATGCCGAAGACAATCTGCGCGCCGGACTCATCATGATTGAAGCCTGGTTCGGGGGCTACTAAGGGAGTCATGGATTATGGGGTCTCCAGACAGCCGGACTATATCCTTTGGTCGGACTGTTGGACTATGAAGATACAAGATTGAAGACTTCGTCCCGTGTCCGGATGGGACTCTCCTTGGCGTGGAAGACACGCTTGGCAATAAGGATATGTAGACCTCCTCCCTTGTAACCGACTTTGTGTAACCCTAGCCCCCTCCGGTGTCTATATAAACTGAAGGGTTTAGTCCGTAGGACAACATGCAATCATACCATAGGCTAGCTTCTAGGGTTTAGCCTCTACGATCTCGTGGTAGATCAACTCTTGTAATACTCATATCATCAAGATCAATCAAGCAGGACGTAGGGTATTACCTCCATCGAGAAGGCTCGAACCTGGGTAAACATCGTGTCTCCCGCCTCCTGTTACCATCCGGCCTAGACGCACAGTTCGGGACCCCCTACCTGAGATCCGCCGGTTTGGACACCGACATTGAGCTTTAGACTTTTCTTTGCGACATGTAGAGTATTGGTTGGTGAAGCGGTTGACGTCGCGAAACATCTTGGGCCAAAAATAGTTCTTGGAGAGCATAGCAAGTGTCTTGTCGTGTCCAAAGTGGATGAGTAGTTGAACTTTCCATAGGGTCTCCTAAGGTTCCTCGAGGTTCGTGCGGTAGGGAGCCTTGTTTGTAAGGTGCGCTCTGGGGATGAGGTCGATTCGGTGCTCAATGCCTCATAGAGGAGGTAGACCCGGAGGCAGCTTGTCGGGGAAGACGTCTTGGAATTCCTGCAAAAGAGAAGATAACACTAAAGGTAGAGTGTGAGAGGTGTTAGCTTTTGGTGCCTCAGCTTTGCACGAAAGGACATAGTGCATGACACTAGATGGGTTCTCACACACTTCTGTCATCTCATGTTTGGTGGTAAATAGAACTAAGTTCTTCTTGTCGCTCACTTTCTTTTTGGTGGTTCGCTCTCTCACTATTCTCTCCACGATGGGTGGCTTGCTTGTCGGCGATCACTTGGCTTGGAGACATAGGGTGAAGTACTACTCCTTTCCTTTCATCTTGAAGATGTAGTGGTTCGTTCGGCCATTGTGGATCACACCTCTATCAAATTGCCATGGTCGACCAAGAAGAAGGTGGCAAACGGTCATTGGAACGACATCACACTCCAAAGTGTCTTCCTAAGCACCATTTTTGAAGGAGACTTGTACTCGATGCTCGACTTGAATAGTGCCGAAGTCAATTAGCCATTGAACTTTGTAGGGATGTGGGTGCTTCATCTTGGGCAATTGGAGCTTGGAGCAAAGTTCTTCACTTGCTAAGTTATGACAACTCCCTCCATCGATGATGACCTTGACGGACCTTCCATTGATGCCGGCCTTGGTATGAAAGATATGGCATCTTTGGTCTTCTTCTTGGTGATGTTGAAGAGTCAAGACCTTGGAGACAACGAGGGCGGGACTTGAATCTTCATCAGAAAAGACTTGTTCCTCTTCATCATTCACTTGTCGGTGCATGGTGACTTGCTCAAGTGCTTTCGTTTCTCCTTCGCTCATGGAGTCGTATGTACCATCGTCGTTGAGGATCATGGTTCGCTTGTTGCTAAACTCAAAGGACTTGTGGCCTCGGCCTCCGCATGTGAAGAATTTGAAGGAACTTGTCTTGACGGTCTCATCGGCTGGGGTAGATGATGATGAAACTCTCGGCTTGAAGTTGCTCGTTGTAGGAGGATGACTTGTGGTTGACGAAGCTTTCTTGTAACTCGACTTGTTGACATTGCTTGTAGAAGGCTTTGTTGATGTAGAAGGTGTTGGAGTCGTTGAAGCTTGGGTGTTGGAGAAACCATAGGACTTGGATGAGAACTTGGCATACTTGAAGTCTTCTTACACTTGACGTTCCGCTTTGGTAGCTTGATGCACTAGCTCGATGAGGTT
Organism: Triticum dicoccoides; assembly: GCF_002162155.2. Classification (NCBI taxonomy): domain Eukaryota; kingdom Viridiplantae; phylum Streptophyta; class Magnoliopsida; order Poales; family Poaceae; genus Triticum; species Triticum dicoccoides. The sequence continues at coordinate 372,843,025 of NC_041392.1, read as the reverse complement.
CGAGTATGGTTGGAAGTCGGCGATCTTCATGATAGGATGATTGAGTCCATTCAAGAAACATGCCATAGTTTGCTGATCATCTTCCGTGACATTGGCTCTTATCATCGCAATCTGCATTTCCTTGTAGTACTCTTCAACGCTCTTGGTTCCTAGATTGAGTAGTTGGAGTTTCTTGAAGAGGTCGTGTTTGTAGTAGGTAGGCATGAAGCATGCTCTCATGAAATCCTTCATTTGCACCCAAGTAGTGAAGGGTGGTTCACCTCTTGCCTCACGTCGCTTAATGACTTGTTCCCACCAAATGAGGACATAGTCTTGGAACTCAAGGGATGCCATCGCGATCTTCTTCTCTTCTTCATAGTTGTGCAAACGGAAGATTTTGTCGACCTTCAATGCCCATGAAAGGTACTCTTCAGGATCATTGCTTTCAGAAAACTTGGGCATGGTGAACTTTAGCTTGCCGTAGCGTTACTCTTCATTATGTTCGGGACGGGGATAATCATGTCCTTGACGAGGAGGATCGTCTCTCACAATTTGCTCTTGCCGTGGAGGATTTCCATTGTCTTCTTGTTCTTGTTGAACTTGATGTTCTTGGGGAGCTTGTGGAGGAACTTGTCGATCTTGACGTTGCACACGAGCCTGATATCCTCGTTCGTGAATTTCTTCCTGAAGTGCTTCTTCATGTTCATGAGCTTGTCAGCCTCGGTTGGCTACGACTCGACTTGAATCTCGGAGGGCTTGTTGCGCCTCAAGTGCTTGAGCATCTCGCAATTGTTGCCCTTGACGTTGTGCCTTGGCATCTTGTGCTTCTTTTCATAGATGCGCTCGCTCTTCCTCTCCATAGTGGCGTTGTCGTTACTATTCTCGTGCTTGCGCAAAGGTAGCTTGGTTTTGACGGTGTCGGTGTTCTTGAGAGTCATTGTCGCGTAGAGGATTGAGGCTTGCTTGACGATCGTTGCGCGCGGCACGGAAAAGAGTGTTTGATATCGGTATACTTGAGCCAGAGAGGGCGAAGTCGGAGTGTTGACTTGAGCGGCTCCGTCTTGATGAGGACGAAGGGGAAGAAGAGCGGTTGAGCAGCAAAGCACGAATCTTGTCCATTCTTGCGTCGTTCTCTTTCTTGTGGTCGTCGAGCTTGTGGTCGAAGTAGTCTCTTGTACGTTGCTCGGAGAGTCGCAAGACGGTGGCGAGGTTGTCGATGCGTTCACTCATTGCTTGTTGCTCTTGATGCAAAGCACGTTGTGCACCAAGAGGTGGCTCTTTGTGACGTAGGAGTTCATGTCGTCGTCTTGCCCGATGAAGAGTGGGTTGGTAGAAGTACTTGGCCTATCCATCATTCCAAGAGAAATATATGAGTGATAGAAAGAGAAGAACGTATACCAAATGTACCTTGACCAAAGTTGAAGGTGGATCAATGATCACTCCAATGTGGAACAAGGAAATAGCACAATCGGTACCAATTCTTGTCAGTTTCTCAAACCTACACAAGTAAAATCTTATGGTGGAGCTTGGTTAGTATGGTGGCACAAAATTTGATGCAATTGTTAGTGAGCTTCATTAATGTTGGAAAAGATTCACAAGTTTGCAATGCAACAAGTAGACCAAGCAAAATAAGATACACGGAAACACACACGCAAAGAGATAAGTGGGGTCATGCAACCAAGGATGAGCCAAAATGTGGAGTCCACTAAAATGCTCTTGTTGCACAACACTAGAGAGACGCTAGCATGATTGCACAATAGGTGGATATGAAGACTTGTGCACAACCTACTAAGCAAAAATGCAACAACTTCTATCCCAAGTATGCTCTATGTATGGTGTTTCGATGATATGATCCAAGATGATCTAGTATGACAATCTTAATGTTGTATGATGCTATGGTTCTTGCTTAAAAGCTCTGTGCTTACCTTTCCCTTTTGCTTAGAATCTTGTTTGGCTCTTTGTTGTTTGAGATCTTTTCTCATGCAATGCTTCACGAACCAAGATAGCAATTGTGTATGCGATGACAATTTTGTGACACAAGAGATGATACCAAGATATGCACCAATGATATGTATGTATGCTATGGGAAGTATGATCACTAATGTGCACAAGTCACGTTGCCGGCAATACTCAAAGGCTAGTCTCGATGGGTAAGTGACACGAAAGAGTAAGGCTATGATGGGTATCAATGTAATGGCAAGAATGATGTATCACTATACCAAGATGAGGTTACCGCTTGATGTTGGTTGTTTGTAAGCAAGAAACAGTTGACGGTGTCAAAAATGGTGAACTGGTCGTTGCCGATTACGCGTCTGTGGCGAAGATGAGCGGGGGTGATGTTGATGTCGAACCATACCTAAATAGCCGAAACACAATAGGACACTCAACCGCAACTCAAATTCTCAAAGCAAAACGTGACAAAATTGTCAGAGTTGGTAGTGGTAAATGATGGTGGTGTATGTGGTATATGGAGGTGCTATGCGGAAGTGGTGGTGGTATGCGGAAGTGTATGTGGGCACCGGAACAAAATTTGGCGAAATATGGAAGGAAAACGGGGCGGTGGATGGAGATGTTGCTGCCAAGGGCTGGATGTCCGAGCTTGATGGCCGGATGTACGGGCTGTCGGGCCGGATGTCCGGGCTCTGGATCCGGACGAACTCCGCGTGGAAGGTGGCAAATCCGGGCAAAATTCGGAGGAATTTGTGGATGGAAATTGGTGAAAAGGTGGGGAAGGGGTAGATCTACCTGCAACACACAAAATCCGCGGATCAAATCCAACAAAACTTCATCACACCAACAAATCACAAAAGAAATTTTAGGGCTATTTTTGTGGGGAATTTTCGAATTAGGGACAAAAACAAGAAAACAAGGCTAGAAAACACAACGGGGAGGCTCCGCAATCGTGATCAACGTGGCTCTAGATACCAAGATGATGTAGGGTAGGAACACTAGGGGCCGATCTTTCACGAAAGGAGCGGATCCCACGAAGAACACGAGGAACATGAGGGGGAAAACGAGGGAAATCACGAGGGGAAACACGAGAAAATCACTAAACCAACAAGAAATAGTCACACATATGCTAGATCCTCAAACACATAAGAGATACATGATCCACAGTCAACTAAGGACGATACAAAGGTAGCCGGTTCTTCTCCATGAGGAGGTCTTGATGGGGCCGCCCAAAGGGGGGACTTGAATCCAAAGGGATCTTCTCCGAAGAGGGGCCGCGGTCTCTCTCGTGGAGTAGATCCGATGTGGATGAGCAAAGCTCTATCTCTAATAAGCTACTACTTTGCTGACCCTGAAACTTTGGTAGGAGGAGAGTATACATAGTCTAGGAGGTGAAAGGGTACATGGGCTTCGGCCCTTTACTGTGCGCGGATAGACGGGGCCGGACGTCCGGGCGTTAGGCCGGATGTCCGGGGCTGGGGCCGGATGTCCGGGCTGCCGGTGCTTCTTTTCTGCCCTCTGGATAGGTGGTGTCCGGATATCCGGGTGGGAGGCCGGATTTCCAGGCCGGGGCCGGATGTCCGGGCCCTGTAGACTTGGCCACTGGCTCCTTGCTGCTGTAGACACTTCCAGGGGCCGGATGTTCGGGGCCATGGCCGGATGTCCGGGGCGTGGGAGTTGTTCTTGACTCCTTCCGTTGGTTCTCTTCATCCGTGAACTTGGGGGCTTGTCCGTCTTCATGTGCATCTTCGGGAGGTTCCTCTTGGTACCTAATAATGCACAATGTCTCGGACTTAGGTAGTTGCCATGTCTCGAAAGGATCATATGTGATATCACTCAAGAAAGAGGTCACCTCGTTCTCAAGAGCTCTAGCTCGTGCTCGTGTCATGGGTCCTCTTGGCTCTTGATGAGGCGATGGTAGGTCCATGGGGATGACCAATGGATGCTCCGCATCAAATCCTCCAAAAGAATCCTTTAGAAATCATGGTACATTGTCATTGTAAACTTGGAAAAAGGTGTCACAAATTGAACCCTTATGGTTAACATTTAACAGGAAAGGAACATCACCTCGATATATAGCTTCTCTAGGCATGGAAAGCATCTCAGGAAACTGATAAATTGGTCCAGGTTGGGGCTGATAGATTCAAGTGCCAAGACCTTCACTGTGCGCAGTTTCGGGGTCAAGCTTGTCAGAATCATTTTCTGAATGACAGACAAACAAACATCTTCAAAATTAGAAATAATGTTAATTTGTAGAAGGAGAGGTAGAAGGAGGTTGTTGTACCTAAACGGGTGTGGATCCAATAATAAGTTCAGAGTATTTGTCAGACGAGTAGCCCAACACTATCAATTTCAACGCAAAAATGACAATGATTCTTGTTGGACCTTCTTGATCAACTACAAGTAATCTCTCAAGTGCAGGTGTGTCCTTAATGACCATACCATGGTACACATCTTGTGATGTCGTCCTGCCACACCAACAACACACATAAATAGTCCGGAGAGTCATGGAGGTGATGTGGAAGGTACTCAACCCATTGATCGCCTGAAGATGAATGTACTCATGTGCAGTATAGCCATGGAGCAGGCGCTCCATGTCACCATTTGAGAGGAAGATGACAACAAGCTCGAGGTGCTTTAGTCGTGGTAGAATAAGAGCGGGCGCGTCATTAATGCAGGGGAAATGGCAGTTCCTGAACTTGGTGACGCGCAGCGTGGGTGCGAGGCGGAGTGTGGACATTGGCAGCGACCGCATATGCCCATCATCAAAAGTGAGTTGCTCGAGCTAATCTAGGGTGGGGGATCAGAACCAGTCGTCAAGCTTGGCTCAGTCCTTGCCATTGGAACATAACTTTCCCATTCTAAGCCCTCTGGTTAGGCCAAGGTGACTGCCAAGCATCTTGGAGAACGCACCCAAGCTTTTGCGATAGCCATGGCAGAGCTTGTGGGTGTCGATGAGGTCGAGAGGGCTGGACTTCCATAGGGGGCACCACTGCTGGGAAAGGATGGTTATCCACGCCCCATATTTGATTGGGAGGCGGGAGATGATGACTGTCAACATATCATCAGGGAGGCTGCTGATGAAGTCTAGGCCTGCTGGACTCGCTTGCGGTTCTAGCTCGCCCCACCTCCGCTTGTTGGCAACCTCGTTCTCCACCTCCGGAGTCTCCTTATCAGCGGCGCTTTCTGATAGAAATGGGAGTACATGGAATATTTAATTAAAACAGGGCAATAGAAAAGTGTATTGGTAACTAGAAGTTATTAGGTAGGAATATAGTAAGAAAAGGGAATAACTATTGGTTGCTTAAATACTACACAATTCATTTGATATTGCTGGGTAAGTCAACATGCAGATAGATGAAAAGAAAACTTACTTCGAACAAAGTCTGGATGGATGATATCGTCGGGGAAGTTACCATATATTTCATGCCCGTGCCCTTTTATGTGCAGTGCAATTCCAGTGCCAGCTTGCAGTTCATAAAACTTAGCAATTTCACTCCAAAATCCAGTGCCAGAATAGGGGTCACCACGTTCATCAAGTCTTATAGTAGCAATGATTGTAAATCCATGGTTTGTGTGCAGTATGACATCCCTACAGTGTTGATTTATGTAAAGGGAAAGATTGTGCACTATAGATTTTGTTGCATAGCAAGGGACGCTCTACAGAAAATGGTAGGATTGTTAAAAAAATATGGTAGCATGCAAATATGGGCCCAAATTGAAAGAACTGTACAACAGTCGAAATCGAAGGACAAAAGTTTATAATTAAACAGATAGGGTAAACATGATGTCATGGAAATATGAGAGTAATCGAAAGAACAATACATCATTAATTTGCCTAATATAGAAAGAAGAGGGGGAAAATCCCCTTTGATGTATATGGTGCATGTGGCACCTTTTATCCAAATGTAGTAATATTTAGAATATGTTCAAGAAAGTAGGCCATGCCAGCCGATTTAGGGTGAGATTGAACATATTGCGTGCATCCTCAAGTCATCTGGTATGGTGAGATGGAATGTCTGGCGGAAGCCGCAAGGTCCTGATGTGTCCTCGCACTGTTCACTCTATGAATGGAAGAAAACCCACAAATCAGCTCGAATAAAAATGAATTCACGGCGATTTTGATCGGGTGATTAAAGGAGGCAGATGAACTGGGATAAGAGATGAGATAATATCTCATTAAATTAGTTACCCCATTGTCCATGAGAAAGAACCCTCAGTATGGCAGATTCCCCAACCGAGCGGAGCTGGGTCGACCGCGAGCAGCGTCGAGAAAGTCGATGACGATAGGCGGCGTCAAGCGGAAGTGGCAAAATGCGGTGGGCTTTGCTGGCAGCCTGGCGGCGGCGGCAGGTGTTGAGCTAAGTGTTTACAGCCGCCATAGGCGGTGCCATGCATAGACATAGAGGAGGTTGTGCAGGTGTGAATGGGGACGGCAGGGGTGGCGGGCGGGGTGAGGGTTTTTGTGACATGTGGATGGTGAGGGTTTTCCTTTTTCTTTTTTGAATCGGTGGTGAGGGTTTTCTGTCCCACAAAGAATTTTGGAGGCAACGGTTTGCTAGAGCCAACCGTGTGTGATTGACGCAATAGGCAAAATGAAAGTCATTGCACACGGTTCCAATTTTGGGAACTATGTGTGATAGACGTACTGCCTCCGTCCTGGTTTATTGGTCCCCTTTGTAATTTTTACCAAATTTTGACCAAATGTTTAACTAAGAAATGTTTATGCATTTCACCAAAAATTATATCATTGAACACTATGCTCAAATACCCATCCAACGATATAATTTTTGCTGACCTGCACTAATATTTTGTCAGTTAAACCTTTGGTCAAAATTTAACACAAATTAGAAAGGGGACCAATAAATCAAGACGGAGGTAGATTCCATCAACCTAACTGATTGTATCCATATCCCACGTTAGACATAAGTAAACATAGGTTAAACATACTTAGACATAGATAATAAGCATACACATACACAAGTATTGTTCTACCATAAGTACATAGTTCAACCATCATTAAGCATATACTCAAGTGTACATAGTTCAATCCCACATCTCATCTCACATGCCGGAACGATCCTGAAGCTTCTCCAGGTACTCGGTGTACGCGCCGTGCGCCACCCTACAAGAATACTTCTGCTTGAAGGAGCCAAAGGCCCGTCCTCTTGCATGCGCCAGAACACTTAGATACGCGTGATGAATCTTGTGGTTGCAAAATGGGCATCGATAGCCGCCGTTCCAGGTCCTAATACGCCTATTATGCATTCCCGCATAAATCTCCCTCGGTCTGGTACCTCCTATGGACATCTTCATCCTCGTTGTCCACATCGTCAGACAACACCTATACAAATAGTAAAACAAATTTGGCATCAAATCAATGATTACATGCCGTGAAGTAGGATTAGGAATTTATGGCTATTTATTTATACATATCCAGAGATTATGGTTCGATTTTTAAGCACAATCATCTATGTACAAACCAATCTTGAAGAAAATAATGGCACAAACATATGTAGGTCATTCAAAATCAATTGTCAAGTCCTGGCTAGGAATTATTAGCACGAACACCAACCATAGTCGGATTACTAGCAAAAATCATTTGCACAGATGAAACAACTAATCACTTATCACTTGTACCATTCAAACAATCAATATATTACACGGATCTAACGAAACTTACTCAGATTTCATGGATTGGGAGAACATAACCATAGGATTTCTATTCCAAAAAGGGGGAGGCAGGAGTAACAGAGAAACCCTATGATCTATTTGACACATAAATGTGTATAGATGACTAACCAGCTGTCAGTCATCGTCGGAGTCTTCGCCGGAGTGGTCGTCGGAGTCGTCGCCGGGGTCGTCACCAGAGTCGGTGTGGAACTCCGCCTCCGGCTGTGGACGCTCTGTCTCCATCTCCATGTCGTGCTCTGGTGCTTTAGCAGCCCCGGCGTCGCTACTCCCTCCGATGGGGCACTTCAGCGGCATCCTCATACACTGACAGCTTTGAGGACTGAGAGCGGCGCCGAGGATGCAAGCGGACAGAGAGGATTGTGTGTGTGGCGAGGATGGGGGTGCGGCCGCTCGGGCGCACCATTAATATGGAGTAGTGGGAGTTGCGGGAGAGAGGTGGGCGGCGGTCAAACCGATGGCTCACCTCCCAGTGAGCGTGCGCACCAGACTGCTGGCATGCCTACCAAAGTTTCACACAGCTACCCGCACGCCTCCGTCAATTCACACACCTGCACGCACGCCTCCCAGTCTGCCTGAGCGGTGGACTACTCGTGTGCGTCCTGTCAACTCACGCCTGCTCGCACGGCACACGGGTCGTGCGGCGGCACGTGTATTGTTTTTCTATTTGGATGATTAATGTTGCCGCTTTATTGCTCAACTGAAGCATGGCACATATCCATTGTTGGTCTAACACGCTCACGGTTTGAATAAATAATCCGTTTGGGATATTGGTGACCAATTATTAATAATCTCCCGTTTGTAATTAGATAAAAATTACATCAAAACTGGTCTCAAATTTGACTAAAAAAGTACAATGCCACTTTGTATTGGTGTCCATATGACAACACGATAAGTTTCATGAACTTCAAATAAGTTTTGGATGTACTAGAATTTAAAAATCAAGATTCTCAATGTCTGAAATTTGTTGCATGGGGAGTAAACATGCACCCAGTGAGACACATGTGTTTTTCCAATCCATTTAGGTGCACTATCACGTGTGCATGTAGCTCAAATTTGATTTTTGCACATTATACCCATAGAAAATCAATCAATTAATATACTAAAATGTCTTAATGATCTCTATGATTTTTTCGAAATTAAAAGTCCCTCCTTTGGTAACATATGTTCACCGTGGGATAATTAATTTAACATGCATCATAGTTGCGGTGGATTCACGGTGTGTGTGTGTGGGTGTGTGCTTCTGGGGGTGGCGGGTGGCTCACGGTACACTACGAGTTGTGAGCCACTGTGTGGGTTGGCCGTTTTGTTAGCCAGGCCGGTGCCACATCATAGCCGTGAATTCCTTATTTAAAACATTACACAACCCTTTCATACATACATGTTTTGGCCACATGCAGTCGATGGTTGTCCTACACGACACTCGATACTCGTGTGTGACGCTTTCTGTGGGCCCGCGAGGTTGTCGTCCATCAGTTTGACGAATAGCTGGAAGTGAGGTAATTTGACCAGCAAGGTAGAATCTTTTTTGTTTGTGTTATGGTGGTATATAGTATGCATTGAAGAGGTGGGAAGGCACTAGCATATATACTATACGTACGCATCCGTGAACAAGTACACCTCACTCAGTGTCGGGACTTTTCGGTTTTCGAGGCATATGCCACATCAAAATTGTGAAATTAGCTATTCAAACATCACACAACACATCTTTGGGACACATGCATGCACGCGGTGGTTATCCTAGCTAGGACACTCACGTGTGACGCTTCCATCTATGGGCCCACGAGGCCATCATCGATGAATGCATGCATCACTTTGACCTACATCCGGAGAGGTTAATTAATTTCACGATCGATGGGGATTCTTTTGTATTATACATATTATGCTAGGAGCATATAGTATGCGGTGAAGAGGGGGATGGGGACCATCATATGTATTACGCTTCATGAACCTCGCTCAGTGTGGGGGCATGGTTTATGGTTTTTAAGGCATGTGGCAAATCAAAGTTGTGCATTTTTTCTATTCAACATACATATGTTTGGCCCACATGCAAAGCATTGGTGGTTGTCCTCTCGCACCCACTTAAGTAGTTATCAGCAATATCGATGCTTTCCATCTGTGGGCCCGCTTGGTCCATCACTACTTTTTGGCTGACAACACAAGAGAGGTTAATTTGACCTAGGAGGGGATTTTTTTTTGCTTGTAATAAGGTATATATATATAGGTCATGCCCTGGGATGACACGCATGATACAGTTTGAGCACACACACATGCATGTGTACGCATGAATCCCTCCCGTCGAGTCGAAGTGGCTAGTACAACGACACATCATGAACCGATCTCGCTCTGTGTGGGGAGCTAGTGTATGATTTTTGACGCATGCGCACATCAATGTTGTGAAATGGTATTCAAACATGCATGCGCACATCAATGTTGTGAAATGGTATTCAAACATGTAGTGGTTGCCTTTGAATGGTACACTCCCTTGCATGGTTATCGGCGACAAGCATATATATTCATGGGCCCACGTGGACATCCATGATCACCTTGACCGACAACAAGATAGGTTACCATGGCAGATTCTTCATTTGGTTCGTGTTATTGTAGTATAGGTCATGGTGTGATTCAAACCTAATTAAGTTTGAGCGCATCAACAATGCACGCATGCATGCATGAATCCCCATCGTTCGCTTGAAGTGTGGTGTAACATACATATGCATCGTCAACCTAACCCTCACTTAGTGTGGGGATTTCTAGTTCGAAATAACATGCCACATCAAAGTTGTTCCATTGTTACTCAAAAACACACCTCTCCATACATATGTTTGGGCCACATGCATGAAGTGGTAGTCTTTGGGGACTAGCTACTTGCATGATTATTGGCGAGCTAGCCCATCTCCGGGGTCGCATGGACGGCCATCACTTTGATCAACAACAAGAGAGAGGTTGTGCGACCAAGGTGGATTATTCTTGGTCCATTTTATGATCCATCTTGGTGAGAGATGCCTCTCTGGCCCGCCGACTAAAAGTGTGTGTGGGGGGGAGCTGCTACTTCGCACTTTGCTAGGTGAACCTCGGTTGGAGGGGCATGCATTCATAGCTTACGATTCCCTTCGTGGCAACACAAGGGGGTGCTGCTAGCTGCTACTTAGCACTTTGCTAGGTGAACCTCGGTTGGGGGTGGCATGCATTCATAGCTTAGGATTCCTTTCGTGCCG
>NC_041392.1:372814494-372831836 GCF_002162155.2 Triticum dicoccoides | reverse complement strand
GGAGGGGGGCTGCTAGCTACTTCACACTTTGCTAGGTGAACCTCGGTTGGGGGCAGGCATTCATAGCTTAGGATTCCCTTCGTGCTGACAAAAGGGAGGGGGTGCGAGCTACTTTGCACTTTGCTAGGTGAACCTCGATTGGGGGGAGGGGGCATGCATCCATAGCTCAGGATCCCCTTTGTGCTGACACGAGGGGGGTGGGGGCAAGCAATACCATGCGCTTTGCGAGATAGGTGCCACATCGAAGTTGCATTTGGTATTTGAAAATCAAACCACCCTTTTCATACATAAATTTGGTCCACATGCAAGTGTGTTCATATTCTGACCCTCTCCCGTGTCATTTTTCACCAAACTTATGAACATTAGACAAGTTGGATGACGCAACAGACACGGTTCACTCAAACTAACGGTGTTCCACACCAGTGCCCCTGTCACGCACACATTCGCACTGTACATTGGGCTCCACGAGGCTTCCCCTCTCAAAAATATCTACCTGCCTGCAGCTTTTTTCTGTTTGATAACGCATGGTTATTGTGTTTCGACCGTGTGGGATGTTTCTTGTTCCCAATCCCGCCTGCATCCCTAGAAAATATCTGCCCATCTCAATGGTTTTTCTGTTTCATAACACATGGTTGTTATCTCCGGACCGTGTGGGATGTTTCTTGTTCCCAATACCGCCTGCATCCCTCGAAAATATCTTCCTGGCTCGAGGGATTTTCTGTTTCATAACACACGGTTGTTATCTCCACACCGTGTGTGATGCACCATCATCAAAATTTTCAATAACCCCGGCATTTCACTCCCGCGTTTGACTCCCGTGTAGTAAAATTTTCAGTACCCACGTCATTTCCTCAAACACCCCCGCCCCCCTCCACACACACACACACGAAACCTCCTCGGGCGTGCGTGCACACACACACACCCTCCCTCGCTCGAAACCCTAGCAAGGTCGCCGCCACCGCAAGGCCTCCATTGTCAGCATCTACCGGTTTGCCCGTGCAGCTTACCCACCGATCTCCATACCCAGGCCGCCCTGAGTTTCTTAGATGATGCCTTCCAAACACCCCCTTTCCCATAGATCCCCAATCCCACCCAAACCCCCACTCCAGAGCATCGTAGCCTAAGCCCGGCTACACTTCCTGTGGAGCTCGAGGAGTAACTGGCCCAAAAGAGGTGTATCACGGTCTCTTTGCCCGACGTCGCTGAGGAAGCTGACAACCATTACTGGCGGCAGGCACTGAAGCAGTGGGCTAGAGTATGTGGGCATGTCTCGTCCGCCGGCTACGACATCAAGGTCATCGACAATGACGGCCTGAGCCACGCTATGTCATAGGTTAAGGGGCCCACCCCACCCCTCGGGTTCAACCGCCGTCGATCTCATCCATGGCCCCGCCACCGATCTCCACTGGCTCATTGTCAACAATTTTCCATCCTACATCACCATCAAGCCCCTTTTGTCATTTCTGAAGGACACGTTCTGCGACGTTGGCTTGGGATCCACATCTTCCAAGTCAGACCTCATCGACAGCGACCACGAGGAAGGCACCCTCTCCGGTTGTTCCAAGGGGAAAGAGCCCATCTACTCTTCCAAGGGTGATGTAGGGTAGAACCCTAATCGGCCGATATTTCATGAAAGGAGCAGATCCCGCAAAGAACACGAAGAACACGAGGGAAAACACAAGGGGAAACATGAGAGAATCACTAAACCAACAAGAAATAGTCACACATATGCTAGATCCTCGAGTACATAAGAGATCACATGATCCACGGACAACAAAGGACGATACAAAGGTAGCCGATCTTCTCCGTGTGGTGGTCTTGAGGTTCTTCCCGTAAAGGGGACTTGAATCTTCTTGGGGGATCTTCTACGTAGGAGGTGCGATCTCCAAGGAGAAGGTAACCAAGTGGATGAGCAAAGCTCTGACATGAAATATGAGCTAATCCTTTGCTAACCCTAGCTAGAAGGAATAGGAGGTCCATTTATAGTCTTAGTGCAAAAGGGGACGAAGTGGGGGGTACATGGGCTGCGGCCCAACACATAACAACACACAGGCATCGGACGTCCGGGAGTCACCAGTTGTCCGGAGGTTCATGAGGGTCCGGATGTCCGGTGCTCGTCGGACATCCGTAGATTCAGCTCGGATGTGCTTTGGTCGGACGTCCGGTCGGGGTCGGTCGTTCGGAGGGCTTCAGAAATCCGTAGTATCGGCTCGGGTGTGGGTGTGTCGGTCGTCCGGAGAAGGTCGGACATCCGGAGCCTGGAGATCGTCGGACGTCCGGTGTTGGTCGGTCATCCGGAGCCTGTAGATTGCCGGACGTCCGGTCTTGGTCGGTCGTCCGGAGCCTGTAGCTTCTTCCGCATCTCTTTTTCTTCACGTCCATCTTCCTCTTCTAATTCTCCTTACTCCAGCTTCTTCATGGCTAACTCCTTGATACCTAAGTATGCATAATGTCTCTGTTTGACGTAGTAGCCATGTCTCTTGTGCATTTAAGTGAACTTGTGAGAGGAGAGATGTCACCTCGGTTCCGAGAGCTCTTGCACGTGCTCGTGTCATGAGTCCGCTAGGCACTTGGTGAGACGATGGTAGGTCCATGGGGATGACCTTGGGATGCTCCGCATCATCTCCCCTCCCTTGGGCAAGATCCGACCTTAGATCAAATTTTTCATCACCATGGTAGGGCAAGAGGTCCATGACATTGAAGAAGTCTCTCACCTAGTACTTGTCGCACGGGAGGTTGATCTTGTAAGCGTTGTTGTTGTAGCGGGCAAGCACCTTGAAGGGTCCATCCGCTCGAGGGAGAAGCTTGGACTTGCGTTCGTTGGGGAAGCGGACTTTGCGAAGGTGTAGCCACACAAGATCACCAATGTCGAATACCATGGGTTGTTTGTTGATGTTGAGCTTGGTCGCAAGTCATTGTACTTGGCGCTTGATTGTGTGCCTTGTATCTTCATGCACCTTCTTGAGATGGTTCACACGTGCACTTGCATCCATATTGATGCGCTCTTGTAGTGGTAGAGGAAGGATGCCCAATGGGGACAACGGGTTGAATCCGTAGACGACCTCGAAGGGGGACTTGCCAGTTGTTGAGTGTCTTGCGTGGTTGTAGGCGAACTCGGTGATAGGTAGACACTCCTCCCACTTCTGGATGTTCTTCTTGATGAGCACGCGAAGTAGAGCGGAGAGTGTGCAATTGGTCACCTTCGTTTGGCCGTCGGTTTGTGGATGATACGTCGTGGAGAAGAGTAGCTTGATTCCGAGCTTGGCCCATAGGGTCTTCCAAAAGTAGCTTAGGAACTTGACATCGCAGTCCGAGACGATCGTCTTTGGCACTCCATGTAGATGCAATATCTCCCTACAAAAGAGATTGGCAACATGTGAAGCATCGTCTATCTTGTTGCAAGGAATGAAATGTGCCATCTTAGAGAATCGATCCACAATGACAAATACCGAATCCTTTCCATTTCTAGTCCTAGGCAATCCAAGTACAAAATCCATGATAATTTCTTCCCATGGTTGATATGGGATTGGGAGAGGCATGTAAAGGCCATGGGATTGAGCTTTAGACTTAGCTTTGCGACATGTAGAGCATCGGTTGGTGAAGCGGTTGACGTCGCGAAACATCTTGGGCCAATAGTAGTTCTTGGAGAGCGTAGAGAAAGTCTTGTCGCGTCCAAAATGTCCCATTAGTCCTCCTCCATGAGATTCCTGCAAAAGCAACAAACGAAGAGAAGACTCGGGGATGCAAAGCTTGTTAGCTCTCATAAGATATCCATCTTTGATGTAATAGCGTTCCCAAGATGTATGCGTCAAACATTTGGCATAAGTAGTAGCAAAAGTAGGATCATGCTCATACAAGTCTTTTTATGTGCGCAAAGCCAATGGAATCTAATTCAAGTTGAGTAACAAGCATGCATATGCGGGAAAGAGCATCCACCACAACATTTTCCTTACCATTGATGTACGCGATGACATAAGGAAAAGACTCAATAAATTCACTCCATTTAGCATGACTCTTGTTCAACTTGGTTTGGCCCTTAATGTCCTTGAGCGTTTCATGATCCGTACGAATGATGAATTCATGAGGGCGAAGATAGTGTTCCCATTCATGCAAAACTCGCACTAAAGCATAGAGCTCTTTGTCATAGATGGGGTAATTGAGTTGCGCTCCAGAAAGTTTCTCACTAAAGTAAGTTATGGGGCGCTTCTCTTGCGTTAACACACCTCCTATGCAATTACCACTAGCATCACAATGAATCTCAAAGGGCTTGTCAAAGTTGGATAAAGCAAGCACGGGAGCATGAGTAAGCACATTCTTAAGCTCATTGAAAGCGGTACCTTGGGATGGTCCCCAAACGAAAGGCGCATTCTTCTTGCTCAAAGCATGCAAAGGAGAAGCAATGGTGCTAAAAAAATTCACAAAGCGACGATAGAAACCCACAAGGCCAAGAAAACTTCGCACTTGTTGCAAGTTGGTTGGTTGGGGCCAAGTCCTAATAGCATTGATCTTGGACTCATCAACATGAACACCCTTAGAAGATACAACAAAACCCAAGAAGACGAGCTTATCAACACCGAAAAGGCAATTTTCCATGTTAGCATAGAGATGCTCATTTTGAAGAGTTTGCAAAATGGTTTGAACATGGGTGACATGATCTTGAAGAGATTTGCTATAAACAAGGATATCATTGAAGTAGACCACAACAAACACACCTATGTAAGGGCAAAAGACATGATTCATAAGATGCATGAAATTACCCGGTGCTTCCGATAGACCCATAGGCATGACTAACCACTCATACAACCCAAACTTGGTTTTGAAAATGGTTTTCCATTCATCACCCTCTTGTATGCGGATTTGATAGTAACCACTTTTAAGATCAATTTTTGAAAAGATAGTGGCACCACTAAGTTCATCAAGCATATCATCGAGGCGTGGAATGGGATACCTATAGCGAACGGTGATAGCATTTATAGGTCTACAATCGGAGCACATGCGAAAGCTACTGTCTCGTTTTGGCACAAGAATGACCGGAACGGCACAAGGACTCAAACTTTCATGCACATGTCCATGGTCTATGAGATGCCTTACTTGCCTATATATTTCTTTGGTTTCTTCGGGGTTAACGCGGTAGGGAGCTTTGTTCGGAAGAGGTGCTCCGGGGATGAGGTCGATGTGGTGCTCGATGCCTCGTAGTGGAGGTAGTCCCGGAGGTAGCTCTTCGGGGAAAACATCTTGAAATTCCTGCAAAAGAGAAGACAACACTAAAGGTAGAGCGTGAGAGGTGTTAGCTTGTGTTGCATTGTCCTTGCACAAAAGGACAGAGTGTAGGACAATAGATGGGTTCTCACACACTCCTCTTATCTCACTTTTGGTGGCAAATAGAACTAAGTTCTTGTTATCGCTCATCGTGGAGGCACTCGATTTGGGCTTGTGGTGCTCACTCTATTTTGGGTGGTTCGCTCTCTCACTATTCTCTCCACGAGGGGTGGCTTGCTTGTCGGCGACCACTTGGCTTGGAGACATAGGTCGAAGTACATTTTCCTTTCCCTTCATCTTGAAGATGTAGTGGTTCGTTCGGCCGTTGTGGATGACACCTCTATCAAATTGCCATGGGCGTCCAAGAAGAAGGTGGAAAACGGTCATTGGAACGACGTCGCACTCCAAAGTGTCTTCGTAGGCGCCAATTTTGAAGGAGACTTGTACTCGATGCTCGACTTGGATAGTGCCGGAGTCGCTAAGCCATTGAACTTTGTAGGGATGTGGATGCTTCGTCTTGGGAAATTGGAGCTTGGAGCAAAGTTCTTCACTTGTGAGGTTATGACAACTCCCTCCATCGATGATGACCTTGACGGATCTTCCATTGATGTTGGCCTTGGTGTGGAATATGTGGCATCTTTGGTCTTCTTCTTGTTGATGTTGAAGAGTCAAGACCTTGGAGACAACGAGAGCGGGACTTGAATCTTCATCACAAATGACTTGTTCTGTGTCTTCTTCATTCACTTGCTGGTGTATGGCCACTTGCTCAAGGGCTTCCATTTCTCCTTCACTCATTGAGTCATAAGTGTCGTCGTCGTTGAGGATCATGGTCCGCTTGTTGGTACACTCATAGGACTTGTGGCCTCGGCCTCCGCATGTGAAGCATTTGAAGGAACTCGTCTTGACGGTCTCATTGGTTGGGGTAGATGATGATGAAGCTCTCGGCTTGAAGTTGCTCATTGTAGGAGGATGACTTGGAGTTGAAGAAGCTTTCTTGGAACTCGCCTTCTCGATGTTGCTTGTAGAAGCCTTGGTAGACGGAGTTGGAGTCGTTGAAGCTTGGGTGTAGGAGAAGCCGTATGACTTGGATGAGAACTTGGCATACTTGTAATCATCTTGCACTTGACGTTCCGCTTTGG
The DNA here is from genome assembly GCF_002162155.2 of Triticum dicoccoides. NCBI lineage: Eukaryota > Viridiplantae > Streptophyta > Magnoliopsida > Poales > Poaceae > Triticum > Triticum dicoccoides. Next base: position 372,825,438 of record NC_041392.1, on the reverse strand, counting down.
TAGCTTGATACACTAGCTTGATGAGGTTCGAGTATAGTTGGAAGTTGGCCATCATCTTGATAGGATGGTTGAGTCCATTCAAGAAACGTGCCATAGTTTGCTCATCATCTTCCGTGACGTTGGCTCTTATCATGGCAATCTCCATTTCCTTGTAATATTCTTCAATGCTCTTGGTTCCACTACAAAAAAATAAACTTCCGTGATGATACGTGTTTGTCACAGTAAGCCGCGTTTTCTGTCATGCATGTACATCCATGAAAAATTTATGATAGAATCAAGATAGTCATACTTGTGCTGTTGTAGAAGTGTTCCATGACATTGCCAAAATTATCATCACGGAAGTGTCCACTTCCATGATGATAAATCACGCGTCACAGAAGTGCTTTTGTCAAGGGTGACCGACACGTGGCATCCACCGTAACGGAACGCCGTTAAGCTATCAGGTCGGATTTTGGATCCGATAACCCGTTAACAGCCACAACAAGTGTTGATTTTCCATGTGTAAAATTCTCATTGGCTGACGGATCCACGCGTCAGCTCCACGTTGGCACAGGTGTCACTCATCCAATGGTCGAGATGGGCCTATGATATGTTGACACATGGACCGGCCCAAAAGTGGCCCATAAAGATTAAATGGGTCGGCCCAACCAAAGGCCCATAAGATTTAGCAGACCATAATGGGCCAGCCCAGCTAAAGGCCCACAAAATTTAGCGGATCATAATGGGCCGGCCGAGCTAAAGGCCCACACGATTTTGCAGACCATAATGGGTCGGTCCAGCTAAAGGCTCACAAGATTTTGCGGACCACAATGGGCCGGCCCAGCTAAAGGCCCACAAAATTATGCCGACCATAATGGGCCGGCCCAGCTAAATGCCCAACATTCTCTGTCAAATCGGCCCGTCAACGGCCTGTCCTAAACTTGTCATCAACACGGCCTATGGTCACTCCTGGCCCGTTAACAGTCCGCTAAGTAATTGGGCCGAATTATGGCCCGGTGTATTTCCGGCCTATTAAAGGTTCAGCTTCATTTGGGCCCATTTACAGGCCATCAAAACTTTCGGCCCATAAATGACCGTGAAGGATTTTGTGTCATATTCGGCCATGCCTGACATTCGGCCTGTTAGAGGCCCACTATAGCTTTGGGCCACTTTCGGCCTGTTGTCTTTTTCGGCCTGTTGTCTTTTTCGGCCTGTTAACGCCGGACGTAAACCATGGGCCATATGTGGCCCAACATCATATTGGGCCCAGTAACGGCCCATATAAAAATGACGATAATCTAGCCCGACCGAAGTTCTGGCCTGTTAAAGGCCCGTGTATTAGGTCGGCGCATTTCCGGCCCGTCCGAATTTCGGCCTGTTAAAGTCCAGTGGGTTATTTGGCACAATCAGGGCCCAATCTCACTTTCGGTCTATTAAAGACCAATGTATTTTATGCGCTCGAGATATTTACACCTGTAAACGGCCTATTTTTACTGAGGGCCCAAATTATGTTTAGGCCTGTAAAAGGCCCACTATGGGCACAGGCCTACCAGAAAAATATGAAAGCCTATGCTGATTTAGGCCCAGATATTTTTAGTGGGCTACATGCCAATTTCGGCCCGTAATTGTTTTTAGCCCAATTGGAATGGGCCCGACGAATGTTGGCATGTTGGGCTCCTACGAAGGTTTCGGCCGAATACATTACTAAGATAAACCTACACTATACAAAAATAGCGTCGTAATTACTGCAGCCTGAGGCAACATCATAAATGTTGTATCACAACAAAATAAATTCCAACCATACAACAAAAGGCCTGTTGGCATAAAGTTTACAGTCCTTCCAGATAAAAGCACCATCAGATGTATAGAAGCACAGATCATTTGACCTGAGTGCTAATGTTTCAGGCTGTAGAATCTGATGGAGCAGCACGATCTCCACCTTTTTTCCGCCCTTGCTCTTGAACAACAAAGCGAATGTCTGATAGTCTGGTTTCAAAACCATTCATATCTTGAGGACATTTCTCAACCACTATTCTTGTTTCCGAAACAACGTCCATTAGGGATTGGACTTGTGTCTGGAGCATAGATATATCACTCTGTCTAGCAGGAAGATTTTGTTCAGTAGGCGATTTGGATGAGGTTACCTTGACAACCAACCCAGAATTACGCAGGAAGGTGCTTTTTGCACTGTTAGTGGAGAGATACTGACGCACTGCAGCAAGAGGTGACATTGTGCCTGTAGTAGCCTCGTCACCTTCAGGTGGTTGTGGTTGTTCAATCATTTGTTCCATAGCTTCCTAAAAGTTTGAACTTGTAGATTAGTGTACCAGATAAGTTACTAATGAGACAAAAACAAACAAAGTAGGTTAAACGTTTATACATAACTTATTTTGGTGAACTACTGTAATACATTAGCATGTATTGTAGTGCCAACTACATAATAAAATCACTTTCGGAACATATGTCCATGTAGCATGCCTACTGTATTGTCTATTTCCTCACATTCGTTGACATCTAAGGATAAAGAGACATGGTTTAAAGTAGGATGAACATAGTATGGCATCATTCATATCATGGGCAAATAGATATAAAACAAACAGGCTATTTTATCATTGTGTGCGCACGTGAACATAACAACTAGATTACAGATCAAGACCAAAAGAATATCCTTCATCTCTTTCAAACCATGTAAGGTGAAATGATATGTTAAGACAACTGTGAATAAAAGTGAGCAGAGTAACTGACATTGGCTGCAAACCAAGTAGTTAAATGAACACATAACAGTACCAATCAGTTCAAGGCAGGAGGAGTAAGGACTTACAACAGAGGCTTGAACTGGTGTGCTCATGCCCTTCATCTTGCTGGTGTGGCAATCCTTGAAGATTTGCACTGCATTCGGTTCAGGTTCTTTTTGGTCCGCACGGGATTTCCTCTGTATTTGGAACAAGTCAATATAGATACGATAATATGGCACAAAAAAAGAAGGAAGTAGAAGCTATTTACAAGAGCCTCACAGTGTGCAATATAGCTACGAGATCCTGTGGTCTGTTGGAATTTCACTTTAGAACGGTTGGTTTTGTTCTTCAAACAGTTAGCCTAGAAGAAGATACACTTGTAAGGCACTTACATAAATACAAGTTCAATATGTGGTCTGATCAAATACATATAGCCTACCTGATACTTTGGATCAGACCAGTGTTTAACGAGGGTTGTCCAGTCTTCATCTGTAATATATTCCACTGGAGATGTTTGGGCGATTTCATTGTTAGCCTTGCCTTCAAAGTGAGATTTTCTAAGGTGGTACCGATACTGTCGCAGAGCAGACTGAAAAACATGAGTGCATGCTTGTCTAGTTGCATCATCTTTCGGATCCAACTTGAACCTCATCTGTTGAAAAAAGAATGTGAGTCTTATTAGGAGGAAGCTAGAAAGTATGGGATAGAGCAAGACAATATTACTAATTGCGATGAATAACATTACTTACGGATAAATGGTCAAGGAAGGTGTTAAACTGGGTATTGTCTTACTCATTCCTATACTGGATCCATGTTGGGAGGATATATGCATGACACCTAACGGCAACGGCTGCCTCTGATACAAACTTGGCTGACTCTGTAGCATCACGTGGCCTTTTTAAACCTGCCTCAAAATGGATCTCCATTCTTCCTCCTTTAGATTTTGTTAATCTGTCAAGCATTATCCTTGATGTTTGTTTCCGCTTGCGCCGTGGTGCTAGTTCAACAACGAATATGGAAAGTGTCAGTGTACATCAAACTGTGAGAGTACATATAAAGGAGCATGCAACTGCAACTTGACTCGGTCAGGTACCATCTTGGTGCTGATGCTCATGAGGTTCATCTGATCTTGCCAAGTCCTGTTGTGTCAGCAGTGCTTCGGAAGTAGTGTTAGGTGTGAAGGCAGCTTGGGAACTGGCCAGTTCCGGAGCAAACGAACGAGTAATTGGTTGAGATGCTGGTACAGTTGGAGCGGATGCTGCAGCTGGTGGAGCAGGTGATACTGTGTTTGTAGATTTAGCCGGTGGACTTGGACCTTCTACTGCACTATAAGTACCAGCAGAATCTCGACGGCAGAACCTTTTCCGTTTCACCCGACGAGTAACAACACTCCCTACTATATTATTTTCCTTGCTCTTTTTTGACTTTGCCATGTCAAGCTGTACCCACAACACAAAAGAATAAAATCACTCTTCAGAACTCATTGATGCATGATACAGACAAGCAATACTTTGATGTAAGACAACCGTATGAGGATGGAATATGTAAGAAAAACAGGACGGCGTGACATATTCACAGCTACGATGTGCAAACTAAGCAAAAGGATTTTCAAGAAAATAGAAGTAATGCAAGCCAGACAGCATCTGAAAGATGCAACCAATATTACTATGCCAAGTTAAAAGTGTCTTGTCATAAGTGGCAATTCGAAAAATTAGAAGCAGTATAACATAGAAATCAATGCAAGATGCAACCACTATCAAACTGCCATGTTAAAAGCGTCCAATCATGAGTGACTGATGCGGGATACACAACAACAGTACTTTGATGTAAGAACATGGTATGATAGATAGATGAAGTGTATTCTAGACACAGAAAGCCATGTCATATGCACATGTATAACGTATAAACTCAGCAGGTGCAATTTAATCAGAATAGAAGAAATACAGGCTAGACAACATATGCAACATGAAACCAATTATCACACTGTCAACTTAGAGCAAGCACCTGTGATGGTGGAGTACGGGAGATGAACTCATCATGTAGACTTGGGACTTCAACTTAATTAGAAGTAGCAGTGGCAAATCTAGAGAGCCTCTGTTTGCGTCGGTGCGGAGGACCACCAACATCCCCTAAATTACTCTTTTCCTTCCTATTTTCTGATATTGCCTTATGAAGTCAAAACAACAACAAGATGAATAAAATTAGCTCTGCATAACTGGTTGATGCATGATACAGACGAACACTACTTTGATGTAAGGCAAGCGCAAGATAGGAGGATGGATTATACACAAAAAATACAGCGTTTCATATTCACACGTACGATAGGAGGATGGAATATGTATGAAAAAATAGTAAGCGGAAGGCATTTCAACAAAATTAGAAGAAATGAAAGCTAGGCACCATATGAACATGCAACCAATATCACTCTATCAGGTAAAAAGTGTCTCGTCGTAAGTGCCATTTCAAGAAATTAGAAGCAGTACAAGCTAGAAGACAATGCAAGATGCAACCTACATCACAGTCCCAAGTTAAATGTGTCTTATGGGTAAGTGATCGTTGCAGGTATAAGTTGTAAGCTACGCAGATGCAATTCAACATAATCAGAAGCAATACAAAGTAGACATCATACGGAAAACACAACCACGTATAACAGTTCCAAGTAAGAGCAAGCACCTGTGATGGTGGGGTAGGGGAGATGTGCTCATCATGTACACGTATGTTCTAGAAACAGGAACACATGTCATATTCACAAGCATTATGTGTAAACTAAGCAGATGCAATTCAAGTTAGAAGCAATACAAGCTAGACATCATACGCAACATGCAACCACATATAATAGTGTCAAGTTAGAGCAAGCACCTGTGATGGTGGAGTGGGGGAGATGTGCTCATCATCTAAACAGCTACGTTGACTGTCCAGCCTTGTGTTGTCTTGAGAATCTTGTTGGGAGGATGGAGGAGTAGAATCTGTAGATACCCCCTGTTTGAGTTGCTCCGAAGGACCACCATCATCCACTGCCGAACTAATTTCCTTCAGCTGTAATGATTTTGCATTGTGAAGTGAAACCGATAAGAAAAAGGAATAAAATTCGCTCTTTAGAACTCATTCATGCATAATACTGACGAACACTACTCGGATGAAAGGCAAACACATGATGCGAGGATGGAATATGTATGAAAAACAGGATGGTGTGACATATTCACACCTATGATGTGGTAACTAAGAAGAAGGCATTTCAACAAATTAGAAGCACTGCAAGCTAGACACCATATGAAAGATGCAACCAATATCACTCTGCCAAGTTCAAACTGTATGGCGTTTCAACAAATTAGAAGCAGTACATGCTAGAAATCATATGCAAGACACAACCAATATCACAGTGGCGACATAAAGGTGCCTTATCATAAGATATAGTATGTACCAAAAATAGAAAAGCATGCCATATTCACATGTATCATGTGTAAGCTAAGCAGATGCAGTTTACACTAATTAGGAGCAATATGAGCTAGACACCATATGCAACATGCAACCAGATATCACACTGCCAAGTTAGAGCAAGCACCTTGGATGGTGGAGTAGGGGAGCGGAGACTTGGACCTTGTAATGCACTATCAGTACAAGGAGAATCAGTACAGATGCTCCATTTACGTTGCTGTAGAGGACCACCATCATCGCCTTCCTTACTCTTTTCCTTCCTCTTTCTTGATTTTGCCTTGTCAAGTCAAACCCACAAGAAAAGGGAATAAAATTTGCTCTTCAGAACTCATTGATGCATGATACTGACGAACACTACTTTCATGTAAGACGAACACTACATATCACACTGCCAAGTAAGAGCAAGCACCTGCGATGGTGGTGTGGGGGAATTGCGGTGATCAACTAGAGAGCTACATTGACTATCTTCATTTAGCCTTGCTGTTTCTTGAGAATCATGTGGGGAGGATGACACTGCACTCTTTAAACGAGTATGGCGTCTCACAGAAACCCTCCCGGGTGACTGTCTCATCATAAGTGATTGACGAGGGATACAAAAGAGCATTAGTTTGATGTACGAACATGGTTAATAGACATATGTAGTATGTATCAAAAATAGGAAGGCATGTCATTATCAAAGGTATAATGTGTAAAGTAAGCAGATGCAATTTAACCAAATTGGAAGCAATACAAGCTAGACACCATATGCAACATGCAACCACATTTGACAGCGCGAAGTTAAAGCAAGCACCTGGGATGGTTGTGTGTGGCAATTGAGATCATCAATTGCAGAGCTAAGTTTACTGTCTCCAACTGCTGACACTGCACCCATTAGAGTGCTGGAACGCTTAGTGCTTATCTTCGAATTACATTGGAGCGACTTCTGTCTTTTCTTTTCTGCATTCATCAACACTGCGTCAGAGTCTGAAATACCCATGCATAAAAAACAATAGTGTGAGTATGGGTGAAGTGTGTGCACAATTAGTATAGTGTAAAGGTAGCAGATAGCAGGTCCGTGAGAAATAAATGATGGGAGACATATGATAGCTCTACAACATGCATGCCACACTAAATTACTACAGAATTCTATTAAAATAACAGTCGACTGAAAGCAAATAGGTCAGTCCATTTTTTCTGCACCGTCCGATGTACAAAGAACGGGCAGATCGCCTTCATCTACCTCCAACGAATCAGTGTTGACGATCTTCCTCGAAACGCCAGCGACCACCGGCCTAGTATTCCTCCCCTACCTGCGCCCTCCCCTCGACCTCACCGCACCGCCGTGCTTGGCACCGCCCCCCGGGCCATCCATTCAAGCCCCGCCGACCTCTAGATCGGGCGCAAGCAGCTCCTACGCCCCACACCCCTATGATAGACACCGATGCGCCGCTTCCCTGGGGAACAGGCGGATTAGGTGCTCCGCGCGCCTAAGCGGGTGCTGCTTCTTTTAATTGCGGTTCGACTGACCCTTAATTGAAATCCAGGTGGGCTACTGACCTCTAGCAAAGGTGAAATAGTAAAAGGGAGGAAACCTTGTGCATTTAGTATCACGAAGAAGATGCAGTAAGAAGCACTCAACTAGTTTCTTTCGTGGGATGAATACGGTGTGAGCGGAGACATAAGATTTGCACGAATAAGGGAAGAGGAGTACCTCTTTCTACTGGTAGTGCTGTGTCCTCCTTCTATTTTTCTGATGATCTTCTTGTTGTTCGCCGGAAACCAGAAGTTGTGGAGGACGGTGCAGCCTTGGACGAACCCATGGCCAAGTTGTTGAGTGTGATGCGGTGGTCGTCTGTCGGCGGCGGGGAAGCAGATCCGAGGCGGCGAACGACGGCGTAGCGGGAACAGCTCCGGTGCGATGGACGGTTGCGACAATGGAGCCGCAGCAATGAGGCGCAGGACGGCATGGTCAGAGTGGTTCTGGTACGGCACACGTCAGCGTCAGCGTTGTGGAGGCAGCTCTGCCTCAACTTCAGCTGCTAAGTCCTTGAGGGCATTGCGGTTGCGGTTGTGTTGGACGACGATGTCGGGGTACCGGCTCCGGCGTGATGGAGGAGGCCGGCGGTGGATTGGCCGCTATGGGGTAGAGGACGGAGGAGGCTGGGGTTTCGTGGCCGGTGGAGAGGGCGTTTTCGCGCCCACGGAGTATGAATGGGGAAATTGAGGGAGGCGGGGAACTAAGGGGGAACAATGTTTCGGTTTGAGACGCGCTTGTTTGAAATTTGGGGAAAGTTACAAATTTCCCCCCATCTAAAATTTTGGACATATTGCGGGTTGGGGGTAGGACAGTCATGTCAGGTGTCCCAAATGTGGGCGGGATAGATTTCGGCCGAGCGCATGGGTAGGCGCCCACGGTGTATGAATGCTTCTCTGGTGTCTTGGTGAAGTTACAAACCTACCCCGGTTTAGACCTTTGGACATCGGGCCGGTAGGCTACACGGGCCAGAGTCAGGACAGTAATTTCCTACCACCAAAACATTAGTCTCGCGTGGTTTCGGGTGACCAGAGGCCTATTTGGCGCTTCGTTCAATATTTGGGAGCAGAAGCATTAGGCCTCCTTTGGTTTGTAGGATTTTTGTAGGAATTCTATAGGATAGGATTTGCAAAGGAAAAATTACGTTGAAGCCCTTTGGTTTGTAGGAATGGATTCCTATTCCTATGTAGGATAGGAATCAATCCTTCACGTTTTGGAGGAAAAAAACATTAGCCTAGACTCAATGGAAAAAATCCTATCCTATGCACCAAATGACATCTCTTTCTCTATAGAAATTGACATGCATGTCATCTCACTTCCTATGATTTTCCTATTCCTATAAAATTCCTATCCCATGAACCAAAGAAGGCCTTAATGTTTTCAGTTCTCTTGAATTGAAATTTCAGGATTTGTCAAACTTCACAAATCTTTACTCTTGAAAATCCTAAAGCTACGATTATTTTGGAATGGAGGGGGTACATTTGAATATACATTGTACACGAGTATATATTAAAAAATATGCAACTTACCTCAGTTCATGCATGGTTCCAGATATAATCTCCTTGGTTGCAAAAAAAAGTTAGATATGCGTATGAATATATATAGCATGTTCAAACTCACAACAAAGATCGATGCCCCCTTTTACATCTGATTTACAAATGCCATTATCTCGGGTTCAAATAGATGAATTCACTTCCTATGAATTCGAATCTTCGAAACCCCCTTTATGTTGAATTCGACATGTATTCTATTTTGTAACTAGCAATTTGGAATGTATCCATGCAAGTGACAAATGTATAAAGTGCTTCACACTAACAACATGGAGTGCACTAATTAATGTTTATATATGAATTGCAAAAGCATCCATTGCCTATATTTCAAACCGCTCTCACTCTATGGATCGATAATATGAAATAAACACATGCACATGCTAGAATTCAATTGCAGTTGAAGAAAGAGCCTACTCCTGGTACTGTATATTAGTGATAGGGGTGTGTACAAACTACACGTGAATACCGGGCATTGTGCGTGTGTGTATACTATCGACGAACTAGCCCCCAAGCTTGTATAACATACTAAGGGCCTAGGGTTACAAATCATATATAGTCAGCTTATCACCAGTGGGGATAGAGTCCTCCACGACTCTGGTAGCTTCGTGTTGTACGCCGAGTCCTCCACATGGGTCTTCGTATAACACGTCTCGGTCCAACCTATATGTGGCGCGGGATGGAACCGACCCATGAGTCTTCATGTTGACCCACCACAACTAGAAATGATGTGCCCACCACACCACACATGCAATGGGCCACTAAGAAAATAAGCATATACAATAGTACAACGGTTTCTAGCTCACAATACGTCTCCATATTTTTTGATGACACTAACGGACTTTGCATTTGATGCGTGCTCCGTATTTTGTTGACGACACTTACAGTCGTTGTATTTGAAGCGAAAGCACGATATGGTCACTGGACTTCAGAATAAGCTCATCACGGTCACCACATACATTTTGTCGTGCTAACAAACATGTGGTTGGATGGTTAGAGGACAGTGGTTTCTCGAGCCCACCAAGGTTAAAGTCCCGGTGCTCGCACTTATCTTGTGTTAATTTCAGTATTTTCCAGCAGCGTACGTTCAGTGGGAGGAGACGTTCCACTCGACTACGAGGCACCTATGGTGACTTCGTAAAATCTCAAGATCATATATGCTGGCCCACTCTCTCGAAGGTGCTCATAGGGGTAGGTTTCACGTGTGTGCGCTTATAGCGGTGAGTGCTTGCGCGTATATATGAGCCCTTGCGTCTGTACCGTGTTAAACAAATACATATCATGATTATACGGTCACTGGTTCACCCGTACAACTCCGTATTTTGTTGATGACACAATCAATTGACCAGTCAAACGTTCCACGCGACGCAACTAGTGTTGCACCATCGGGGCGCGTAAACATGGGGCCCACCTGTCAGCCCGTATATGAAAGAAAGAAATGGTAGTTTGAGTCTGTACTGTGTTAATAAAATAGGAGTACATTTTAGGGTGATCATACGGTCACTGGCTCACCATACAGCTCCGTAATTTGTTGATAACACGATCAATTGACCAATCAAACGGTCCACATTCAGCAGCGCACATTACCATAGGGCCCACCCGTCAGCGCGTATATGAAGGACAGAAATGGTAATAAATTAGTGGTCGGTGGGTATTCGAAGTCGTGAGACCTCTGGTTGGCAGTCACCGGCGGTTGGGGGCGTTCATTGGGCGGTGGGGTGGGGATCCCTGGAGA
>NC_041392.1:372793091-372814081 GCF_002162155.2 Triticum dicoccoides | reverse complement strand
GGACCGGCGGTGGGGAGTGGTTTCGGGGAGGGCGGGCCGGCCGCGGGCGGCGGGGGCTGGCGGTTCGGCCGGTGGTCGCTGGCGGCTCAGGGGGGGTGGAGTTTGATGATAAACTGGAGGCCCTTGATTTCGTATCCAACGGCTGGAAAATCTAATGACCAGAGATGAAAAAGTCAGTCGACTGACGTGTAGCCTCACCCCGCACGTACACATGCACGCATGCAAGACACGCACGCATGTAGGCGTGCAACACTGACACGTACACACGCACGCATGCTAGCATGCAACACTGACACGTACACATGCACTCACGAACACACGCACGTATGCACCCATGCATGCAACACTGAAACGTACCCTTGCACGCACGCAACACTCGCACGCCTGCATGCACACAGCACACGACACAAGACACACGTTCAACCTATACGTGCATGCACCCTTTGTTAAGGACATGGATTGTTACGGGTATTAATCAATCTTATCTGTGATAAGCAGAACATTTATGTTTGCAGCGGTCTTTATGAATCACAACGTATCGAACGGGCTATCAACATAGTAGGCTTATCTACATGAAAAAGATGACGTGACACTCAATGAACAATCATCGGTTTATGAAATGCCCGCTTCTGACTGCCCTGGCCCACCAAAGGTTCCTCTGCTGTGCGCTGCCTGCGTTGGGTCACTGACATGCATGCCATTCACCCAAAGAGCCCACATGTCAGTGGAATAACGGCGCGGTGTCCTAGGTCAGAGTCGAGGGCGCCACTCGCGGCACGCCCGGCTGAACACGCCTCCGTGCCGCATTCAAACGCCTCCATGAAACTCGCCCGTGTGGAAGCCGAGAAACCCACTCTGGACACACGTCCGTTCATGACCAGGCCGCTCCCCTATCTCCTCCACCATTTTGTCCACTCTTACAATGTCTTACGAAGAGTAGTTATTCCGCATCCAAGCCGACTGGATAGCCCGCCGGATACGAGCTATGCAGCTCGCTGATCCACCTCTCTCCCCTTGCCCGACGGAGCCAGTTGCCACCCCAAGCTGTGGAATTTTGCCATGTGTTGTTTTCATGGACTAGCAAGATGCCCGTGCATTGCACGAAACATCAAGATGCATTTTTTTACAAACTCTCGGATGCATGCAAGGGATAATTAATGTCCTCCTTTGCTAGTACCACGAGGCAAACACCATTAATATTGCATTGATTAGTGTTAGTGGCCTTGTATATCTGCAAATTGTAATTTTGATAGTGGCCCCTTGTATATAAAAATGGAGGGAGAAAGATGAGAGATAAGGTGAGGAGGAGTGGGGCGTGGTGGTGACTGGTGGTCGGACTGGGCGGAGGCATGGGGATGGACGGCGCATTATGTCTAGGTTTGTATCTCTCTCACACACACCCACGTAGGTGGGGGACGTGCACGAAGAGAAGAGGTGCACGCACGGCGCACGTACTCCCGTCTCTTTCCCAACCACACCCACGCGGGTACACGGTGGAGCTCATTTCTGTACGAAAAAGGCAGCCCACGTGGTAATTTGGCACGTGTACTAGTTGTCCACTTGGTGGCGGGAGGATCGTCTACCACGGGTGAACAAACAAATTGCGACTTGACACGTTATGTTAAATTAAAAAAAGAGGCAAACCATGTGGGGCCTACCTTAGAGGCAAGGCTCTATACACTGGAGTACTTTTGATGTGTCCCGTCAACTCGCAAAACGTGGAGAAGCTTGCTTAGTACGCCGTCTCCCCCGCCCACGGGCGCGGTGGCTCGTAGGATGAGGTGAAGCTTGCTTACTACGCCTTACGCCCGCTCCCTCGCCCACGCGCGCGGTGGCTCGCAGCACGAGGAGAAAATTTTACTACTCCCTCCGTTTACTCCTCGTCCCTACCTTGGTTAGTACTCCCTCCATTTACTTATACAAGGCCACTATAAAAAATACATTTTGCATCTATACAAGGCCACAAATAGTAATCGAGACAAAAGTTACTACTCCCTCCTTTCCAGTTTATGGCTCAATTTCAAAATCTCTCCAACCAAGGTAGATGGTGAGTGGTCGAATTAATTTCATATTTTGCACAAGTAATTAGTACGCTCGTTTTTCTCAAGAAGTTATGTTTACCGAGGCACTAATTAGAACGAATGCATGAATGACCACTAAATTTCCATGAACTTGTACATGCATTGGTTAGTTTCCTCTTGACACTGCTTGCGTCGGGTGATCTAACGCACCTCAAAATCCAACATGTAATGGTACTACTACTAGTATAGTAGAACTGAGACTTATCAAACGGAAAAACGAATGTTTTTTAGATGAGCCCTATAAACCCTAGTGGGTACGTACTCCGTAAAAACAGATTTTTCCAAAACTAAGTCGCTCCCTTTCATGAATTCTGTAGTATACTCCTCCGTCAATGCTCCCTTTCATGAATTCTGTACTTCCTGTCGCCGACATGTGGGACATATAGCAACCGGGTCGACGTGTCTAGCACCAAATAATAGTGCAGAACAGCAGGGGGGGCGCACCCCACTCATACCTGCCCAGTAGTAGTAATGAGCAATGAGACGTCAAATCACAATGCCGCACTTTCCCAGACGGACGAAGCAGCCATTATTTCACACTTCGGTTTGCCATCATCTCAAACCACGTACTAGTATTGCTTCTGCCTCAAGAGGGACACGCGCATCGCCTTGGTACATCATGACACATGGGACCACATGACAGGCCATGCTCCCCTGCCGATCGCTCGATAAAATCACCTCATTTTTACTATACTTCCTCCATATCGGTTTACTACATGGCATGCACGTTGTTCTAGGTTGAGAATTTAACTGGCTATATATGTGATGAACCGTACTCTAGCTTTTTTAAAAACTTATACTTTTGTACAGTAGTACTATCGATGGATTGCGCCATGGAGCAAAAATTGAAATTAAAAAAAGGTGTTACATATAGAGAGCGCTCGTCGCCAAATTATGCATATAGTACTATTAAAAAGGCTAGTCACAATAATGGTGTCCAGCACAACCCACCCCTCAAATAAAACTAAGAGGGTGCTTGGATACGTTTTAGTCCCATGACTAAAAGTAGTGGCACTAAAACATGCTAGCCTCACCCATGCTTGGATCCAAATACTAAAAAGGCTAAAATCAAGTTAATGAGCATTTATTCTCCTCCAAACCCTCCAATCCAGTACTCGCATGTGTTAAAGGAGAGGAGTTAAATGAGTAGAGAGAGGACTAATCCACATTTTAGTAGGGGTACCCCTGACTAAAAAAAATTAGCCTTAAGACTAGTTTTAGCCCCTCTTTAGTCAGGGGTGCTTGGAACTTTAGCCTCTTAAAGAGACTAATTTTAGTCAGACTAAAATAAGTCCCTTGGATCCAAGCACCCTCTAAGCATCCTAGAATTCTTTGACAAAACTAAGCACCCTGAAATTATTTGACAACTAAACTGCTGGCTATATGATGTTGGCCATATATATTGTACGTATATAATGTGAAGAAACGAGTGGTAGTACTATACCAACTAAAAGATGAAATGTAAGAAATACTAGTATGTACGTACTGAAGAGTTAAAGTAACGAGAGGAAACATAACATAGTTCTGCTGGGGGCTCAGCACAACACACCCCTCAAATTGAATTAACCACACCTGAAATTAAACTTTGCAACTATTTCGGTAGACACTGCATTATAACCACCATGAGCAACGACACTGCCACCTTACTCGAAGTCCTCGTCCACGTCCTCAACTTCGTCCTTGTCCATCTTCCTCTTGGCCGATACTTCTTTGCTTGAACCGCACACTTGGCTGTTGCTCTTCATCCAACCCTTGTAGATATTGAAGCAAAGGTAGCCATCCATTGCAGCGTAGTGGATGTGGTCTATATCTAGTACATTCTGCTGCCATGCATGAAGATGAAACATGTAATGAGGTTTCTCCAGTTTACCGTACGAAGGATGAACCATGGCTCCTGCCAAGGTCAGCATTGAAGGCTGATGAGAGGACACTAGCCGATTCTTCTGGAGGTCGAAGGTGTTGCCTATAATGAGGCCTATCCGACGCAGGACTTCTTTGTCGTTACCAAAGTCTACAGTAACAAATTTCACTGTTTTGTCCTTGAGGAAGTTTTAAAATCCTGGCACTCAACGTCGGCATGGCATATATGGTAGACCAAGCAAAGGTTATGTACGCAAACCTGGATCACGGCGGGCTTCTTCCTCTCTTCGTCCTTTAGATCCTTTTCTCGTCCCAAGACTATGGTGTACTCAACATCTAGCCCAGCGACCCACTCATCATCTGAGTTTTCGAACATGCGGCTGAAGCGAGAAAGGCATCCTTTCATTGTCGCGGAAGAACGGGTGTAGATGACGTCGAACTCATCGCCGGTGATGGTTCTAACCTTGTACTCACCGCCGATCGTGGAGATTTGGGACGCCATGGATTTGGGAGGAGGGTTAGGATTAGTGGAACTGCCGTAATGTGAATGGACAGGACGACTAGGAGCGAACCGCCGTAGTATTGAAGGACGTGCGGGGACGAGTAGGACCGAACTACCAGCGTGCGAACGGCAGGGTAGTGGCTTTCCATTCTCCCATGATACGGGCTTCCGAGAGCCCTTGGATCTGAGATCGAACGGTTGCATGGCGTGATTCTAGACCTATGGGTGAATATCCTATCCTGGAGGGTTATTCTGCAAATTTTCAGCAACTTAGCATGCGACCGTTTGATCTCATATCCAAGGGCTGCCAGCAGCCTATATCATGGTCGCGCCTACCACGACTGTCGCGTCGCTCGCGCGGTCGCGCCCTTGGAGATTTAACATGGTGCGTTAGGCTATCTGATGTTGGCATGTCATACATAGTCATCACTTAGTCACTCATACTACAACAAGGTTGGCTATAAGTGTATTTTTTTTTACTCCTCTCTATCTCTTTCTTCGTACTCAAGGAAGAAACGGTGCTAAGCGCATATATTTATTGCATTTGCCAAGAAGCGACCTCTTCCAATGAAATGATGTTGCTAAGTTTGCTTCATTTAATTAGCTATAGACTCAAAATTGTCTTTTCACCTAGGTACACGCGCTTAGCACCGTTTCTTCCTTGGGTCACCAAACTAGTCTCTCTCTTCTTGATTAACTTGCCACATCAGACTTTATGCCTATGTGGCAAGCTTAAGCACCTGTAGGAGTAAGTAAAAGTAAGTACAATAGTGCACTTTACATGGCATTTTTGCATATGTGGAGGAAAGAGAGGCAAGGAAAAAGTGGAGAAGTGGGCTCTCATGCAAGAGCCAGCCTCTACTACATGGTGGAGCATTGGGAGAGGCACCTGTATGGAGGTGGTCAGGAATCTGGGAGACTCACGCCGGTCGTAGCGCCGCAGTTAAAATGATAATGGCAAGTCAAATCACGAGGCCCCACTTGTCCAGCAGTAACTTGCTGTCAAATCACACAGCCCTACGTTTGCAGCAGCCTACTCCCTCGTCTTCTCGCATCTCTGTCGAACCGACTAGGCGGAACTGCCCCGCCGCCTACCGCGTAGGAAAAGCCCCGCCCTCAGATTTTAAATACAACTTCACCCGCTTAAGAATCCAATGATATACTTTTTGTGACATAGTAACTCATATTTAGTTAGTCAAATGGATGACCTAGAACTACGTGCGGGCCCTATAAACCGAGACGCCTAAAAATAAAAAAACCAAGATGGAGAGGGTAGTTCAGCACATATCTTTTTAGATCAATATAGTCGGGATTCACCAAGGAGCAAAACCAAGTGGTAGGCTGCTCCTGTCGTGTTGGCGTAGCAACTCAAGCAGGGTCAGTCTGCACACGAAATGGTGACACACTTAGCAGGACCCCTTTGGCCGACATGTGGCTCATCCACCGTCTTGTTCCACGTGCGATGCATCAAATTACACTTCGGAGCAGCGATTGGAATTGGAGGCACCCGGTCATAGCGCCGTAGTAGTAGAAAATGAGCGACGAGGGGTCAAATCACAAAGCCCCACCTTTCCCGATTTAAGCTAGACGGACGAAGCATCCATCATTCCACTCTAGGGCGCAAGAGCATGAAGAAAAGAGAAAACAATGATGCGTGCGGCAGCTACCTAGGGCACCCTAGGGTAGGGGTCTCCACTACAGATCCTTTTTTTTTGAAAGCGCCTCCACTACAAATTGGCTTCTCCTTCGTCCTCTTGAAGAAAACCGATGATGAGTGCGGCGGTAGGGTTTGTAGGAGTACTACAGCGTGCGGGGCCACGTCATAGTAAACGGGTTCGAGCCGAAGCCTTAAATATGTGTGGGCCGCTTGGTTTTACGAGAACGAGGCAGCATTTTGGGTTCGGGGACCAGTGGAGATATAGTACGTACAAAAAATTGTGGACGTAGGTTCGACCAAAAGGCAATGATGCATGGGCCCTGCATTTTGATATACCCGGGGCCGCGTGAAGTTTGCTACTCTACTCAAAACTAGTAAGGTACACATGTATTGAACGCATGAGATTTTGAAACCAAATTATGAATAAATACACACTATAGGATGTAAAGCTTTGAGTCATATATGCATGATGTAGATGTTCGTTTAGTTCTTATAGTTCATCTCATTCAAAATCAATAAGTTTTATAAAAATGTTAAGATTCATGGGGTTGTGCATTGTACTCCCTCCGTTCCAAAATAGATGACCCAACTTTGCACTAACTTTGTACAAAGTTAGTGCAAAGTTGGTTCATCTATTTTGGAACGGAGGAGTAAATCATAAATTAAAAAACAAATAATGGCAATTCATTTAGAAAAAATAATCAATTATGATACAGAAGATTCTAGAACAAAGGAGAAGTGCTTGTGTTTTGAGGTTTGTGCATTATGCTTAAGTTCAACCATGGAGTCTTCTAAATTGTACATGTGGCAGATCTGGTGGAATGTTGATGATATCCAACGGCCAGTAGTGCTTAGATTTGCATATCTCTGCACTGTCGGGTTAGCTTCATCCAGCGACCATCTTTCAAAGTTATTGGCACACTATATAGTTCTTGTGCCATAGTTGCATGTTTTGGGAAAAAGCTACTAGTGGGTTGTACTATCTATTTAGGAATAGAAGATGTATACATGGAAGTTGTAGGGAAAGAGATGACATGGAGCATGTCAATTCCTATGAGTAGGGATTGGAAAAGAGATGTCATTTGGTTCACATCATAGGAACTTTTCTATTGAATATAGAGATGACATGTTTCTCAATTCCTATGAGGAGGGATTAGAAAAGAGATGTAATTTGGTTCCTATCATAGGAACTTTTCTATTGAATATACGGTAATGTTTATTTTCCTTTGAAATTAAGGGAGTATAGGAATTCATTCATATGAACCAAGTGGCTCTAAAGCTATAGAAATGATATCATGTTTATTTCCTTTGAAATGTGGAGTATATGAATCTATTCCTATGAACCAATTGGCTCTAAAGGAAAAAATCCTATAAAAATCATATCATATAGAGTTCCTATGATATTCCTCGACACTAAAGGATGCTTGAAATTGTTGCGGGTGATACGATGGTCTTTCTTTGTAGACTCCTCACCCAACTTTATAGTTACCTCTTGAAGATGAATGAAATGATATATACATGGTATTCTACATGTGCAATTTGGTACACGAAAACTCGGTAAAAGTTTGCGAGGTTCGAATTTTCAATAAAGCTATATGCACTGCATTTCAGAACGGAGGGAACATACGACAGTTGCTAACACTCACGTGGGAGATTTGTGTGTAGGAGGAGTGGCTGTTCTGTTAAATGACATGGCAAAACTGACACTGTCGGATGCCGATCTAACGGTCCTTACGGCGTTCGTCAGGAAAAGGCTTGTGGCGAACGTTTGTCGGATAATGATTTACGGACACATGCATTGCATTGATATGTGCCCCCCTCTCTCTCATGCACACGCACCCTCATGAGTCACGACTCTCCCGAGTCCTCTCGCAGACTCGCACGTCGCACCCACCATCTATCTGCAGGTAGACGTCACGCACATATGTGCTCTTCACACCCTACCCTCAGAACTTCTAAAAAACAAAAGACGGCGCACACATTTTATTTTAGCTCACACGTCACACACTTGTACTATTACTCTTGCGGCGAACGTTCTTTGGGCATAGTATATTGTACTCTCACAAAGAGAAGCGGTGCACGCACGCACTAGTTCTCTCACACCCACTCGCGGGTACACGTAGGAGCGCATTTTTTTGAAGCTGGTACAACAAAATCACTCCACTATATATAAAAGCAGGAGCCTTAGCGCTTGCTTTACTAGGGTTCCTCTCGTTCACTCTCTCATGCTCTCCAGATCTAAGAAACACATAGGTGGCCACACTCTCTCTCAGCTCACGGCTGGTCACAAATCTGGCCGGACAACCTCGACCGGGGCAGGGGTGTAGGTGCATCGTTCACGCTGTCGTCGGCGGCGAGGGAGGAGACCAATGGCTGCCCGCGCGTCCCGATCGGCGGCCGTGTCGTTCTCTCCGAGAGAGCGCCGGCTCGGGAGGGCCTCTGACCCCTTCTTCCTCCCTATGGTATTGTGGCCAAGATGCAGCCTCCCGACGCCGTCTTTGCGAGATGTCGATGACCCTCAGGTATATATTCCTTCGAAACCTGCCTTGCTCTACCGCCCCAGCTCCCTTCGTGTGGATCCTTCTCTACTTCTGTCCGCTGTTCCAAATCCACCTAGACTTCTACTAAGGCACGTGCTTTGCACGTATGTTCTGTATGATAGATACTCATATACCTTCTTTTTAGAGACAGAAATGGGTACTCGTATCTTGAGTAGATAGCATAGTGTGTTTGTTTGCATGATCTAAGGACTATTCTGAAATAAGAAGCAAATCACTTGCAAAAATCAAACTGATTTCCAAGTAAGAATTTGATTACAAGATAAAAGTTGTAGTTTTATTATATGTTGTTTCCTGGGTTCCACTGATGTATAGTTCCAGAGTTGTTTGACGGTTTACATGCATGTTTATGGACTATTTTGTGCAACTAAATAAGTCATTTAGGTCTGACAGACACTCATGTCATGTATTAGCTTGAGGTATAGCTTATGTATGACTGAAATAAAATATTAAACTTTTTCTGCGAATAATAAAAATATTACATTTCTCGATGAAGCAGAATAAAACTTTAGCTAGCATCAGCCATGCAATGTTATGTTATGTGAACAATGTAAACTTTGCAGTATAGCGGCATCTAAAAAATCCATTTTTACAGTAATCTAAAAAAATAAGTTAGTAGTAGAGTGTTTATTTCCCAGGTGACAACGGGGAACCAAAATGTGCTAGCTATTTGCCAACTTGTCGTACTTGCATGTGAGGAGGTGGCATCAGTTTCTAGACATTTCTCAACTTCAGTAGGTGCAATCCAGATTCAACGGGGACTTCTTTATTTGTTTACTTGGAGAGCAAAGTCGGCCATGTGCACAAGGAGAATGAGCGAATCTGGCAGCTCTTAGCCGTCAGATCATGTCATCCTTTGTTTGATGGACGGCAGTGATATGCATGAGAGGGGAAATGAATGGTGGATTTTGAGCCAATGCTTGTTTGGGTGGGAGAACCGAAGATGGAGTGGTAAATCCAATTTCAAAACCGCCGCATTATAGTAGTAGTAGATTAGAAGTAAAGCTATTTCATACAGTCAACTCAAAGTGTTAGTTCAAACAGAGAAGAAAGTGGGAAAGCTGTAGCATGAATCTAGGACTTGGTTCTAAGAGGAAATGGGGGAAAGTAGTAATATCTGTCACTGTTTAAATAATCGTATATCTTATTTGCGCAAACAGGGATGTCTGTCTCCATATCGTTTCAGGATGTCTTTCTCCGTATCGTTTCTATCCGCGCAATCAAAAGCACACGCCTCAGTTTTAGTACAACTGCGCAAAATGAGATGGCTATCCCTCGCTGCCGTCGTCTAACCTCCCGTCTTCAAGGTATCCCTACATTGGTAATAACTAAGGTAGAATGACCAACGCAATCTAAAAGAAGCTGATTCATACGTTTTACTTCCTGATTGCAGTGCAGGGACGAGCGAAAACAACTGCATCCTAGTCCGGAATGCACTTTCCACCAGTTCATCCATGGACCAAGGACTAGCTGGCACGGCTGCACGGTGGTTTTTTGGACAGGTGCGCGGACAAGAGGCATTGCGGTCTGCTTATTTCTGCAAATAGCGGTGCTTAAATTTAGTGGAATGCACAAGCATTTCAGCTGGTCAGTACACTGCATGGTTCAGTTCAGCATTCCAGCTGATACCACAATTATAATTGGTTATTCTGGAATGAGAGAACCTAACCCTAAATGGTGGCAACAAGAAAAAACCAGAGTGAACTCTAGGGAATTTAAGCCTGCCGGGAGGCCCTTTGCTCAGAGGGAAGCCTTGCTTGTTTTTTCCTGATTTGTAAAGCTTCTCCCAACTTTGTCTTTTGTTGTGAACTAGTATATGTTTGCTATGTTCTATGAATCATTGAGATGTATAAAATTGCTTAACTTATGCTTTTCAAGTTTTTTATGAAGACGAGTTTAATGTGAGTGTTCCACATGAGCGCTGGACTAGCGTGTGAACGTTTGGAATTTATTACATTGTGGCCTCAATTAACTGCATGAACCACTGTAACAAGATACATAGTTGCTTATATGTCAGACAGCAGATTGTTGATTGTTAGCTGGTCGATAGCCTAGTGTTGAAGCAAGCTGAGCCAATGTGCCGTGTTTTGCACAACTACTTACAAGTGGGGTAGCACCAATAGTGTTTATGAGTACTTATGTATACGTCGGCGCTCGGTTCTCGAACGAGTGCTCTATTTAATCAAAACACACACTGCTCGTATGATAAACCGTGACAACTTATGTCTTACCATGCCATATTCATGAAAAAACTAGTGAGGACGCATCTGTTTCGGAAACAATTACGATGGTTCTCACATGATTCACGGGCACACAAAAGTAGCAGCAGTTCCCATAGACGGATTCAAATAGAGTACTAGCCCCAGAGGGGTCGATAATAGGCAAGGTTCGGATAATTAGACACAATCCAAACTACTATTAAACACTAGCTGGGGCAACTATTTCATGCCTCGATCTAATTTGGGCTGGACACAAGACGGACCTTGCCATGAACATCATCGAGGACATCCCGCAGCAGCTCAATCCTGTGAACCTTCATGAAGACAACCTTGTGGCCTTGCCACTGATAAACTTGTTTGTGGAGGCATGCCACATCATCTTCCTACGTAAGCTTGACAAGAACAGTATTCCTCACAAATGAAGGAGTAGCTTTGAACTTCTTGTGCTTCAGTACACCCTGGACAACACGCCTGACAACAGTGAGGCTGGAATACAACTCTTCATTGGTATAACCACAAATGGCTTCCAGGATCCAACAGCCTAAGAACTCTATTTTCCCAGTGCGTATATTCAGGTTGTCCGCCTCATAGCGAGTGACATGTACAACCACACAATCCTTGTCTGCGTCAGCTCAAATTGA
This sequence comes from Triticum dicoccoides, assembly GCF_002162155.2. NCBI lineage: Eukaryota > Viridiplantae > Streptophyta > Magnoliopsida > Poales > Poaceae > Triticum > Triticum dicoccoides. The sequence continues at coordinate 372,802,563 of NC_041392.1, read as the reverse complement.
AACAGAAACAAATTCTGAATTACTTTTTAGTATAAGAAACACAAGTTATTTAAACCACTATGTATACCATGGCATCGAAGCTAATAAAATTTTGCATTATTAATCACCACATACTTCCTTTTCTAAAAAAATCACCACATACTTAGATGAAAAACCTCAATCGAGATCGGCAAAGAAGGAAATCACCTTGGGCAGCTCAGCGGGGGGGCACATCCTCGAAGGGGGAAAACTGCTCCTGCAGTGCCACGGGGGCTGTAACCTCAAGCGGGGCATTGACCATCTCAGTATCTGGGGTCACCTCGGTGGTTGCCTCCATCTTCTTGGAGCTCTCTGTCTTGTGGAGATCAGCCTCCCGCGTCTGCTCCAATATCGGCAGATCTTTGCCTGGTTCTCCTTGGTCCATCATGAAACTGATGAATACTAGGAGTCCACTGAAAGGAAAACACAATCGCAATGACAATGAAACAAAAAAGAGAGTGAGGATCGGTTACTGCTTTGCAAAAGTTTTTTTCCTCTGAACGAAAATATACCAACATCACGGATCCGCTTACCTTCCCTTCATTCAGAGAGAAGAACAGTGGCAAATGCAAGTGTTGCCTTTCTTGAAGACGGTGAGGGAGAAGGGGATTCAGCGAAGAGTGAAATGATGGTTGCTTCGTTCGTCAAACTTAGACTGTGGGGAGGTGGGGTTTTGTGATACAACGGCTCATTACTGTCGCGCTACAACTGGGGTGACTCTCCACCTACATACTGCCTTCTAATTTGGTGGATGGCATTTGGGCCCGTGCGCTGCATGGCCCGCATGTCGGTGAACAAAAGTATAACGGCAATCAGTAGAGGGAGACGTTTAAATGACCTAGGAGGAGCCAGAAGTGGTAGAGTGTCTCCATTGTACTAGTAGTAATTGTTTTTCTGGGTAGCTGTAGAGTGTCTCCACTGTACTAGTAGTAATTGTTTCTCAGGTCCCAAGACAAAACAGCCCATCCACACTAGTAAATAGTAAAATCAATTCAAAAACCTGGGTGCTCTTCTTCCTCCTCGCTCCCACCCACCTCACGTCAGCTCGCTCCACTCGTACCCCCAAATTCCTCACCTAGCTCCTACAGAAAACCCCGGCTCCCCTTCTTCCTCACTCCTATAGAAAACCCCCAGCTCCCCTTCTTCTTCGCTCGCACTACAACTAGGTTCGTCATTCGTTACTCTGCTCAAATCCGTGAGCGTGACGCAACGCCCTCGAGGAAAATGGAGTCGGCTGACCCCAGTGCCAAGAAGATGAGGCTCCCACCAGCGGCGACGCCTGTTGTAGATCCCGCACCCGGCAGTGCGGGGAGAAGCGGCGACCCCGCCCCCACCAGATCCCAGGAACCCATAGAATCTCAGGTGGACCGCATAAGCGATCTCCCGGACGCCATCCTTGGGGAGATCATCTCGCTTCTCCCCACCAAGGATTGTTGCCGCACCCAAGTCTCTCAATTCGGTGGCGCCCTCTATGGCGCGCAGTTCCCCTTAATCTCGACTGTCGTCAGCTATCTCTCTTCAATGATTTTGAAATCCCCAGAGCCATCATCTCCTCCCACCAGGGCTCCGTTCAAAGCCTCTGCATCCCGTCATGCTACCTGAGAAATCATACCATGCCCTGCACGGTGGACGCCTGGCTGGAATCCCCTAAATTCACAGAACTACAGCTGCTTGAGTTCTACTATTCCCCTGGAAATCACATACCACATACCGAATGCCATGAACTTGTGCCCTCAGCACCGATGTCCATCTCGGGGTTTTCGTCCTCTCTCCACACTGCCACCTTTGCGCAGTGCTACCTACCAGACAATCTGGTACTAAACCTTCGACTCCCATTTCTCAAGAAACTTTCACTTGTGCGGGTTCGTATATCGGAGGCCTCATCGCACAGCATCATCCACTCCAGTTGCCATGCGCTGGAGTGCTTGGTGCTTGTTTTCACAGTTAGAATCGGTTGTCTCCAAATAAAGTCACCTAACCTTGTAAGAATTGGAATTTCTTTTGACGGAAGGCAGCTCATTATCCAAGATGCCCCTTCACTTCAAAGGTTCATCCTTGATTCTAGTTATTCACCGTTGCAAATAACCGTCGTCTCTGCGCCTAAACTGGAGACCTTGGGTGTAATACATGATCTCTGTGCTCATTTCGATATGGTGTTTGGCTCCATAGTTCTTCAGGTACTTTATATTATCATCTACACTTGTAACCATAAGCTGCATTTTAAATTTCTGCGCATAATTTATATATCATCTTGGAGTACACATGTTGTACTAATATTATGTTCTATGCTCAATGAAGAGTTTCTCCATGGATGGCCTATCAATGGTGCTGGATTCTGTCAAGATCTTATATATCCAAATGAATAGCTTTGATTTGAACAAGATTATTGGCTTGCTGCAATGTTTTCCATGTCTGGAGAAGTTGTATATAAAGGTGATAATTTCACGCACATTGGAAGCCCGCATATAGTGTACTGGAATTAACCGTTCAGCTGTTGCTCTTTCGACACTCTTCTTTTAGACCTTAACTGATTTCAATCTTCATGTCTATTTAGGCAAAAAGATAGGGTAAGAAAGTTATAACCAATCGGTGGATTCGTAAGCATAGGGATTTTCTCACTTCTCATGAGATTCGATTGAAGACAATAACGCTTGAACGATATGTAGCCAACCGTGCTAACACAAGATTTGTCACATTCTTCCTGCTGAATGCGAGGTTACTATTGTCCACCAGGCTTAAGTTTATCAGCAGCTTGGTTTTGATGGATGGGTATGTCAAAGAGCAAACAAAGGAGTTTCGGGTGGGCAAAAGAGCTTCTGAACGTGTCGGGCTTCTATTTACAACATATTGTGGTCATAATCCAGTAAATTTTACGACCCAGGATGTTCATTCTATGGACCTGACCGATCCATTTGACTATGACTGCCGAAAACAGTGCTGGAGTTAGATGTTGTTGCCCTTTTCAATCTGTTTTTTTGCAAACCTAATGAACAATTAATCCTCGTGCTTTTGTATAGTTTGTAAGCTGGAGTTAGATGTTCCTGCCCTTTTCAACTCGGATGTGACTGTCGTATTTTCTTTGAAACAAGGCAAATGGCTTGCCATTCGTTTAATTTAGAGTGAAATATTGTAACAAATCCAAACCAAGGGAAATAACATAACTCTCGCCGGCTGCTTGAGCTCATTGTGCATTACAGAAGCCAAGTGATTAGCCCCCACCAGCACCCACAAACTTATTTCGAACTAGCACATCAAATGGGCTGTAAATTTTCATAGGAAAGGCTGCATGACCGTGACAGATTTGGATTCTGACATTTGGGACCCACGAGGAAATAGCCTATCCAAGGTGGTGTCGACTTACTAGCCAGTCAACAAATGATTCTGCCTACCAGCCGTTGGATTGACATCCAACATCTGTCGTGTATCTTCTATCTCTTGTCTTCTTCTTCCTCCAATCGCCCAAACCAAACCACCCCGTCGGCTCCGCCTGCTCCCGCCTCCCATGGCTGGCTGCGCCTCCGCCGCCCTACCGTATGTACCCTCCAACGTTGGCCAGTCCCGCCTTCTATTCCCCCACACGTCCTGTTATTCTCCGGCGACGTCAGCCCCAACACGCACCCGCGCCTGAACCAGTCAACCCTCGTACTCCCCTCCGCCTACGACTGGACCGACGCATCTTCAACGGCTCCTGTTCGTTCCATCTGAGGCCTCGCCGTCGTCCTCTGCCTTGCGGCCTTGGTTCGCTCGCCGTGCGCGGTGCGCCACCCTCTTGCATTGTCAACGTCGTCAACAACCGAGAGGAACAAGGAGATGATTGTATGTGGAGAGGATGACAGTAGGGACCCACCAGCGTCATGGCAGTACGCAAGCAAGTGCCTCTATAGTACAAGCCCAAAAATATGGTTCCTCCTAATGCTTGGACATCTGGGGCTCACGCCATTGTCAACGTAGTCAATAAATGAGAGAATTACACTACGAGTGGCTGACACCAGGGACCCAGCAAGTCGCGCAGTTTTTTTTTGAGGAACAAGTAGTTGTTATTTATACTAGTTTTAGCGATGGATCAGGGTAACAACGGGGCTGTGGCCCGTCTAGCCAGGGTTTTATTTATGTTTACCACATCATGAGCCCAGTTGTGTCTTTTTTCTTGCTGAAAATGGCTAGCCCAGTTCTATTTTTTTAAAGAAATACCCAAACAAGGCCTACTTGCTTTATGGGCCCTGCTGGGCTACAAATCTTTCAAGACGGGGAGAGTTTCATTCGGTTTGCCCAAAAATGGGCTGTACATTTTTAAAACACATCAAACCGGGAATTAGTTTCAATTTTTTTCATTACAAGATCTTAAATTCCATTGATTTTTATGCGTGGACAATTATTTGGATTTTATATTTATATAAATTATTTTTCAAAATAGTTTGAATGTGAATCGATATTTCTAGATTAAAAATAGTTGACCACACCGAAATATGCAAAATTTCGTATACTTTTTAACCGTGGCCACAATATGGGGTGTGATGGTAACAAAAAGAAGATAGGCTCCAAAAAAATTCTTAAGAATTAGCAAATGGGCTGTACATTATTAGAAATAATGGCAGATGGGTTGTATGCTGTTTTCCACGGATTTGAGGCTGACTTGTGCGCCTACTATAGGTTGACGCATATGCTTTCATAAAAAAAAGGTTGACGCACACGCAACGCCCTGTCAACTTAATCAACACACGAGAGCAGTGACTGTTGGATGTCCATCCAATGGCTGTCGTGCTTCTTCAATCTCTGCTCTTCATGCTCAAGCCACTCAAACAAGCGCCGGTGGGACTGCCTGCTCCCTCCTCCCGCGGCCGGCTATGCTGCGGCGCAGGCCTCACCCGGCCCCACCGTACTCCCATCGCTGGCCTAGCCATCCCTCTACTCACCCACATATGCTGTTATTCTCCGGCGATGGCAGACGAACCAGTAAACCCTCGTACTCCTCCGTGTGGGAAACAACTGCCGAGTATTCCCTGGCTCCGTGTCGTTCCCTTCCTAGGCCTCGCCGCCATCCACCGCCCTGGTGCTCTCGGCGCGCCTGGTCAACATGGTCAATGAACGACATCCATCAGAAGTGGACTGTACGTGGAGAGGCTGACAGCTGGGTTCACGGCCGCATGCAAGGAAATGCCTCCTTATTACGCGCAAAATAATGATTCCTCCACCTGACAGCTAGGACCCACAGGAAGGGCCTCTGTGTTTTGCAAAAAAAACGTTCCCCCCGCTGACAGGTCGGACCCACCAGCTATATCTTCGCACGCAAGGAAGTGACTCCTTATTACGCCCAAAAAAATGAATACCCCCTGCTAGCTGGGACCCACCATATTGTTGGGCTGACTTGTGGGCCTACTAAGTTGACAGGGACAGAGAGCTTTGTCAACTTAGTCAATACTCCAGTGACCGTATGATGTCCATCCAACGACCATAGTGCTTCTTCAACCTCTGGTCTTCTTGCTCCAGCCGCCCAAAGCAGCACTGGTCGTGCCGCCTGCTCCTGCCTCCCGTGGCCGGCTGTGCTACCGCGGAGGCCTCACGGCCCCCATAATACTCCCACCACTGGCCAGGCCATCCCTCCACTCACCCACACCCCCTGTTATTCTGCGGCGACGGCAGCCTCACACCGCAGCCGAACCAGTGAACTCTTGTACTCCTCTCCGCGTGGGCATCCACTGCAGAGTCTTGCTCGGCTCCGCGTCGTCCCCTTCCTAGGCCTCGCCGTCATCCACTGTCATGGTGCTCTCAGCGCGGTGTGGTCAATGTGGTCAACGACCGACTTCCATCGGAAGAGTACTATATGTGGAGAGGCTGACAGCTGGGTCCATGGCAGCCGCAAGGAAGTGCCACCTTATAACACGGAAAATAATTATTCCTCCACCTAAAAGCGGGGACCCACCGGACGGGCCACCAGTATTTTGCAAAAAAATCGTTTCCCCCTGACTGTTGGGACCCACCGGACGGACCACTGTATTTCACCAAAAAAACATTCCCCCCGCTGTCGGCTCGGACCCATCGAAAGTGCCTCCTTATTACGCACAAAAAATGAATACTCCCCCGGCTAGCTGGGACCCACCTTGCTGGGAGGCTGACTTGTGGGCCTACTAAGTTGACGGGGACGAAGGGCTTTGTCAACTTAGTCAATATGAATGATTCTAGCTCCAGTGACCGTACGATGTCCATCCAACGGCCGTAGTGCTTCTTCAACCTCTAGTCTTCTTGCTCCAGCCGCCCAAAGAAGCGCCGGTCGTGCCGCATGCTCCTGCCTCCCGTGGCCGGCTGTGCTGCCGCAGAGGCCTCACCGCCCCCTACTATTCCCACCGCTGGCCAGGCCCTGCGGCGACGACAGCCTCACACCAGCCGAACCAATGAACCCTCATAGTCCTCTCCGCGCGGGCTTCCACTACCGTGTCGTCCCCTTCCTAGGCCTCGCCGTCGTCCACCGCCGTGGTGCTCTCCGCACGGTGTGGTCAACGTGGTCAACTTCCATCGGAAGAGTACTGTACGTGAAGAGGCTGATAGCTAGGTCCACGGCCACAGCCCAGTTTTTTTGTGATTTGCCAAGTAAGTCGCTTTGTCAGGCCTGTTGGGCTGCAAATCTTTCAAGACGAGGAGAGCTTTCATTCAGTTGGCCGAGAAAATGGCCCATCAGTAATGAGAAATGGGTTGTACATTTTTAAAACACATCAAACCGGTAATTAGTTTCAAATATCTTTTTTTCATTTCAAGATTTTAAAATACATTAATTTTTATGCGTGGAGAATTTGTTGGATTTTATATTGATATACATTTATTTTTAAAATAAGTTTGAATGTGAGTCGAAATTTCGGGATTAAAAACAGTTCGGACCGCACCGAAAAATGCAAAATTTCGTATAATTTTTAACTGTTGCCACAATATGGGCTGTAATGCTAACAAAAAGAATATGGGCTCCAAAAAAACCTTAAGAATTAGCAAATGGGTTGTAAATTATTAGAAATAATGGCAGATGGGTTGTATGCTGTTTTCCACAGATTTGAGGCTTTCCTAAAAAAAGGTTGACGCACAAGCACTGACTGTTGGATGTCCATCCAACGGCCGTCGTGCTTCTTCAATCTCTGCTCTTCCTGCTCTAGCCGCTCAAACAAGCGCCAGCGGGACTGCCTGCTCCCTCCTCCTCGCGACCGGCTGTGCTGCTGCGCAGGCCTCACCGCCCGACCGTACTCCCATCGCTGGCCTAGCCATCCCTCTACTCACCCACACCTGCTGTTATTCTCCGGCGAAGGCAGACGAACTAGTAAACCCTCGTACAGTCATACTCCCCTCCGTGTGGGAAAAAACTGTCGAGTCTTCCCTGCCTCTGTGTCGTCCCCTTCCTAGGCCTCGCCATCGTCCACCGCCCTGGTGCTCTCGGCGCGGCCTGGTCAACGTGGTCAACGACCGACATGCATCTGAAGTGTACTTTACGTGGAGAGGCCGACAGCTGGGTCCATGGCCGCACGCAAGGAAATGCCTCCTTATTATGCGCAAAATAATGATTCCTCCACCTGACATCAGGGGCCCACCGAAAGGGCCTCTGTATTTCGTGAAAAAAACGTTACCGCCGCTCACAGCTCAGACCCACCAGCTATATCTTCGCACGCAAGGAAGTGCCTCCTTATTACGCACAAAAAAATGAATACTCCCCCTGTTAGCTGGGACCCAGTATAGTGGCAGGCTGACTTGTGGGCCTACTAAGTTGACGGGGACAGAGGGCTTTGTCAACTTAGTCAATGTGCACGATTCTAGCTCCAGTGACCGTACGATGTCCATCCAACGGCTGTAGTGCTTCTTCAACCTCTAGTCTTCTTGCTCCAGCCGCCCAAACCAGCGTCGGTCGTGCCTCGTGCTCCTGCCTCCCATGGCCGGCTGCGATGTGGCGGAGGCCTCACCGCCCCCTACTACTCCCACCGCTAGCCAGGTCATCCCTCTACTCACCCACACCCCCTGTTATTCTACGGCGACGGCAGCCTCACACCGCAGCGAACCAGTGAACCCTCATACTCCTCTACGCGTGGGCATCCACTGCCGCGTCTTCCCCGGCTCCGCGTCGTCCTCTTCCTAGGCCTCACCGTCGTCCACCGCCCTAGTGCTCTCGGCGCGGCGTGGTCAACGTGGTCAAGGAACGGCTTCCATCGAACGTGGACTGTACGTGGAGAGTCTGACAGCTGGGTCCACGGCCGCAGCAAGGAAGTGCCTCCTTATTATGTGCAAAATAATTATTCCTCCACCTGACAGCGGGACCCACCGAACGGGCCACCGTATTTCGGAAAAAAAACGTTTCCCCCTGACTGCTGGGACCCACCAGCTACATCTTCGCACGCAAGGAAGTGCGTCCAGGCAAAAAAAACGATTCGCCCCCTGACTGCTGGGACCCACAAGCTACATCTTTGCAGGCAAGGAAGTGCCTGACAGTCGGGACCCACCTGGTCGAAGCGTATGTAGCGTTGTCATTCTGGTCGCGAACGTGTACGTACATACTGGTCGATGTAGAGGCACGCGCATGTCGTAGTAGAGGCGCGCATGTGTCGTAGTAGAGGCGTGCACGTAGCATTTACACATACGTACAGCAGCCAGGGTGCAAGAAAGAAAATACAGCCACGTACGTGTACATACGGGCGGGGTCTCGAACGCGTACTCGCGCGTACGTACGGCCAGGGCTCGTGTACATGGCTGGGTCGGAACAGAGAAACAGTGTCATCATTGTGTCATTGGGGAGGCAATGGAATGCATCGTGTTCATGGGGAGGCAACGGAATGCGTCGTGTTCATCGGGAGGGCTTGGACGGAACAGGCGATGGAAACGAGGCCTGGCGTACCGCAGAACGGAGGAAACGGCCTTGTGTTCGACCGGCCACGTTCGAAACGGGGTCCTGTTCATCGGGAGGGGTCTGGCATACCGCAAAACGGAGGAAACGAACCTCCTACGGTCGAAACGGGGGTCCTGTTGATCGGGAGGGCTGTGGCGTACCGCAAAATGGACGAAACTGACTTGTGTTGGAGCGCTACGGTCGAAACGGGGGTCATGTTCATCGGAAGGGGTGTGGTGTACCGCAAAACGGGACTCCATGGGATACTGTTCATCTCCATCGTCGACCCCCTCCAGCCTCCACGAGCTATTGTTCATCCACCGTCGACCTCCTCCAGCCTCCACCTGCGACTGTTCATCCACGGGCTCCTGTTCATCTAGCCTCCACCAAGCGCTACTCCACCGGCTACTGTTCAACCAGCCCTCTCCATGGGCTCCTGTTCAACCACCCCTCCACGGGTTACTGTTCATCCTGCCCTCCATCGTCTACTGTTCATCCTGCCCTCCACGGGGTGCTCCTGTTCATCCAGCCCTCCACGGGGTCCTATTCATCCAGCCCCAACCGGCTCGTTCGATCGGGGTCCTGTTCATCTAGAGGCAACACCAC
>NC_041392.1:372750048-372792882 GCF_002162155.2 Triticum dicoccoides | reverse complement strand
GCAGCAACGATCGGCTTTAGTTAGCAGCAGTAGTGAAGGAATTGCTCGATCGGGTTCAGTTAACAGCCATCGATCGATTCCTCGGGTTCAGTAACGCGTAGCCTACAGTGCAATCGCTCGGGTTCAGTTAGAGCCCAACGCCTCGCTCAGGTTCAGTTAGAGCCAACGCCTCGCACACACGCGTGTACGTGTACGAGAGAAAAGTGCATCGCTCGGCCCCCGACCTCCCACCGTAACCTGGAACTCCCCAAAATTTTCCACGCCCTCGCTTCTACCACGGTTTTTTCCGTCATGGACGGCCCAAAGAATGTCATGCAGCTGCGTCTCCGGCCCGCCCAGGACGAAAAGCCCATTTTCTGTCATGATTTTTTGTCATAGAAGTAGGAGCCCACCACATCTATGATGATACCGGGTTTTGTCACAATTATCGTCATAGAAGTGTCATATGTATGACAGAAAAAAATTTGGTTCGGCCCAAAATGTCACGGATGTGTCTTTTTTTGTAGTGTTCCTTGCTTGAGTAGTTGAAGTTTCTTGAAGAGGTCGCGGTTGTAGTAGGTAGGCACGAAGCATGCTCTCGTGACATCCTTCATTTGTGCCCAAGTAGTGATGGGTGGTTCACCTCTTGCCTCACGGTGCTCGAGGACTTGTTCCCACCAAATGAGGACATAGTCTTGGGACTCAAGGGATGCCATCGCGATCTTCTTATCTTCGTCATAGTTGTGCAAGCGAAAGATTTAGTCGACCTTCAATGCCCATGAAAGGTACTCTTCGGGATCGTTGCTTCCGTTGAACTTGGGCATGGTGAACTTAAGCTTGCCGTAGCGTTGCTCTTCATTGTGTTGGGGTCGAGGATGATTACGCCCGTGTTGTTTATGATTGTCGAACTCGTTTTGCTCTCGGTGAGGAGGGTTGTCAACCTCGTGTTGCTCTTGTCATGGAGGATTCCCATTGTCTTCATGCTCTTGGTGAACTTGATGTCCTTGGCGAGCTTGTGGAGGAACTTGTCGAGCTTAACGTTGCATGCGAGCTTGAAATCTTCATTCGTTAGCTTCTTGGTGAAGTGCTTCTTCATGTTCACGAGCTTGTCGACCTCGGTTGGCTACGGCTCAACTTGAATCTCGGAGGGCATGTTGCGCCTCAAGTGCTTGAGCTTCACGGAGTTGTTGTTCTTGGGTTGTGCCTCGGCATCTTGTGCATCTTGGTGTAAACGGGCTCGCTCTTCCTCTTCATGTTGGCGTTGTCTTTGCCATTCTCGTGCTAGCACAAAAGCCACTTGGGTTTGAGGTTGTCGGTGCTCTTGAGAGTCGGTGTCGCGTAGAGGATTGAGGCTTGCTTGACGATCGTTGCACACGGCACGTCAAAGAGTGTTCGATGTCGATGTACTTGAGCTGGAGAGGGTGAAGTCAGAGTGTCGACTTGAGCGGCTCCGTCTTGATGAGGACGAAGTGGAAGAAGAGCGGTTGAGCAAAAAAGCACGAATGTCAACCATTCTTGCGTCGTTCTCTTTCTTGTGATCATTGAGCTTGTGGTCAAAGTAGTCCCTTGTGCGTTGCTCGGAGAGTCGCAAGTCGGTGGCGAGGTTGTCGATGTGTTCACTCATTGCTTGTTGCTCTTTATGCAAAGCACGTTGTGCACCAAACAGGTGGCTCTTGGTGACGTAGGAGTTCATGTCGTCGTCGTGCTCAATGAAGAGTGGGTTGGTAGAAGTACTTGGCCTATCCATCATTCCAAGAGAAAATCATGAGTGGTAGAATGAGAAGAACGTATACCAAATGTACCTTGACCAAAGTTGAAGGTGGATCAATGATCACTCCAATGTGGAACAAGGAAATAGCACAATTGGTACCAATTCTTGTCGGTTTCTCACACCTACACAAGTAAAAGCTTAAGGTGGAGCTTGGTTAGGATGGTGGCACAAAATTTGATGCAATTGTAAGTGAGCTTCAATAATGTTGGAAAAGATTCGCAAGTTTTCAATGCAACATGTAGACCAAGCAATATAAAGTACGCGGAAACACACACTGAAAAAGATAAGTGGGGTCATGCAACCAAGGATGGGACAAAATGTGGAATCCACAAAAATGCTCTTGTTGCACAACACTAGAGAGACGCTAGCACGATTGCACAATAGGCAGATGCAAAGACTTGTGCACAACCTACTAAGCAAAAATGCAATGACTTCTATCCCAAGTATGCTCTATGTATGGTGTTTCGATGATATGATCCAAGATGATCTAGTGTGACAATCTTAATGTTGTATGATGCTATCGTTCTTGCTTAAAAGCTCTTTGCTTATCTTTCCCTTTTGCATAAAATCCTGTGTGGCTCTTTGTTGTTTGAGCTCTTTTCTCATGCAATGCTTCATGAACCAAGATAGCAATTGTGTATGCGATGACAACCTTGTGGCACAAGAGATGATACCAAAATATGGACCAATGATGTATGTATGCTATGGGAAGTATGATCACCAATGTGCAAAAGTCTCGTTGCCGGCAATACTCAAAAGCTAGTCTCGATGGGTAAGCAACGCAAAGGAGTAAGGCTATATGATGGCTATGAAAGTAATGGCAAGAATGATATGTCCAATACCAAGGTGAAGGTTATCGCTTCTTGCTTACGGTATGGTGTCAAAATGATGGCACAAATACCAAGATGTAGTCGAGGTGGTCGTTGTTGATGACACCTCCGTGGAGAAGATGAGCATCGATGATGTTGATATTGAACCGTACCTAAATAGCCAAAACACAATAGGACACGGAACCGCAACTCAAATTCTCAAAGCTCGAAGTGGCAAAACGTGTCGGAGTGCGAAACGGGTAAGAAATGGTGGAGGTATGCGGAAGTGATGATGGTGTATAGGTGGTGGGAGTGCGTATGCGGAAGTGGGACGGTGATGGCGACTAAATTGAAAAAATTCAGTTTCGTCAGGGAACGTCGGACATCCGAGATGAGCCAGCCGTCCGGTCGTCGGGCGTTCGGAAGCGGTCGGACGTCCGGTGCCTGGGAACTTTTCGGGCACGGGATGAACAGCTCGTAGGCGAGGTGGATGAGGTGGAAAATGTCATATCTGGCCAATTTCGTGGATGGAAAAGGTGGGGAAAGGAGGGAAAAGGTAGATCCACTCAATACAAAGCAAATCCACGGATCAAATCCAACAAAATTTTAACACACCAACAAATCACAAAAAAAATTGGGGCTATTTTTGGTGGGGATTCTCGAAATTGGGGAAGAACACAACAAAAACAAGGCTATAAACACAATGGGGAGGCTCCGAAATCGTTATCAATGTGGCTCTAATACCAAGATGATGTAGGGTAGAACCCTAATCGGCCGATCTTTCACGAAAGGAGCGGATCCCGCGAAGAACACGAAGAACACAAGGGAAAACACAAGGGGAAACATGAGAGAATCACTAAACCAACAAGAAATAGTCACACATATGCTAGAACCTCGAGTACATAAGAGATCACACGATCCACGGACAACTAAGGACGATACAAAGGTAGACGGTCTTCTCCGTGAGGTGGTCTTGAGGTTCTTCCCGTAAAGAGGTCTTGAATCCGCTTGGGGGATCTTCCCCGTAGGAGGCGCGATCTCCGAGGAGAAGGTAACCAAGTGGATGAGCAAATCCTTTGCTAACCATAGCTAGAAGGAATAGGAGGTCTATTTATAGTCTTAGTGCAAAAGGGGACGAAGTGGGGGGTACATGGGACGCGACCCAACACATAACAGCACACACGCGTCGGGCGTCTGGGAGTCACCAGTCGTCCGAAGGCTCATGAGGGTCCGGACGTCCGGTGCTCGTCGGACGTCCATAGATTCGGCTCGGGTGTGCTTCGGTCGGACATCCGGTCGGGGTCGGTCATCCGGGCGTCGGTCATCCGGAGGGCTTCGGAAATCCGTAGTATCGGCTCGGCTGTGGGTGTGTCGGTCGTCCGGAGCCTGGAGATCATCGGACGTTCGGTCTTGGTCGGTCGTCCGAAGCCTGTAGATCGTCGGACGTCCAGTCATGGTCGGTCGTGCGGAGCCTGTAGCTTCTTCCGCATATCTTCTTCTTCACGTTCATCTTCCTCTTCTGATTCTCCTTGCTCCGTAGCTTCTTCATGGCTAACTCCTTGATACCTAAGTATGCATAATGTCTCTGTTTGAGGTAGTAGCCATGTCTCATGTGCATCAAAGTGAACTTGTGAGAGGAGAGATGTCACCTCGGTTCCGAGAGCTCTTGCACGTGCTCGTATCATGGGTCTGCTAGGCACTTGGTGAGATGATGGTAGGTCCATGGGAATGACCTTGGGATGCTCCACATCAAAGGGGAAAGCGCCCGTCTGCGACATCAGGGAGGGCACCCTACAACCGTGCTCTTCCAAGGGGACGGACCCCAACTGCGACAACATGTAGTGCATCTAGGGTCCATGCTCTTCCCACGGGAATGAGCCCATCTGTGACAAGTGAGGAAACCCATGATTTGTTTTGCCATGCCTCTTCACAGGGGGAAACCCATGATTTGTTTTATCGAGTCCCTTTTGTAGTGTAGTGAGAATATGTCTGGTTTTAATTGCTATATCTGGTTGTTTGCAGTATGCCTTGTTTATTTCAGTTGTTCACAACGTGATGCTCTATATGTGCAATTATTTACTATGCAGTACATTTCATCAATCCAGTTTTAAACAGATCGATAGGAATGCATATATTTGCTTACTGTTAAGCCTGTTATAGCACTACTGCAGGATGCTGCTAACGCGACACTACGATCAAAGACCCTTCGATGAAACTGTGTGCGATGCCATAATCGCAAATGGTGGTGTAAAAAACCGTCAAAAAGGTGCAAAACGTTTGCAGTGGTGGAGCCATCAAACACGTTTCAGATTTTAGTTGCATACGGTTCACTCGGATGTAGGGCATACGGTTCAGTTTAATTAACTATTTGCGAGGAGATGGAACAAAAGAAACGGGCAGCCTGATGGAGGTGTGTGCGATATACAACATACGGCTCACTCGGATGAACTGTTTGTGATTAGGCAACACAAAAGGAATGGTTAGCCAGATGAAGGTGTGTGCGATATACGGCATGCGGTTCACTCGGATGAACTGTTTGCATTGAGACATGAGAACAGAAACGGTTCGACTTAACAAGATGTGTGTGATACGTGGCAAACAGGTCTGTAATTAGAAATGTGTGTGAAGACCGATAATAACACAGACGGTTGCTGCTAATAAGACGTGTGTGTTGTGCGATGGGATTGCATACAGAACAACACACACACACACATACACACACACACACTTATAAGGACATGCTTGCATAACCAAATTAAACATCCACCTACATAGGTGGCTACTACAACCATGGCATTTGCACACATCAAAGTAAACTATTACATGCATAATTAAATAGGTGGCTACTACACACATGACATTTCCGCACACCAATAAAGTAAACTATATATTACATGCATGATTAACTAGCATAAACGACCATCTGATCATCGTCTACTTCTTGTGATGCTTGCTCTGCTTGTGGCTCGATCCGGGCTCGCGATTTGGGTGACGAGGCACTTCCTCATGTCAATGATCTGCATGTGCATCTCGTAGCATGTGTACATGCTCTTGGCCGCGAAACTGAGGTGGGGTTCATCTAGTTGCCGCATCCAGGCCCTGTGCCAAGATAGGGGACATGTTCTCTAGGCATCCTGCTTCAACTTTTCGTAGTAGTGGTCGATGATGGTTGAGGCGTGTTCGACCAAGGAGTCCTTCTTCGTGCTGCCCCAGACCTTGTAGTGGTCATGGATTTCGACAAGGTTCTTCATAGAGGTGAAGGTGTCCCGATGTTTTGATCAGATGGTGGCTATCGTTTTCTATGGGAGTCGACCATGATGATCCGACTACTAACGTGCGAGATGTCGTGCCTTAGCAATCGCTAAACCGACTTTCAAGGGATTATTGAGCACGCCGGAGCACAATCAACCTGACCACGAGGGTCTGTTTCCTGTGAGCAAACGAAGAACAAGCAAGAAACTGAGATTGCAATCTGGATATTGCGAATATAAGAGGAAAGCTTTATTGATCAAGGTGGGGTTCTGTGACGCCTTTGTCTGGTCGTTGAACACAAACGAAGTACGTGACGTTGCAGCTATGGTGAACTTTAATCTAAACAAAACCTAAAGTCTAAACGATGCCCTAAGGGATGTATATATGGAGGAGAGAGGGGGAATTTTGTGGCCCTTGGAGGAGGGCTCCGAAACCAATCCTAACTCTTGTTTCCCAACACATACAGACTCTAAAAACTACCTATAATCAAGTATTTCGAAATTACATGGGCCTGGCCCAAAAATTAGGTGATGCGGCACCTAGAATAGCCTCTGGACGAAATTTATGAAGTGGCATCTTGTATATTTCGTCCAAGGCTTCATGCACTCATTATGGTGGCTTCAAAGTCCTGGAATCATCACTTGTAACTCCGTTCTTGTTCCCCTTGCACAATGCCATCATCTCCATGCTTGAACTTGCTCCAAGGTTCATCTTTCTTGTCCGAGCTAGGCCCTTCATTTGTAAGTGAAACAAATGTATCCAATTTAGGCAGCAGGGGTTGTGGGTGTAACAAAAGTACCTGATAATTCAATTGGTGTGCGCGAGCTCTAGTAATTGGTCCAGTATGTATAGCAGTAGGGGTTGTGGGTGTAACAATGGTATTGATGTCCTCATCAGTTCTTGCAAGCCAAGCCCCTCACACTCAGCGCTTTTACATCGTCGGTGGTTTCCACCATGGCGAACTTGTAGTCGGTGCTGTTGACAAACCTGTTGAAATGGTCGCAAGGCTCTGTGGCCATGCAGTAGTGGTAGATGAGGACATGATGACGCACATACAACTGGGCGACGACAACCTTCTGATCTATGCTGGGACGACCGGCGGTGTACTGGAGGTCGATGCCGACCACCTTGTACTTGTCTCCATCAAGCAACTTATCAACGTTGTTGATGTAGTCGTCCACCACAGATGCCTCTCAGATCCTGATGAAATTGCGTTTTTGGCGATTTTACTGCTTGAGTTGTTCGACCTAAACTTCTCCGAGTGCTAGGTTGAACTACCGCCAAGATTGCCCAAATGGGGCTTGCAATATACCATTGGAAAGCTATAGACACCAGTATCATGACCCAAGTTAAATTTTTGGCAAAATGTAAGCGATTTAAGAGTAGTTTTGAGAACTGTTTTTCTTCATACAAAAAATGTGAACCGTAATTTCGATCGCATTTCTAAACCATTTATCGGAATGAGGCAAATAATATGGCGTTGGAAAGCTGTTGTAAAACCGCTCCTTCCACATGTTGAAAGTTTTCTCAAATTATGATGTGGAGCATCCTACGGTCATCCCCATGGACCTACCATCGTCTCACGAAGTGCCAAGAGGACCCATGACTCGAGCTAGAACTAGAGCTCTCGAGACCGAGGTGACTTCTCTCCTTAGCGATATTACATATGATCCTCTCGAGACATGGCTACTACCTAAGTCCGAGATGTTGTGCATGATTAGGTACCAAGAGGACCCTCCCGAAGATGCATGTGAAGACGGACAAGCTACCAGGTCCATGGATGAAGAGGAACGTCGAAAGGAGAAGAAGACAGCTCCAGGGCCCGGACATCCGGCCCCGACCCCGGACATCCAGCCGCTAAAGCTTTCAACTGTAGCAACATTCCAGCCGCCGAGCATCTACAGGCCCCAGCCCGGACATCCGGCCCGGACCCGGAAATCCGGCCTCCCACCCAGATATCCGAACAAGCTGCATCCAGAGAACAGAAGAGACGCCCCGTCAGCCCGGACATCCGGCTCCTCCGGAAGGCCCGGAGTTCCAGCCAGATGACTGGACGTCCGGCCCCGTCTATCCGCACATAGTAAAGGGCCGAAGCCCATGTACCCTTTCGCCCCCTAGACTATATATACCTCTCTCCTACCTATGTTTTAGGGTTAGCGTTGTGATAGCTCATTTGAGAGATAGAGCTTCGCTCATCCATATCGGATCTACTCCACGAGAGAGATCACGGCCCCTCTACGGAGAAGATCCACTTGGATTCAAGACCTCCTCGTGGAGAAGACCATCAAGACCTCCTCACGGAGAAGATCGTGCTACTTGTATCATCCTTAGTTGTCCGTGGATCTTGTATCTTCCTTTGTGTTCATGGATCTAGCATATGTGTGATCGTTCTTGTCGATTTGAGTGATTCTCTCGTGTTTCCCCTCGTGTTCTTTGTGTTCTTTGAGGGATCCGCTCCTTTCATGACAGATCGGCCATCTAGGATTCCACCCTACATCATCTTGGTATCTAGAGCCATGTTGATCACGATTTCGGAGTCTCCCCGTTGTGTTTCTAGCCTTGTTTTTGTTGATTTTGTCCCTAATTCAAAAAACTCCCCACAAAAATAGCCCCAATTTTTTTGTGATTTGTTGGTGTGATGAAGTTTTGTTGGATTCAATTCGCGGATTTCATGTGTTGCAGGTAGATCATGCTTTCCATCCACTTTTCCCCAATTTCCATCCACAAATTCCTCTGAATTTTGCCCGGATTTGCCACCTTCCATGCGGAGTTCGTCCGGATCCAGAGCCCGGACATCCGGCCGGCAGCCCGGACATCTGGCACCCCGAACATCCGGCCATCAAGCCCAGACATCCGGCCCCTGGCAGCATCACTTCCTCTCCACCGCCCGTTTTCCGTCCAAATTTCGCCCAATTTTGTCCCAGTGCCCACATACAGTTCCGCATACCACCACCACTTCCGCATAGCACCGCGATATACCACATACACCACCATCGATTACCACTACCAATTCCGACTATTTTTTCATGTTTTGCTTTGAGAATTTGAGTTGCGGTTCCGTGTCCTATTGTGTTTCGGCTATTTAGGTATGGTTCGACATCAACATCACCGCCGCTCATCTTCGCCATAGACGCGTCATCAACAACGACCATCTCGACAACATCATATTGGTATTTGCGCCACTCATTGGATCACCGTCATTCGTTCTTGCTTACGGACAAGGAACCAAGAAACGGTAAACTCATCTTGGTATAGTGATACACCATTCTTGCCATTACATTGATACCCATCATAGCCTTACTCTTTTGCGCCGCTTCCCCATCGAGACTAGCCTTTGAGTATTGCCGGCAACGTGTCTTTTGCACATTAGTGATCATACTTCCCATAGCATACATACATCATCGGTGCATATCTTGGTATCATCCCTTGTGTCACAAGGTTTTCATCGCATACACAATTGCTATATTTGTTCGTGAAGCATTGCATGAGAAAAGAGCTCCAACAACAGAGAGCAAAACAAGCTTTTAAACAAAAGGGAAAGATAAGCAAAGACCTTTTAAGCAAGAACCATAGCATCATACAACATTAAGATTTTCATACTACATCATCTTGGATCATATCATCGAAACACCATACATAGAACATACTTGGGATAGAGGTCGTTACATTTGTGCTTGGTAGGTTGTGCACAAGTCTTCATATCCGCCTATTGTGCAATCGTGCTAGTGTCTCTCTAGTGTTGTGCAACAAGAGCATTTTCGTGGATTCCACATTTTGGCTCATACTTGGTTGCACGACCCCACTTATCTCTTTGCGTGTGTGTTTCCGTGTACCTTATATTGCTTGGTCTACTTGTTGCATTGCAAACTTGCGAATCTTTTCCAACATTATTGAAGCTCACTAACAATTGCATCAGATTTTGTGCCACCATCCTAACCGAGCTCCACCATAATCTTTTACTTGTGTAGGTGTGAGAATCCGACAAGAATTGGTACCAATTGTGCTATTTCCTTGTTCCACATCGGAGTGATCAGTGGTCCACCTTCAACTTTGGTCAAGGTACATTTGGTATACGTTCTTCTCTTTCTCCCACTCACATATTTCTCTTGGAATGATGGATAGGCCAAGTACTTCTACCAACCCACTCTTCATCAGGAAAAACGATGACATGAACTCCTACGTCACAAAGAGCCACATCTTTGGTGCACAACGTGCTTTGCATCAAGAGCAACAAGTAATGAGTGAATGCATCGACAACCTCGCCACCGACTTGCGAATCTCCAAGCAACGTATAAGAGACTACTTCGACCACAAGCTCGACAATCAGAAGCAAGAGAACGACGCAAGAATGGACGAGATTCATGCTTTGTTGCTCAACCGCTCTTCTTCCACTTCGTCCTCTTCAACACAGAGCCGCTCAAGTCGATACTCCGACGTCACCCTCTCTGGCTCAAGTACACTGACATCAAACACTCTTCAACGTGCCGCGCGCAACGATCGTCAAGCAAGCCTCAATCCTCTACGCGACACCGACTCTCAAGAGCACCGACACCATCAAAAACAAGCTACCTTTGCGCAAGCACGAGAACAGCAACGACAACGCCAACACGAAGAGGAAGAGCGAGCGCGTCTACACCAAGAAGCACAAGATGCCGAGGCACAACGTCAAGAGCAACAATTGCGAGATGATCAAGCACTTGAGGCGCAACAAGCCCTCCGAGATTCAAGTCGAGCCTTAGCCAACCGAGGCTGACAAGCTCGTGAACATGAAGAAGTACTTCGTGAAGAAATTCATGAACGAAGATATCAAGCTCGCGTGCAAAGTCAAGCTCGACAAGTTCCTCGACAAGCTCGCCAAGAACATCAAGTTCAAAAAGAACAAGAAGACAACAGAAATCCTCCACAGCAAGAGTAAGTTGTGAGAGACAATCCTCCTCGTCAAGGACGTCATCATCCCCGACTCAAAAACAATGAAGAGCAACGCTACGGCAAGCTAAAGTTCACCATGCCCAAGTTCAATGGAAGCAACGACCCCGAATAGTACCTTTCATGGGCATTGAAGGTCGACAAAATCTTCCATTGGCACAACTATGAAGAAGAAAAGAAGATCGCGATGGCATCCCTTGAGTTCCAAGACTATGTCCTCATTTGGTGGGAACAAGTCATTGAGCGCCGTGAGTTAAGAGGTGAACCACCCATCACTACTTGGGCGCAAATGAAGGATGTCATGAGAGCACGCTTCGTGCCTACCTACTACAACCGCGACCTCTTCAAGAAACTCCAACTAATCAAGCAAGGAACCAAGAGCGTTGAAGAGTACTAGAAGGAGATGGAAATTGCAATTATATGAGCCAATGTCACGGAAGATGATGAGAAAACTATGGCACATTTCTTGAATGGACTCAATCATCCCATCAAGAAGATAGCTGACTTCCAACCATACTCGAACCTCATCGAGCTAGTGCATCAAGCTACTAAAGCGGAACGTCAAGTGCAAGAAGACTTCAAGTATGCCAAGTTCTCATCCAAGTCATATGGCTTCTCCAACAACCAAGCTTCAACGACTCCAACACCTTCTACATCAACAAAGCCTTCTACAAGCAACGTCGACAAATCGAGTTACAAGAAAGCTTCTTCTACTCCAAGTCATCCTATAACGAGCAACTTCAAGCCGAGAAATTCATCATCATCTACCCCAACCGATGAGACCGTCAAGACAAGTTCCTTCAAATGCTTCACATGCGGAGGCCGAGGCCTCAAGTTCTTTGAGCGAAGGAGAAACGGAAGCACTTCTACAAGTCGCCATGCACCAGCAAGTGAACAATGAAGAGGAACAAGTCTTTTGCGATGAAGATTTAAGTCCCGCTCTAGTTGTCTCCAAGGTCTTGACTCTTCAACATCACCAAGAAGAAGACCAAAGATGCCACATATTCCATACAATGGCCGGCATCAATGGAAGATCCGTCAAGGTCATCATCGATGGAGGGATTTGTCATAACCTCGCAAGTGAAGAACTTTGCTCCAAGCTCCAATTTCCCAAGACGAAGCACCCTCATCCCTACAAAGTTCAATGCTTAGCGACTCCGCCACCATCCAAGTCGAGCATCGAGCACAAGTCTCCTTCAAATTTGGCGCCTACAAAGACACTTTGCAGTGCGATGTCATTCCAATAACTGTTTTCCACCTTCTTCTTGGACACCCATGGCAATTTGATAGAGGTGTCATCCACAATGGCCGAACGAACCACTACATCTTCAAGATGAAAGGAAAGGAGTACGTACTTCACCCTATGTCTCCAAGCCAAGTGATCGCTGACAAGCAAGCCACCCATCGTGGAGAGAATGGTGAGAGATTGAACCACCAAAATGAGAGTGAGCACCAGAAGCCCAAATTGGGTGCCTCCACGATGAGAGAAAAGAAGAACTTAGTTCTATTTGCCACCAAAAGTGAGATAAGAGGAGTGTGTGAGAACCCATCTAGTGTCCTACACTATGTCCTTTTGTGCAAGGACGACGCACCAAAAGCTAACACCTCTCATGCTCTACCTTTAGTGTTGTCTTCTCTTTTGCAGGAATTCCAAGATGTTTTCCCCAACGAGCTACCTCCGGGACTACCTCCACTACGAGGCATCGAGCACTGCATCGACCTCATCCCCGGAGCACCTCTTCCAAACAAAGCTCCCTACCGTGTCATCCCCGAAGAAACCAAAGAAATAAAAGGCAAGTAAAGCATCTCATAGACCATGGACATGTGCGGAAAAGTTTGAGTCCTTGTGCTGTTTCGGTCATTCTTGTGCCAAAACGAGATGATAGCTTTCGCATGTGCTCCGATTGTAGACCTATTAATGCTATCACCGTTCACTATAGGTATCCCATTCCATGCCTTGATGATATGCTTGATGAAGTTAGTGGTGCCACTATATTTTCTAAAATTGATCTTAAAAGTGGTTACTATCAAATCTGCATACAGGAGGGTGATGAATGGAAAACCGCTTTCAAAACAAAGTTTGGCTTGTATGAGTGGTTAGTCATACCTATGGGTCTATCGGAAGCACCGGGTACTTTCATGCATCTTATGAATTATGTCTTTCGCCCTTACATTGGTGAGTTTGTTGTGGTCTACTTTGACGACATCCTTGTTTATAGCAAATCTCTTGAAGATCATGTCACCCATGTTCGAACCATTTTGCAATCTCTTCGAAAAGAGCATCTCTTTGCTAACATGGAAAAATGCCTTCTTGGCGTTGATAATCTCATTTTCTTGGGTTTTGTTGTTTCCTATATGGGTGCTCATGTTGTTGACTCCAAGATCAATGCTATTAGAACTTGTCCACAACCAACCAACTTGAATCAAGTGCGTAGCTTCCTTGGTCTAGCCGGTTTCTATCGTAGATTTGTGAAGGACTTTAGCACCATTGCTTCACCTTTGCATGCTTTGAGCAAGAAAAATGTGCCTTTTGTTTGGGGACCATCCCAAGACACCGCTTTCAATGAGCTTAAGAATTTGCTTACTCATACTCCCAAGCTTGCATTACCCAAATTTGACAAGCCCTTTGAGATTCATTGTGATGCTAGTGGTAATGGCATAGGAAGTGTGTTAACGCAAGAGAAGCGCCCCATAGCTTACTTTAGTGCGAAACTTTTCAGAGCGCAACTCAATTACCCCATCTATGACAAAGAGTTATATGCTTTAGTGCAAGTTTTGCATGAATGGGAACACTCTCTTCGCCCTCATGAATTTATCATTCATACCAATCATGAAATGCTTAAATACTGTGACGCCCCCGATTTGACCGTACACTAATCATACACGCAAATGTGCACGACCAAGATCAGGGACTCATGGGAAGATATCACAACCCTAGACACAAATAAAAATAATAAAAGCTTTATATTACAAGCCAGGGGCCTCGAGGGCTCGAATACAAGAGCTCGATCATAGACAAGTCAGCGGAAGCAACAATATCTGAGTACAGACATAAGTTAAACAAGTTTTCCTTAAGAAGGCTAGCACAAACTGGGATACAGATTGAAAGAGTTGCAGGCCTCCTGCCTAGGATCTTCCTAAACTACTCCTGGTCGTCGCCAGCGGCCTGCTTGTAGTAGTAGGCACCTCCAGAGTAGTAGGAGTCATCGTCAATGGTGGCGTCTGGCTCCTGGACTCCATCGTCTGGTCACAGCAATCGGGTATAGAAAGGGGAAAATAGGGAGCAAAGCAACCGTGAGTACTCATCCAAAGTACTCGCAAGCAAGGAGCTACACTACATATGCATGCATTGGTATCAAATGGAAAAGGGGTAGCATATGTGGACTGAACTGCAGAATGCCGGAATAAGAGGGGGATAGCTAGTCCTATCGAAAACTATGCTTCTGGCAACCTCCATCTTGCAGCATGTAGAAGAGAGTAGATGGTAAGTTCACCAAGTAACATTGCACACCATAACCCTACCCGGTGGTCCTCCCCTCGTCGCCCTGTGAGAGAGCGATCATCGATTGTATCTGGCACTTGGAAGGGTGTGTTTTATTAAGTATCTGGTTCTAGTTGTCATAAGGTCGAGGTACAACTCCAAGTCGTCCAGTTACCGAAGATCACGACTATTCGAATAGATAAACTTCCCTGCAGGGGTGCACCACATTTCCCAACACGCTCGATCCCCTTTGTTCGAACACACTTTTCTGGGTCATGCCCGGCCTCGGAAGATCAACATGTCGCAGCCCTACCTAGGCACAACAGCGAGGTCAACACGTTGGTCTAAATCCTATGGCACAGGGGTCTGGGCCCATCGCCCATTGCACACCTACACGTTGCGTACGCGGCCGGCGAGCAGACCTAGCCTCCCTTATACAAGAGCAGGCGTTCCAGTCCAACCCGGCGCGCGCCGCTCAGTCGCTGACATCATGAAGGCTTCGACAGATACCATGACGCGTAGTTGGTTAGTGCGTATAGGCCAGTGGCCAGACTCAGATCGAATACCAAGATCTCGTTAAGCGTGTTATTTTTAAGTAACAGGGGACGCCGACCAGGGCCAAGCCCACCTCTCTCCTAGGTGGTCTCAACCTACCATGTCGCTCCACCACAAAGTAACAGTCGGGGGCCGTCGAGAAACCAGGCCCACCACTACCTGGATGGAACCACCTGCCCCTTCAGCCCCCAACATCAGAATCACTTGCGGGTACTCAAAGAGCCGACTCGACTTTAGTCACCACAAGTATCATATACTATGTATATAAGTATATACCTGTGATCACCTCCCGAGTGATCACGGCCCGATAGTATAGCATGGCAGACGGACAAGAATGTAGGGCCACTGATGATAAACTAGCATCATATACTAAGCATTTAGGATTGTAGGTAAGGTATCAATAACTGTAGCAACAATGACAGGCTATGCATCAGGATAGGATTAACGGAAAGCAGTAACATGCTACACTAATCTAATGCAAGCAATAGAGAGAAGAATAGGCGATATCTGGTGATCAAGGGGGGGCTTGCCTGGTTGCTCTGGCAAGTAGGGGTCGTCAACAACGTAGTCGGACGGGGCACCAGCAGTGGCATCAGTCTCGTAGTCTACCGGAGAGAAGAGGGGGAAGAAACAATGAATACAATGCAAACATACGCATATCGATGCATGACATGACTATTAACGGTGCTAGGAGTGCCCTAACGCGGTATGAGGTGATACCAGTGAAGGGGGAAACATCCAGGAAAATATCCCCGGTGTTTCGCGTTTTTGGACATGTTAATTGGAGGGGGAAAGTTGCATGTTTGCTATGCTAGGGATGCGTGGCGGATGAACGGGCTGCGTATCCGGATTCGTCTCGTCGTTCTGAGCAACTTTCATGCACACAGTTTTTCCATCCGAGCTACGGTTTATTTTATATTGATTTTAAAAGATTTAAATTAATTTTAGCATTTATTTAATTAATTTAATTCAACATTATCCAGAACAGTGCAGTGCATGCTGACGTCAGCATCACGTCAGCAGTCAACAGGGGTGTTGACTAGTCAACTAACGTGTGGGTCCCGTTCGTCATTGACTAGACTAACTAATTATGATTAATTAGTTTAATTAGTTGTTTAGTTTAATTAATCAAAATATTATTTTAATTCTTCCTTCTTTTTTTAAACGTTCTGGGGGCTGGGGCCCGTTTGCCATACGCCCAGGGGGGCATAGCGGGCGTTGGGCACGAGCGTCGCGGAGCGAGGCAACTAGGGCTGCGGCGGGGCGGTTGGCGGGCGCGGGTGGATGCGGGTCGCTGCCGGCAAGGCCAGGCGGACCGGAGCAAGCAGCAGGCCGCGGGCGCTGGCGCGGGAGGCGAGCGGCGGCGAGTCAAGCGGCGGGCGTCGGCGGCAGGCATCGGCGGCCCGGTCGGCCATGGTGGGGCGCGCGCACGGGCGTTGCTGGTTGAGGGCAAGCATGAGCAGGCAGGCGGCAGCAAGTAACGACATCAACGGCTGTGGGCGCGTGCACACGGATGGAGGCGGTCGCGAGCGTGCCCGGTGACATGCCGGGCTGGGCGGGACCGCGGTGAGCACGGCCGGCGCGCGTAAGCGTTGGTGGTCGGGCGTGGTCACGGACGAAGGGAGAGAGAGGGAGAGGCCGGGGCTCACAGCGGGTGTAGGGTTCGGGGGCAGCGGTGCTCGGGGAGGAAGACGGGGACGCGACACCGGCGAGGAGGAAATCCCGCGAGGGAGAGGAAGGCGATGGTGGCCGCGGCGTCGTGGGCGTCGGGTCGATGGGCGACGCGGGAGAGGAGGCGCAGGCGAGGTGGTCCTAGGCAGCGGCGGCGTGGTCCCCGCGGCGGTAGGCAGTGATCACGGCCCCCCCTTTCCCGATCCAAATCGGGGTCGATGGGGGGTGGAGGAGAGACGTGGGGGAGTGGGGGCGGTGAGGGGTTAGGGTTTCGGTCGGTCGGACCGGGGGGGGTTAGTAGGCTAGGTCGCGGGGTGGACCGGCCCATTCGGGTGGATGGGGCCAGCTGGGTCACTGGCTGGGCTGAGGTCCAGTGGGCCATGAGGCCTTTTTTTGTATTTTAGTTTTCTTTTCTTATATATATATTTTATTTCATTTCTGTTTTATTTTGTTCCTCCTTTTATTTTAGTTTTGTAAAGTACAAAAATGACCCCAAAATTAGTACTACCACTAAACCCACTACCATAAAAAGTTTAGTCCCTAAATAGAATTGTTTAACATTTTACTAATTATAAAAGGCATTTCAATAATTGTTTTGCTACTGTTTTATTCATTTTAGAGTATTTAAAGATTTTATAAAAGTGGGGTTTTTTCACCACAATTACCTTTGCATTATTTGGCACAACTCAAACAATTTAGTTTTAAAGTTTGAAAACTTTTGTCGTTTGTCTTTATTTTAAATTTGAATTTGAATCGCTTTTGAACCATCGCAAGATTAACTACAGTGACATCGGTGACATGACATCATTAGGAGAGGATTACTGTAGCTTAATTATCCGGGCGTCACAAATACCTGAACAAGCGTCATGCTAAGTGGAGTGAGTTCACTGAGTCTTTTCCTTATGTTATCAAGTACATCAAAGGTAAGGAAAATGTTTTGGCGGATGCTCTTTCCCGCTTATGCATGCTTGTTACTCAACTTGAATTGGATGTCATTGGCTTTGAACACATAAAAGACTTGTATGAGCATGATCCTACTTTTGCTATTCCTTATGCCAAATGTTTCGAGCATACCTTTTGGGAACGCTATTACCTCAAGAATGGATATGGAGAGCTAACAAGCTTTGCATCCTCGAGTCTTCTCTTTGTTTGTTGCTTTTGCAGGAATCTCATGGAGGAGGACTAATGGGACATTTTGGACGCGACAAGACTTTCACTACGCTCTCCAAGAACTATTATTGGCCCAAGATGTTTCGCGACGTCAACCGCTTCACCAACCGATGATCTACATGTCGCAAAGCTAAGTCTAAAGCTCAATCCCATGGCCTTTACATGCCTCTCCCAATTCCATACCAACCATGGGAAGATATTAGCATGGATTTTGTACTTGGATTGCCTAGAACTCTAAATGGAAAGGATTCGGTATTTGTTGTTGTCGGCCGTTTCTCTAAGATGGCACATTCTAGTCCTTGCAACAAGATAGATGATGCTTCACATGTTGCCAATATCTTTTGTAGGGAAATATTGCGTCTACATGGAGTGCCAAAGACGATTGTCTCGGACCACGACGTCAAGTTCCTAAGCTACTTTTGGAAGACCCTATGCGCCAAGCTCGGAATCAAGCTACTCTTCTCCATGGCTTACCATCCTTAAACCGACATTCAAACAGAGGTGACCAACCGCACACTCTCCGCTCTACTTCGAGTGCTAATCAAGAAGAACATCAAGGAGTGGGAGGAGTGTCTACCTATCGCCGAGTTCGCCTACAACCGCGCAAGACACTCAACAACTGGCAAGTCCTCCTTCGAGGTCATCTACGAATTCAACCCTTTGTCCCCATTGGACATTCTTCCTCTACTACTACAAGAGTGCGTCAAGATGGACGCAAGTGCACGTGTGAACCATCTCAAGAAGGTGCATGAAGATACAAGGCAAACCATCGAGCGCCAAGTACAATGACTTGCGACCAAGCGCAATATCAACAAGCACCCCATGGTATTCAACATTGGAGATCTTGTGTGGCTACACCTTCGCAAGGACCGCTTCCCCCACGAATGCAAGTCCAAACTTTGACCACGAGCGGATGGACCCTTCAAGGTGCTTGAACGCTACAACAACAACGCCTACAAGATCGACCTCCCGCGCAACAAGTACTCTGTGAGCGACATCTTCAACGTCAAGGATCTCTCGCCCTACCAAGGTGATGAGGATTTCGATCCGAGGTCGGATCTTCCCCAAGGGAGGGGAGATGATGCGGAGCATCCTATAGTCATCCCCATGTACCTACCATCGTCTCACGAAGTGCCAAGAGGACCCATGACTCGAGCTAGAGCTAGAGCTCTCGAGACCGAGGTGACTTCTCTCCTTAGCGATATTACATATGATCATCTCAAGACATGGCTACTACCTAAGTCTGAGATGTTGTGCATGATTAGGTACCAAGAGGACCCTCCCTAAGATGCACCTGAAGACGGACAAGCCGCCAAGTCCACGGATGAAGAGGAACGCCGAAAGGAGAAGAAGACAGCTCCAGGGCCCGGACATCCGACCGCTGAAGACTTCAACTACAGCAGCATTCCAGCCGCCGAGCATCTACAGGCCCCGGACATCCGGCCCCAGCCCGAACATCCGGCCTTCCGCCCGGATATCCGGACAAGCTGCATCCAGAGAACAGAAGAGATGCCCCGCTAGCCCGGATATCCGGCCCGACGCCCGGACGTCCGGCCCCGTCTGTCTGCGCACAGTAAAGGGCCGAAGCCCATGTACCCTTTCACCCCTAGACTATATATACCTCTCTCCTACCTACACTTTAGGGTTAGCATTGTGATAGCTTATTTGAGAGATAGATCTTCGCTCATCCATATCGGATCTACTCCACGAGAGAGACCGCGGCCCCTCTATGGAGAAGATCCACTTGGATTTAAGACCTCCTTGCGGAGAAAACCATCAAGACCTCCTCACGGAGAAGATTGTGCTACTTTTATCGTCCTTAGTTGTCCGTGGATCTTGTATCTTCCTTTGTGTTCATGGATCTAGCATATGTGTGATCGTTCTTGTTGGTTTGAGTGATTCTCTCGTGTTTCCCCTTGTGCTTCCCCTTGTGTTCTTTGTGTTCTTCACGGGATCCGCTCCTTTCGTGAAAGTTCGGCCATCTAGGGTTCCACCCTACAACAAATTCCTTATGGTTAAAGAGTAATTTGGAAAATCGTAAAATTTCGCAAACCGAACAGCAGAGTTCATATTTTCGATGTCATTTCTAAACGGCTAATCTAATTGAGGCAAATGATATGGCGTTGGAAAGCTTATGAAAATGCGCTACTTTATCTTGTTGAAAGCTTTTCTATTTTTGATCAGTTTAAAAGTAATTTAGAAAACGGTACCAATTCCACCGAGTTCGTATTTTCGAGCTAATTTTTTAACCTTACGTCCGAATGCAGCAAATGATATGGCGTTGGAAAGCTTGAGGAAATGCAAAACTTTTTGGTCTATATTGTTTATCCCAATTCATTTTGGTTTTATGTCAATTTTGAAAATGGCTAAAAACGTATTTTTGTTGTAATTTTTACAACTTTTGTCGGAATGGGGCAAATAATATACCGTTAAAAAGCTACAGAAAATGCAAAACTTCCTCATGTTGATGGTTTTCTCTAATTCCTAGCCATTTTCAAGTAATTTCAAAAATGGCGTGATCATTCATTCTGCCTTTATCGCGAAACAGATTCTTCAAGAATGCACCGTGTGAAGAACTTGAACTTCTCAACATCTGTACTTGAACTTCACTCTGTTTTTTCACATGCTTTTCTTGCTCGTAGCCTCTTCATCCACAATTAGTAGCCCTCCATCCAAACACTGGAATTGAGCAAGTGATAGAGGAAAAGGTGTCATGTCTTTCGATGAGATGGTGGCTATCGTTTGGAGGAAGTCGACTTTGACGATCTGACTACGAACGCGCGAGGGCGTCGCACCTTAGCAATCGCTAAACCAACTCTGAGAGGTTATTGACCATGCCGGAGCACGATCAACCTGACCACAAAGGTCTGTTTCCTCTAGGCAAACGAAGAACAAGCAAGAAACTAAGATTGCAATCTGGATATTACGAATATAAGAGGAAAGCTTTATTGATCAAGGTGGGGTTCTGTGACGCCTTTGTCTGGTCGTTGAACACAAACGAAGTACGCGAAGTTGCAGCTATGGCGAACTGTAATCTAAACACCCCCCCAGTCGAACCGATCCCCTAAGGGCTGTATATATGGAGGATAGAGGTGGGAATTTCGTGGCCCTTCGAGGAGGGGTCCGAAACCAACCCTAACTCTTGTTTCCCCACACATACGGACTCTAAAAATGGCCTATAATCAAGTATTTCGAAATTACATGGGCTTGGCCCAAAAATAAGGTGACGCAGTACCTAGGATAGCCTCTGGACGAAATTTATGAAGTGGCATCTTGTATATTTCGTCCAAGGCTTCATGCACTTGTTATGGTGGCTTCAAAGTCCTGGAATCATCACTTGTAACTCCGTTCTTGTTCCCCTTGCGCACGCCATCATCTCCATGCTTGAACTTGCTCCAAGGTTCATCTTCATTGTCCAAGCTAGGCCCTTCATTTGTAAGCAAAACAAATGTATCCAATTTAGGCAGCATCATATTCTCATGAACATTAGAATCGTTACCAAGAAACGAAAGTACCTGGTAATTTAATTAGCGTGCGCAAGCTCTAGTAATTGGTCCAGTATGTATAGCAGCAGGGTTGTGGGTGTAATAATGGTATTGATGTCCTCATCATCCTCCCCTTCTTGAAATGAAGTCGTCCTCGACGGAAGCTCATCTTCCTCACCCAAATAAGGCTTCAAATCTGCAATGTTAAAAGTGGGACTAACCCCAAAATCTGCAGGCAGCTCAGGTTTATATGCATTATCATTTATTTTCTCTAACACCTTAAAAGGACCATCAGCACGTGGCATTAGCTTTGATTTGTGCAAATTAGGAAATCTATCCTGACGCAAATGTAACCAAACAAGATTTCCAGGTGCAAACACAACATGTTTTCTTCCCTTATCTCTAGCTTGTTTATATTTAGCATTCATACGCTCAATGTTTTCCTTAGTTAACTCATGCATTTTTAAAATCAATTTAACACGTTCTTAGCATCAAAATTAACCTTCTCCGAAGATGGAAGAGGCAACAAATCAATAGGTGAACGAGGTAGGAAACCATACACAATTTCAAAAGGGCACATCTTAGTAGGAGAATGCAATGAACGATTATAAGCAAATTCGATATGAGGCAAGCATTCTTACCACATTTTCTTATTATTCTTCAAAACAGCCCTAAGCATAGTAGACAATGTTCTATTGACTACTTCAGTCTGTCCATCAGTTTGGGGGTGAGAAGTAGTACTAAAAAGCAGTTTAGTCCCCAACTTAGCCCATAAACATCTCCAAAAGTGGCTAAGAAATATAGTATCACGATCTAAAACAATAGTATTTGGCACACCATGCAAGCGAATAATTTCATGAAAGAACAAATAAACAACATTAACAGCATCATCGCTTTTATGACATGGTATAAAGTGTGCCATTTTCGAGAACCTATCCACGACAACAAATATGATATCCCTCCCCTTCTTTGTTCGAGGTAAACCTAAAACAAAGTCCATAGGTATCTCCTCCCAAGGAACACTAGGTACACGCAAAGTCATATATAAACCATGAGGATTTAGTCGTGACATAGCTTTTTGACATGTAGTGCAGCGAGCAACAAAATGCTCAACATCACATCTCATCTTTGGCAAAAAGAAATGTGTAGCAAGTATATCCTCCGTCTTCTTCATGCCAAAGTGTCCCATTAATCCTCCTCCATGCGCCTCCTGCAATGCATAGCTTGTTAGCACGAAACACAAATCCATCATTAATGACGAATTTGTTCCACGTTCTTCCTTCTTTAAAATTCTGCATTACACCTTTAAAATCAGCATCATGCACATATTGATCTTTGATGGTCTCCAAACCAAATATTTTGAAGTCAAGTTGTGAAAGCATAGTATAACGACGAGACAATGCATCAGCAATAACATTTTCTTTACCCTTCTTGTGTTTAATGACATAAGGGAAAGTCTCAATGAATTCAACCCATTTAGCATGTCTATGATTCAGTTTAGCTTGATTTTTAATATGTTTCAAAGATTCATGATCAAAATGTATAACAGATTCTTTGGGCCATAAATAATGTTGCCATGTTTCTAAAGTCTGAACAAGAGCATATAATTTTTTATCATAAGTAGAATAATTCAGACTTGGCCCACTCAATTTTTTAAAAAAGTATGCAACAGGTTTGCCATCTTGTAGTAACACACCTCCTAATCCAATTCCACTAGCATCACATTCAAGCTCAAAAGTCTTATTAAAATCAGGAAGTTGGAGTAAAGGAGCATGTGTCACCTTATCTCTCAATACCGTGAAGGCTTCTTCCTGTGCGGTACCCCAAACAAAAGGCACATCCTTCTTTGTAAGCTCATTGAGAGGTGCAATAATGGTGCTGAAATCTCTCACAAAACGCCTATAGAATCCAGCGAGGCCAAGAAAACTCCTCACTTGTGTGACCGTTTTGGGTTGCGGCCAACTCTCAATAGCTTCAATCTTGGCTTTATCAACTTCAATTCCCTGTGGAGTAACAACATAGCCAAGAAAAGATACTCGATCGGTGCAGAAGGTGCACTTCCCAAGGTTACCAAACAAACGTGCATCATGTAGAGCAATAAAAACAGCACGTAAATGTTCCAAATGTTCCTCCAAAGATCTGCTATAAATCAGTATATCATGAAAATAGACTACCACAAATAGTCCAATGAAAGCACGTAAAACTTTGTTCATTAGTCTCAAGAAAGTACTAGGTGCATTAGTTAACCCAAAAGGCATGACTAACCACTCATATAAACCAAACTTAGTTTTAAATGTTGTTTTCCATTCATCTCCCAATTTCATACGAATTTGATGGTATCCACTACGCAAATCAACTTTGGAGAAAATTGTAGAGCCACTCAATTCATCAAGCATATCATCTAGCCTAGGAATAGGATGACGATAACAAATAGTAATATTATTAATGCCTCTACAATCAGCACAAGGACTAAGGGATTCGCGTATGTTACCTTTGTCGAGCAGCTCCTATACTTGACACATAATCTCCTTCATTTCCTCTGGATTGGTACGGTATGGTGCACGGTTGGGTAGCGATGCACCGGGAATTAAGTCAATTTGATGCTCAATCCCTCGAATAGGTGGTAATCCCGGTGGCACGTCTTGTGGGAAGACATCAGCGAACTCCTGCAAAATGTTAGTGACAGCAGGGGGCAAAGAGGAAGGCATGTCCTCGAATGAAAATAATGCCTCTTCGCACACAAAAGCATAGCAAACAGATTTGCTGAAATCTAGCTCATCAATATCAGATTTTGCGGCAAGTAAACATGCACTTTTCAATTTAATTTCAGAAGCAACACTAGATGGTTTATTATTAGGTTTCATTTGTTGCTCAAATTCTTTTGCCATAATCTGATTTTCACTCTTATTTTTCTCCTGTTTTGCTTTATTAGCTCTATTAATATCATCTTTCAAAATGGATTCAGGAGTCATAGGAAGCAATGTAATATGGCTATCCTTATGAACTAGAGTATACTGATTATTTCTACCATGGTGTACATAATTTTTATAAAATTGCCATGGTCTACCAAGTAATAAGGAACATGCTTGCATGGGTACCACATCACGATCAACATAATCAGCATATGTAGAGATACTAAAATGCCCACGAACAGTACGTGTTACCTTAACCTTGCCGCTGTTGTTGAACCATTGGATGATGTAAGGATGTGGTGTGGTATTGTAGTGAGAGATAGCTTCTCCGCCATATCCATGCTAGCCAAGTTGTTGCAGCTCCCTCCATCTATGATGACGCGAACAGAATGTTCCTTCACAACTCCCATTGCATGGAACAAATTATGCCTTTGATTTTTCTCAGCTTGCGTGACCTGCACACTCAAAATATGTTGAGCAACTAAACATTCATACTTGTCAGCATCTTCAGGAGCCATGTATTGCGTCTCATGATTTGTAACACCCCATATGTAACTTGCCATATTTGTATTCCAACTCTTGCCATTTCCGGCACTAAGTTATGTTTATTTCCTCGTTGTCGGGTTTTTGTCTTCGTTTTGTTTCTGTCTTTGTCATGCATCTCATATCATGTCATCATGTGCATCGCATTTACATACATGTTCGTCTCATGCATCCGAGCATTTTCCCCGTTGTCCGTTTTGCATTCCGGCGCTCCTATGTCCTCCGGTGTCCCTTTCTACCTCTTTTCGTGTGCGAGTGTTAAACGTTCTCGGATTGGACCAAGACTTGCCAAGCAGTCTTGGTTTACTACCGGTAGACCGCCTGTCAAGTTTTGTGCCATTTGGACTTTGTTTGATACTCCAACGGTTAACCGAGGAGCCGTAAAGGCCTCGTGTGTGTTGCAGCCCAACACCTCTCCAAAGTGGCCCAAAACCCACCAAAACCCCCTCCATCATCTCGGTCGTTCGATCACGATCGCGTGGCCGCAAACCGTGCTCAATTTGGAGCCTCCTAGCTCCTCCTATGTATAAAAAGGCATCTCCTCCCCGAAATTTCGGATCCCTAACCCTAGCCCCCCTCCCTCTCCGCCGCCGGACGAAAACCCGCCGAAGAACACGTCCGACCTGCGCCACCGCCGCCACGTGGCACTCCGCGATTCGCCGCGGCCCGTTGCGGTCACTTTACCGCGCGGACCCGCCGGGGCCCAGGCGGGGCCCCCCGGCCCGAAGCCGTCCGCCGCCCGCGCCCTTCCTCGCCCCTTCGACCGCCGCCCCGCGCCGCCCCGCTCTGCCTTGTCGCCGGCAACCGCCGCCCCTGCCGCCCGGCGCCGCCTCGCCGCGCCGCCCGAGGCCACCGCGCCTCCTCGCCGCCCCTTCCTCGCCTCGCCGCCGCCCAAGTCCCATTCCCGCGACCTCGTGTACTGCTCCGGCGCGTCTCCGTCGAGCCCCCTCCAGTGATCCTCGAAGAACGCGCCCGATCTAGATCCGGATCTGAGAGGTTGACCTAATTTTTGCCCTAGTCCAAGTAATTTTTAGCGTTTTTCATCGCATCATAACTCTTCATCTGTGGCTCCGTTTTGGGCGTGTAGCATATCAAATTGTTCGCCCCAACGAGTACTTCATTTCATTCCATTGCACCATGTTCATTTGAGT
The DNA here is from genome assembly GCF_002162155.2 of Triticum dicoccoides. Taxonomy (NCBI): domain Eukaryota; kingdom Viridiplantae; phylum Streptophyta; class Magnoliopsida; order Poales; family Poaceae; genus Triticum; species Triticum dicoccoides. The sequence continues at coordinate 372,767,177 of NC_041392.1, read as the reverse complement.
TCATCTTGATGCCCTAAATTATGTTGCAAGAGTGCTATGCAATGTTAGTTTCAGATTCTTAGCAGAATTTGGACATTTTTATTTTTTGCCATGATTAATGTGTGCCTCCTATGAACTTGATCCCTACATGAGTTTTGAAGTATGCCATGCCATCTTTACAGGGGAGTATGCCATGTATTTTTGTGATCTCTGTGGTGACTAGCACAAGCATGCAAATTAGCTCTCGTAATGTTGCTGATTTCAGGGACTTAGAATTCCTCTAAGTCTTTGCCCTGTTAATATTTTTATGCCATGTATTCTTGTTGCTACAAAGTGATCCATGCATCTTTTGAGCATGATCAGTAAGGATGCTTTGGAGATAATTTTATGCTCTACCCATCCATGTCTTTGTTTGCAATTATGGAGCACCCTAGCTTGACTCAATCGAGCTCTACTTTTGCTATAAAATGTTCCTGGCAGATTGTTTACATGTTAAGCGATTTTGCCGAGGTTGTTGTAATTGATCCGTGCATGCTATGAGGTTGTTCTTGCCATGTTTAGCTTCTATGCCATGTCTACTTGCTGGGTGTATGCTTAGTTTTTCATGCCATGCTTTGTGTGGAGTGCATCGAGATCGCAAACATGCCTACGTGAATCTGTTTTTGCCATGTTCCAGTTTTCTACTAAGTCTGAATCTATTAACGGAACTTGCTATGTTCACATGGTTGCCATTGTATTTTCTGATCCCTTTTGGCTTATGGTCAGTAAGGGACTATTGTTGTATGCTTTGAGTAGCTTCATTCCATGCCTTGCTTTGCCATGATATGTTTCTGTAGCATGTTGTTATATTGATCTAAACATTGCTTCCTGATGTTAAATTCCTGACATGTTATTTTCACTAAGTCTGTAACCTGATATCTTTTGCACTTTTGCCATTCTTGTTTGGGCCTGCTATTGTGTGAATTAGCCGTATCTCAGTGTTCATCTTTTGTCAAGCATCTTGAGTGGATACCTGCCATGTGCTTTGTTGTTATGTTAGAGTGCAGTAGCTTGTTGTTCTTGATGCATTTAGATGGCCTCGTGCTGTTAATTGCAGATCGGTGACATTTGTTTTGCTTGCCATTTGCAAACCGTGCATCCGATTCCGGTGATCTTTATATTGATTTTGACTAAAATCAACTCATCTTTCCAGCGGCACTCTTGGTTTTCCAAGTTGAGGCCAGGTTCAAGCTTTCCTTTCCGAAACATGCATATGCATCGCATATCACATCCCGCATATCATGCCATGTTTTGCATCATGTTGCTTGTGCATTGCACCGTGGTTGATTGTGTCTCCCTTTGCTTGTGTTCTTGCTTTGGGTAGAGCCAGGAGACGAGTACGTGATCGAGGAACCCGTTGAGTACGCTTACGAGGATCAAGCTAACGTCAATTCGGAGAACTTTGCAGGCAAGATGACCATACCCTCGAAATCACTTCTATCTTTGCTTGCTAGATGCTCGCTCTTTTGCTATGCCTATGGTATGATACCTACCACTTGCTTATCATGCCTCCCATATTGCCATGTCAAACCTCTAACCCACCTTTTCCTAGCAAACCGTTGTTTGGCTATGTTACCGCTTTGCTCAGCCCCTCTTATAGTGTTGCTAGTTGCAGGTGAAGATTGGAGTTTGTTCCTTGTTGGAACATGTTTATTGTTGGGATATCATTATTATATCTTGTCTACTTTAATGCACCTATATACTTGGTAAAGGGTGGAAGGCTCGGCCTTATGCCTGGTGTTTTGTTCCACTCTTGCCGCCCTAGTTTCCGTCATACCGGTGTTATGTTCCTTGATTATGCGTTCCTTACACGGTTGGGTTATAATGGGAACCCCTTGACAGTTTGCCTTGAATAAAACTCCTCCAGCAATGCCCAACATTGGTTTTACCATTTGCCACCTAGCCTCTTTTCCCTTGGGTTTCCGGAGCCCGAGGGTCATCTTTATTTTAAACCCCTGGGCCAATGCTCCTCTGAGTGTTGGTCCAAACTAGAGCCCCTTGCAGCGCCACCTCAGGGAAACTCGAGGGCTGGTTTTAGTTGTACGAATTGCTTATCCGGTGTGCCCTGAGAACGAGATATGTGCAGCTCCTATCGGGATTTGTCGGCACATTCGGGTGGCTTTGCTGGACTTGTTTTACCATTGTCGAGATGTCTTGTAACCAGGATTCCGAGTCTGATCGGATTGTCTTGGGAGAAGGAATATCCTTCGTTGCCCATGAGAGCTTGTGATGGGCTACGTTGGGACACCCTTGCAGGGATTTGAACTTTCGGAAGCCGTGCCCACGGTTATGGGCAGATGAGATTTTTTTAATGTCCGGTTGTAGAAAACCTGAATCTTAACTTAATTAAAATGAATCAACAGAGTGTGTGGCTGTGATGGTCTCTTTTCGGCGGAGTCCGGGAAGAGAACACGGTCTCGTGTTATGCTTGAACGTAGGTTGTTCTAGGATCACTTCTTGATCATAGTTTATCGATCGTGCATTTGCCTTCTCTTCTCACTATCATTTGCGTATGTTAGCCACCATATATGCTAGTGCTTGTTGTAGCTCCACTTCATACCTTTTTTCCCTACCTATAAGCTTAAATAGTCTTGATCGCGAGGGTGTGAGATTGTTGAGTCCCCGTGACTCACAGATTGCTTCATAACCAGATGCAGGGACCGATGATACCGCTTCAGGAGATTCGACTGAGCTCAAGTGGGAGTTCGATGAGGACTCAGGATGATACTACATTTCCTTTCCAGACGATCAGTAGTGGGGCCTAGTTGGGTCGATCGGGGACATTATGCACTTGGGGTTGTCTTTATTTTGGTTCCGTAGTCGGACCTTGATTGTATCTGGATGACTGTAATGTTATATTTATGTTATTGTGTGACGTGGTGATTGTAAGCCAACTATGTATCTCTTTCCTTATTCATTACATGGGTTGTGTGAAGATTACCCCACTTGCGACATTGCTTACAATGCGGTTATGCCTCTAAGTCGTGCTTCGACACGTGGGACATATAGCCGCATCATGGGCGTTACATGATCAGAATCATCTCCATCATGTTCTTCATGTGTAATAAGAGCCAAAGTCTCCTCAACATAGTCACTAGCGGACTCATACCCGCCATCCTCAGTAGCAATCATCACACGCTGAGATTTGCATTCTCTCGCAAAATGTCCTCTTCCCTTACAATGACGACAAATAATATCACTTGTATGCCCGGTTGATGCCATGGAAGAAGAAGAGCTCTGCACAGGCCCGGCAGGTGTGCTCTTGGTAGATAGTGGTGGTTGTGTCTGCTTTCTTGTATGTAACATCCCAAATTTTTAATTTGGAATGTTATACATTAGATCATCATGCATATCATATTTTATTTTGCTTTTTGGTTGATCCTAGAAATTCTACGCAACTCAATGACCCACGAAGAGAGTTGGGGATTTCGTTATTTTCATATTTGAGTTCTCTCAAATTTTGAGAATAGGATTATTTGATTTTATTTATTTTATCATCAATTATTTCTATTACAAAAATATGAGAGAGGGAATAAAATGACTTTCCCAAAATAAAGAAATATTGAGGATTTAATAAAAAATCAAATAAGATTTTATTTCGGAGTTTTTCGGTGTTTTATTTGAATTTAGGAAAAAAGTATGTTTTTCAAAATCACATTTAGGGCCCAAATAAATGTTCACCTTGTGCGTCTTCATTTTAGAAGCCCGTGAAAATTTATTTCGGAATTTTTGGAGTCCGTTTAGTATTTATTTTTATTTTTCTTCCGAGCGGAATAAAAAAACGAACCGACTTCGGGCCGTATCCGAGCGGGACACCGCCCGGGGGCAGTCCTTTAAATAGCGTCGCCCCGAGTCGCCCCAGCCCATCAGCCCCGCCTCGATCCGCGCACGCCGCCGGAGCCGCCGCCGCCGACGATGATCCCGCCGCCCGAGGTTCGTCGCGCCTCATTTTCCGTGCCGAAAAAAAAGAAAAAAAGAAACAGAGAAAAAAAAATCGGCGTTCGTCGTTTTTCTTTTTCTCGGATTAAATCCGCGATTTTTCTGATCGTGATTCCTGATCCAATTTTCGCTTTAGTTTAACTTTTCGCTCGTTTATCGGAATCAGGCGATTCAAGCGCCTAGGGATTCGTCTCGAAACCCTCTATCCGAATAACCAACTTAAACAAGATTTTGCTACTGTAAAATTTGCCCTAGATCCAGGTTACTAGAACGAAGTTGTTTTCTTTCGTCGTTCCTCTTTTGTTGTTTCGTTCGATTTGATTCTTTTTGCCAACCGGAGTTCTTAAGTTGAACCTTCTGGTTAGATCTCTTATTTGAGTTTTACCTGTGCATTAGATGAGTACTTATTGTATGCTTATTTGTTTGTCTGCGATAGAATACCCGGAGTGCGCCGCTTGTTACTTCGAATCGTTAGGTTTCGCGGATCATCAGCAAGGCAAGTAATACTTTGATCATACCTTTTCTACTACCGAGTTTTATTGCATTAGATCAATCCTCACACATTGCATGATTAGGATCTAATTAAATTGTGGGATGGGAAGTAGATGAGGTAGTACCTATTACCTGTTTATTATCAAACCTTTGGGAGTTACTTCTACGTTTGCTTATTATGCCATGCTATGCTAGTAGACATGGATTGGGTGAGTGAAATCCATGACAGATGTGAGATTGTTAATTAATGGTTTATCTAAGGTGGCAACTTAAACACACATCTGGGTGGATTGAGGCACCTGGGTATTCCAGGACTTGCCTGTTTTCTTTTGGACCGCCACCCAGGCTCAAAGGGATCATGAGACTATTCATACTAGAAACTTCCGTGTGCAGCCAGAAGCTATTATGGGCTCTAGCATAGTTGACTAAGTCGTGCGAACTCTTACAGTGGTAGACTAGCAGATGTAGGGGATGTAGGTGGTACGGTCTACCCGATCGTAAGGTGCTAGCGCTTCTGAAAGACTATGTCTCGGTCATCCGTCTTCTCAAACACCCTGTAGTGCGAGAAAACAAACAGAAGCGATCGAGTCTTGTGGGGAAAAGTGCGCAAACCTCTGCAGAGTGTAATAAACTAATCATGGTTAGCCGTGTCCCCGGTTATGGACATCTTGAGTATCTAGTACTTGGATTATCATGTGAATCTCAACATGTTACTCTAAAATTAATTTTGTTGGGTTATGTTTAATGATGAGGCTTAATTGGGATTGAGAATGCTGTCAACCATTCTCAATGTTTAACAACCACCATGATAGTAATTAAATTTTATTCCTTTGAAGTAGGGAAAAATTGGCTTTACGCAAAACTGTAACCATAGAGCTTTCCACCAGCCAAATATGCATATAGTATAGCTGTTTCATTCCATTACTCTCTATGTGTTACCTTGCCAGCATATTCCATGTGCTGACCCATTTTCGGGCTGCAGCGTTAATGTTGCAGACTTTTCAGACGACGATTAAGGAGTTTTTAGGTCGTGGTTCTATACTCAGTGATGTCGTTTGAGTTGATGGACTCACTTATCTTCCAAGCCTTCCGCTGTTATCGTTATTAGATGGCCTTAAGCCATATTTATTGCAATAAGTTCTCTATGGAGACACTAGATGTAATAAGTGTGTGATTGCTACTCTGCTATAAATCCTCTGAGTACTGTGTGGTGTCAGCATTACTGATCCAGGGATGACACCGGAGCACAGAGATCAGACCGTTTGAGGTCTGGTCGCTACATTGTATCACGACTAGAGGTGGCACCTGATGGAAGTGTTGGTGCAGTGGAAGTAGATGCACGTGGTGTCCATGATGAAGATCGACCTGCAGAAAAGTTAGTTCGCGCCAATGCATGTCGATCCTGCATGTCACGTTCAGCTTTACAAGCAAGATGGAATAAACGAGTGATATTATTATACTCCTTATACTCTAGAATGGTCTGAATCTCTCTATTTAATCTACCCATAAAACATGCAAGCATAGCTTTATTCTCCTCAACAATACCACATCTCTCCCCAGGATATTGTTAACATGTAAATCGTTGTTCAGTTTCTAACTCCCAAGTAAGATATATATCAGGAACATATCTACCCTCAAATGGTGGAATGTTCAATTTCAGTTTAGGGAGATGGTCATGATCTTGTAGCTGAGGGGGAGCCCTACCATTGCCATTATTTGCATGTGGACAACCTGGTGGTTGTGGTGCTGGTGGTTGCACGTAGTTCTGATTTTGATCAACCTCATCCTCGTAATCTCCCGCATAATCATCCTCCTCCACATCAACAGCAGGAGCCACAGCAGCACCAACAGTTTGGCCAGGCGCAAGAGGGAGACGGCTCGCTCGGCGGAGGGTTGTTTCGCGACGTGGAGGTTGTTGTTGTTGTTGTTGTTGTTGTTGTTGTTGTTGTTGTTGTTGTTGTTGTTGTTGTTGTTGTTGTTGTTGTTATTGTAGAGGTGCGTTTGGTGTCGCCGGTGGTGGGGGTGGAAGACGCGCGAGCAATTCATTAAACTTGTTATCGAGCTTTGTTTTGCACGTCTTCTCCATGTCATCTATCTTCTCCATGGCCTCTTCAAATATGTTTAGCACATCTTGCACCTATCCACTCATCATTTGCTGAAATTTATCATGCAACTCCTTATTCGTCATGTTCTCCCAGTTAACCTCGTCGGCTTATGATCCTGCCATGGTTAGCAGCAATAGAAACACACAAGAATAGGATCCTACAGACTACTAACAAGAGGTGGTGGTGGGTGTCAGAAATCCATCAAGCAAATCTCAAATTCTTACCAGTTCTTACCCAGAAGCACGCGATGATCGGCAACTGTCATAGTTAAAACTCTCAAAGCTTGAATAAAGCGATTACCAGGGAGAGTCAAACGCACGACGTAGATGTATGTGGAGCTGGGAAGGCTTATAATATGGTAGCAAAAAGGGTCAGCAACAATCAATTCAGAGATGTAAAGTTGAATAAACGCTCAACGACGGTACTATGCTGGTCCTAGGTTAGACCGTGCTAGAGACGCGAGCCTAGAACACAAACAAAATCACGGCGTTGCACGTAAACAAAGGAGGAGCATGCTCTGATTTTTTTTCTTTTTTTCACTTTTTTGCACTTTGTTTCCTTTTTTTTTGTGCTCCGCAACAATTTTTTTTCCGAAAAAGTCTACAAATGGTCTAAAAACTGCCTAGCCAGAATTTTCCAGACTGGAACTATTTTTCTACTGCGCGTAGCACGGAAGTTGGGGAGTCCGACTTGGTCACAACTCGAAGTATCGTGTGATTTGAAAACTGAAAACAAAGCAACAAATACTGGACTCGGACTAGGACTGGCGGCAGAGATGAATCTAGTGGAAACTCGGATTGGTGGCGGATATATGTAGGTCGGTGGAACACAGACTGGTGGCGAATCTGTGATGGAGGTGGACTCGGATTATCGTGATGGCGGTGGATATGTTGTATATGGCAGCGGTTATGACGATGGTGATATATGGCAGCGATGATGACGATGGTGGTATATGGCAGCGGTGACAATGATGGTGGTATATGGCAGCGGTGACGATGATGATGGAGTGGCGGCGTGACAACTTGTGTACAGAACTCGAAACTCTAAAGGACTAGGCACTAAGACCAGCAACTATGTGACGCCCCCGATTCAATCGTACACTAATCATGCACGCAAATGTGTACGATCAAGATCAGGGACTCACGGGAAGATATCACAACACAACTCTACAAATAAAATAAGTCATACAAGCATCATAATACAAGCCAGGGGCCTCGAGGGCTCGAATACAAGTGCTCGATCATAGACGAGTCAGCGGAAGCAACAATATCTGAGTACAGACAAGTTAAACAAGTTTGCCTTAAGAAGGCTAGCACAAACAGGGATACAGATCGAAAGAGGCGCAGGCCTCCTGCCTGGGATCCTCCTAAACTACTCCAGGTCGTCGTCAGCGGGCAGCACGTAGTAGTAGGCACCTTCGGTGTAGGAGGGGTCGTCGTCGACGGTGGCGTCTGGCTCCTGGACTCCAGCATCTGGTTGCGACAACCAGGAAGAGAGGAAAGGGGAAAAGGGGGGAGAAAGCAACCGTGAGTACTCATCCAAAGTACTCGCAAGCAAGGAACTACACTACATATGCATGGGTATATGTGTAAGGAGGCCATATCAGTGGACTGAACTGCAGAATGCCAGAATAAGAGGGGGATAGCTAGTCTTATCGAAGACTACGCTTCTGGTCACCTTCGTCTTGCAACAGGCAGAAGAGGGTAGGTCGAAGTCCTCCAAGTAGCATCTCCAAGTAACATCTCATAGCATAATCCTACCCGGCGATCCCCTCCTCATATCCCTGAGGTAGAGCGACCACCGGTTGTATCTGGCACTTGGAAGGGTGTGTTTTATTACGTATCCGGTTCTAGTTGTCATAAGGTCAAGGTACAACTCCAAGTCGTCCTGTTACCGAAGATCACGGCTATTCGAATAGATTAACTTCCCTGCAGGGGTGCACCACATAACCCAACACGCTCGATCCCATTTGGCCGGACACACTTTCCTGGGTCATGCCCGGCCTCGGAAGATCAACACGTCGCAGCCCCACCTAGGCAAAACAGAGAGGCCAGCACGCCGGTCTAAACCTAAGCGCGCAGGGGTCTGGGCCCATCGCCCTGAGCACACCTGCACGTTGCGTGGGCGGCCGAAAGCAGACCTAGCCTAGTGGCGTTCCAGTCCAATTCGGCGCGCGCCGCTCCGTCGCTGACGTCTGAAGTGCTTCGGCTGATACCACGACGTCGGGATACCCATAACTACTCCCACGTAGATGGTTAGTGCGTATAGGCTCATAGCCAACTCAGATCAAATACCAAGATCTCGTTAAGCGTGTTAAGTGTCCGCGAACGCCGAACAGGGCCAGGCCCACCTCTCTCCTAGGCGGTCTCAACCTGCCCTGTCGCTCCGCCACAAAGATCCACACAGAGGGCCGTCGGGACAAAGGTCCTTTCAGCCCCCAATCCGTGAATCACTCGCGGGTACTCTTCGAGCTGACCCGACTTTAGTCCCCATCTGTATAGTATGTATGTATGTATGATATATACCCGTGATCACCTCCCGAGTGATCACGGCCCAATAGTATAGCAAGGCAGACTGACAAGAATGTAGGGCCAATGATGATAAACTAGCATCCTATACTAAGCATTTAGGATTGCAGGTAAGGTATCAACAGGTGTAGCAACAATGTCAGGCTATGCATCAGAATAGGATCAACAGAAAGCAGTAACATGCTACACTACTCTAATGCAAGCAGTATAGAGAAGAATAGGCGATATCTGGTGATCAAGGGGGGGCTTGCCTGGTTGCTCTGGCAAGAGAGAGGGGTCGTCAACTCCGTAGTCGAACTGGGCAGCAGCAGCGTCGGTCTCGTAGTCTACCGGAGAGAAGAGGGGGAAGAAACAATGAATACCAAGTAAACAGATGCATATCGATGCATGACATGTCAAGAAGCGATGCTAGGCGTGCCCTAACGTGGTATAAGGTGGTACTGGTCAAGGGGGAATCATCCGGGAAAGTATTCCCGGTGTTTCGTGTTTTCGGGCAGAGGAGCCGGAGGGGGAAAGTTGCGGGTTCGATAGGTTAGGGGGGTGTGGTGGACGAACGGACTGCATATCCGGAATCGTCTCGTCGTTCTGAGCAACTTTCATGTTGAAAATATTTTAATCCGAGTTACGGATTAAAAGATATGATTTTTAAAAGATTTTAATAATTTTGGAATTTAATTATTTAATTAATTAATTCGAAAAAAAGGTATTTATGACGTCAGCATGATGTCATGCTGACGTCAGCAGTCAACAGGGGTTGACTGAGTCAACCCTGACATGTGGGTCCAGTGGGACTCACCTGTCATTCTCTATTTAGGTTAATTAGGGTTTAGGTTAATCTAATTACAGTTTAATTAAACTTAACTAGTTAATTAATTTAATTAAACCAGATTAATTAACTTAATTAATTAATTTATTAATTAATAATTTTATTAAATCATTTTAATTTAATTATTTATATTTATTGTTTTTATTTATTTTATTATTTATTTATTTATTTATCTTTTTATTTATTTTCTTTTATGTTTAAATCATTTAATCCATTTAGCCATTTTATAAAATTATGCCTGTTGCACCATAATTACCTTTGTAATATTCGCCAACCACCGAACAATTTTATTTTAAATTTTTAAAACTTTTATTGTTTTCATCAATTTGAATTTTGAATTTGAACGGTTTCGAATTATTGCGAGGATAGCAACAGTAATCGGGATGACGTGCCATGATTAGCATGGGATTACTGTAGCAAGATTATCCGGGCGTTACAAATCTCCTCCACTACAAGAAATCTCGTCCCGAGATTTTAGGAGGTAGAAGGAAACAGTGCGGGGTATTCATCACGCAGGCGATCCTCGCGTTCCCAGGTGGCTTCGTCTTCAGAGTGATTCGACCACTGGACCTTGAGGAACTTGATCGCCTTCTGGCGTGTGCGGCGTTCAGCTTGGTCGAGAATGCGGACCGGATGCTCTTTATAGGAGAGGTCCTGTTGCAATTCGAGCACTTCATGATCCACAGCTCGGATTGGGTCCTTGAAGCAACGGCGGAGTTGTGACACATGGAACACATCGTGAACCTGAGAAAGGTTCGACGGAAGCTCCAGTTGATATGCCACTTTTCCACGCCTTTCCAGAATAGTGAATGGGCCAATATAGCGAGGAGCTAGCTTGCCCTTGATCCCAAAGCGGTGAGCACCCTTCATTGGTGTAACGCGAAGATAGGCCTTTTCGCCAGGTTGATAGACCATGTCTTTATGATGACGGTCATACTGACTCTTCTGACGTGACTGAGCAGTCTTGAGATTCTCGCGAATAATGCGGACTTGTTCTTCGGCATGTTGGATAATATCCGGACCGAAGAGTGGACGTTCCCCAGTTTCTGACCAGTTCAGAGGGGTTCGGCACTTTCGTCCATATAACACTTCGAAGGGGGCCATCTTCAGACTAGCTTGATAGCTATTATTATAAGAGAACTCAGCATACGGAAGAGATTCCTCCCATTTCTTGCCGAAGGAAATAACACAAGCTCGAAGCATGTCTTCGAGAACTTGGTTGACACGTTCAACTTGCCCTTGTGACTGAGGATGAAAGGCAGTGCTGAAAGACAGATGAGTGCCCATAGCTTCTTGGAAACTTGCCCAGAATCTTGAAGTGAATAAGCTGCCACGGTCTGAACTGATTACCAATGGAATACCGTGAAGCGAGACAATTCTGGTCATGTAGAGGTTTGCCAGCTGACTAGCAGTGATCGTTTCCTTGACAGCCAGAAAATGTGCAACTTTAGAAAGTCGGTCAATGACGACAAGAATAGCATCATTACCCTTTTGCGATTTGGGAAATACAGTAACGAAGTCCATCTCGACATGGTCCCATTTCCATTCAGGAATAGATATAGGTTGCAGAGTTCCAGCAGGCCTTTGATGTTCTGCTTTGATACGACGGCAAACGTCACATTCAGCAACATAACGAGCAATGTCTTGCTTCATGTTAGACCACCAGAATCTCTGGCGGATGTCTTGGTACATCTTTGTACTACCAGGGTGGATACATAGAGGCGTATCATGAGCTTCTTTCATAACCTCCTGAGTCATATTCAGGTTTTCCTTCTTACATGGCACCACTAGGCGGCCTTTGAAGTACAAGGCGCCATCATCAGCAATAGTGAAGGATGAGGGACTTCCTTCTTTGAGGTCTTGCTTAATCTTGTAGACTTCAGAGTCAAATCCCTGCATTGTCTTAATGGTGCCCACGAGATCGGGTTCAACAGCCAGGGTATAGAGGGAACCCTGGGAAACAACACGGAGATTCATCTTGCGGAACTCCGGAGGAGGGGGAGCGAGTGCACCCGGAGGAACAATATGGAGGTTTAGCTTTCTGAATTCTTCAACAAGTGAGGGCTGGACTTTGTGAACCTGGAGGTGGTTGCAGTAAGACTTGCGGCTCAAGGCATCAGCCATTACATTAGCCTTGCCTGGGGTATAGGAAATACCCAAATCAAAATCTGCAACAGTCTCCATCCATCTCTGCTGACGGAGGTTCAGGTCTGGCTGAGTAAACAGATACTTCAGGCTTTGGTGGTCAGTGAAGATCTCGCAACGATTACCGAGTAGGTAATGTCGCCACTGTTTTAACGCATGAATGACAGCAGCAAGTTCGAGGTCGTGAACTGGGTAGTTCTCTTCGTGAGGGCGCAATTGCCGAGAGGCATAGGCAACCACTTTGCGCTCTTGCATTAGGACACAGCCTAATCCTTGACGGGAAGCGTCGCAGTAAATGACGAAGTCCTTCTTAGTATCAGGTGGAGATAGTACTGGGGCAGAAGTCAACTTGTCTTTGAGTGCCTGGAAGCTTTCCTGACATTTGTCTGTCCACTGGAACTTGACGCCCTTATGCAATAGGTTAGTCAGAGGCCTGGCAATCTTGGAGAAGTTCTCGACGAATCGACGGCAGTAGCTGGCGAGACCGAGAAAACTTCTGACTTGCTTAACGTTCTTCGGAGGAGTCCAATCGAGAATAGCCTGAACTCGTTCAGGGTTGACGGCAATACCATCCTTAGAGATGACATGCCCGAGATAGGTTACTTCGGGAAGCCAGAATTCACATTTGGAGAACTTGGCATAAAGTTGATGCTCTCGTAGCTTTTCCAGCACGAGGCGAAGATGTTCAGCATGTTCCTCTTCGTTCTTGGAAAATACCAGAATATCATCCAGATAAACCACGACGAACTTGTCGAGGTAATCCATGAATATATAGTTCATCAGGCGAGAGAAGGTGGCTGGAGCATTGGTCAAGCCGAAAGACATGACGGTGTACTCGTATGACCATAACGAGTCACAAAGGCGGTCTTGGGGATATCTTCCTCACGAACACGGATCTGGTGGTAACCCAACCTCAAGTCGAGTTTAGAGAACACTGATGATCCAGCCAATTGATCATACAGATCATTGATCCGAGGAAGAGGATACTTATTCTGAATGGTAGCTTGATTTATAGGACGGTAGTCTTGGACCAATCGGTTTGTCCCATCTTTCTTCTTGACAAAGAGAGAAGGTGCTCCCCAAGGAGAGCAACTTGGGCGAATGAAACCACTTTGAAGAGATTTATCGATTTCCTCCTTAAGCTCAAGGAGTTCATGCGGCGGCATCTTATAGGGTCGCTTGGCTATAGGAGTGGTGCCCGGTTTCAAGTCGATGACGAATTCGACAGCTCTAGCAGGGGGAATCCCTGGGAGTTCTTCAGGAAAGACGTCTAGGAATTCACGCACGACGGGAATGTTTTCAATGCCCTTGAGTGGTGCAACGTTCAATGCGTTTAAGGCATAAAGCCTGGCCTCGGCATTCCGAACCAGATGAGCATCATAGCTAATTATTTCATCAGAAGGGTGTAGCAGATGGACGGTCTTAGTGGCGCAAACGATAGAAGCGGTATGCGCCTTTAACCAATCCATTCCCAGAATGAGATCAATGCTACAGGACTTCAGTACGATGGGAGAGACAAGGAATTCCAGTCCTTCGATTTCTACAGGGACGTCGTTGCAAATCATGGAGGTTCGACATTGGCCCGCAGGGGTGTGCACTAATAGTGAAGCATTCATGTCCTCACATTTAATGTCGTGCAAGCATGCAAAATCTTCTGACATGAATGAATGCGATGCACCTGTATCGAATAAAACAGATGCTGGTACTGAATTTACGAGGAGTGTACCCATCACAGTAGCAGGCTGGTCTTGAGCTTCATTCAGATCAATGTGGTTGGCATGAACACGGCCATAAGACTTGGCATTGTTGTTGCGGGCCTGGTTGTTCCCACGGCCAGTTGCTGGAAGGGCCAGTTGATTCTGTTTCTGGTTGCATTCCCTAGCACGGTGCCCTGGCTGTCCGCACCTGAAACACAACCCATTCTCGGGGGTAGGAACAGGAGCTTGGGGTGGTGGAGCTGGAAGCCTCGGCTGCCTGGTTGGAGCAGCCGGCAGACGAGGTGCAGCATAAGACTGCCTTGGGGCAGGTGCAGTTGGACGGTACATGTTGTTCGGGATCCATATCTTATGCTTCTGCGAGGGCGGGCCCGAAGATGAGCCCGTGTCACGGTTGCGCCTTTGAGAGCTCTGGTGTTCTTGCAGACCAGTCTCGACATTGATGGCCTTGTTCACCAAGGTGGCGAAATCGGCAAAGTCATGCACTAGAAGTGTGAGCTTGATGTCAGCTTGAAGGCCTTCACGGAACTTCTCCTGTCTGCGAGCATCAGTTGCAATGTCTTCTTCAGCATAGCGGGATAAGTCCAGAAACTCCCGCTGATAAGCTTCAACAGTCTTGTTGCCTTGGGTGAGGTTGCGAAACTCACGCTTCTTCCTGTCCATGATTCCCTGAGGAATGAAGCGGGCACGGAAGGCAGCCTGGAAGTCTGGCCAGGTGATGATTGTTCCAACTGGCAGAGTACGCCTGTGGCTGTCCCACCATTGCGCTGCGGGTCCCTTCAGGAAGAAGGAAGCAAAAGTGACATAGCTGGCAGGGGCTACATCAGCAGACTCCATCTCATAGGTGATGTCACGGAGCCAGTCATCAGCATCCAGCGGCTGGGTTGAGCTGCGGTACACACTTGGGTTGAGGCGTATGAAATCCTGCAGGGTTGTTGTGTTTGGATGCTGGTTCATATTGGGGCGAGGAAACTGAGCCATCATGTTTTCCATGAACTGGCGATTCATCTCAAGCTGTTGGATCATACCAGCCATGTACTCAGGCGGTGGTGGGAAGTTGCCACCACGACCACGACCAGCTGGTCTAACCATCCTTCTAATATACAACAGGGGTAGTTCAGTATTGAGAAATTTGCTTAGACAAGAGTCATTCATGATGAAACATGCATAATGAAAGGAGCACGACAGATACCACATAGATAGTCGGCATAACTTACAAAAGGGGTCGGACATAGAGTTCAGTACACAGAGTTCAGTTCATATATTAAGTCATCATAGGCGGCACGCAGGCTCGCGAGTGCATCTAAGACTAATGAGCAAGACTACATCAGTCCCAGGAGGTACTGTGAAGGTAGCTGTAACCTGACAGCTGGTAGTGAGGCAACGGATAGTCCTCCACGTTAGTGGCCTGGGGGCCGCGGATACTCTGGTGTAGAACCCGACGCTCAGGTGGCAGAAGAGGACCAAGTGCGGGAGAGTAGCCTCCCACCTCTGGCCATCCGACACCGTGGGGCATCACGGTCCTGGCTGGGTAGATCGCAGAACGCGGCAGCTGTCCGGACCGGACAAAGGGGTGCAACCGTGTCAGAGCCCTGTAAAGGTGCTGACGAGTGGTGTACAACTCGTGGCGAAGATCTCTGTTAGCTCGGTCCAGCCCATCAGCATGCAGTACCAGGCGCTGATGGTGGAAAGGCTCTCGGGTGACGGTGGAGTAGGCGGCAGTGTAGTATCCCTCCGCACCAACGTCAGATGCGATAGGAATGTGTCTGAAAGGGGAAGTGTCCAATGCCTGATACTCTCCACGAAGACGTGTCAGAGCAGCATGAGCCGCATCGTGGACTGCCATCTCGATGGTCACTCCAACACCATGAGCGGTGTGCAGCACGGTAGTGGACTCATAATCCCGAGAGTAGAGGTGGACGATGGCACGGTACTGCTCCTGGTTAAAGTCCTGGTACTCCTCGTAGACGGTGTACTCAGGGTGCCAGCGATAACCCAGATAGGTCATCATATCAGCTAGCACAGCAGGTGATCCTGAGGCACCAATGGCCGCAGTATGGCGCACGACCTGCCTCGTGGGTTCCATCTGAAAACAAAGATGTTTCAATGGAGTCAAATGACAACATGGGCACTATTCAAAACGCTATCCTACAGAATAACTATGGCTTATCCAACTTTGGGGTGAACGTGGTAACGGGATCCTAATGTTAGAGTTAGTAAATTCGTTTAACCCGAGTAGAAAAGAGTTCAGAGTCCCAGAGTAAAGGTCGAGGAGTAAAAGATCCTAGTACCACCCAATGGCGACGTGGGCCCGTAAGGCTCACAGCCATGTTAGTAAAAGTTTTGTAGTGACTAGACTCGACTTCGGCCAAGGAGTGTGGAAGGGGGATTCCTACAGGCAGTCGGCTCTGATACCAACTTGTGACGCCCCCGATTCAATCGTACACTAATCATGCACGCAAATGTGTACGATCAAGATCAGGGACTCACGGGAAGATATCACAACACAACTCTACAAATAAAATAAGTCATACAAGCATCATAATACAAGCCAGGGGCCTCGAGGGCTCGAATACAAGTGCTCGATCATAGACGAGTCAGCGGAAGCAACAATATCTGAGTACAGACAAGTTAAACAAGTTTGCCTTAAGAAGGCTAGCACAAACAGGGATACAGATCGAAAGAGGCGCAGGCCTCCTGCCTGGGATCCTCCTAAAGTACTCCAGGTCGTCGTCAGCGGGCAGCACGTAGTAGTAGGCACCTCCGGTGTAGGAGGGGTCGTCGTCGACGGTGGCGTCTGGCTCCTGGACTCCAGCATCTGGTTGCGACAACCAGGAAGAGAGGAAAGGGGAAAAGGGGGGAGAAAGCAACCGTGAGTACTCATCCAAAATACTCGCAAGCAAGGAACTACACTACATATGCATGGGTATATGTGTAAGGAGGCCATATCAGTGGACTGAACTGCAGAATGCCAGAATAAGAGGGGGATAGCTAGTCTTATCGAAGACTACGCTTCTGGTCACCTTCGTCTTGCAACAGGCAGAAGAGGGTAGGTCGAAGTCCTCCAAGTAGCATCTCCAAGTAACATCTCATAGCATAATCCTACCCGGCGATCCCCTCCTCATATCCCTGAGGTAGAGCGACCACCGGTTGTATCTGGCACTTGGAAGGGTGTGTTTTATTAAGTATCCGGTTCTAGTTGTCATAAGGTCAAGGTACAACTCCAAGTCGTCCTGTTACCGAAGATCACGGCTATTCGAATAGATTAACTTCCCTGCAGGGGTGCACCACATAACCCAACACGCTCGATCCCATTTGGCCGGACACACTTTCCTGGGTCATGCCCGGCCTCGGAAGATCA
>NC_041392.1:372747802-372748409 GCF_002162155.2 Triticum dicoccoides | reverse complement strand
ACGACGGGCGCGGCGGGGGTGGCCGCCGACGGGTGCGGCCAAGGGAGCGAGCGGCGCACACGAAAAGGGGCGCGGGAGGGAGGTCAGCGTGGCCGCGGGCGAGGTGGCAGAGGCAGCGGCCGTGGAGTGCAGCAACGGCAGTTGCGGGCCGCGGTGAGCAAGGGCGGACGGATGCGGGGGCCGACAGCGATGACCGAGGACGCGGCCACGGGGCGCGGGTGGGCGCGCACGACACGAGGCCGGCGCGGCTATGGCGAGACAGGGGAGAAAGGAGGGCGCGGCGTCGTGGCGGCGTCGATGACGGCGCACGAGGCGAGGACCGACGACGGGGTTGGGGATGGCGCGGAGCGAGCTCCGGCCATGGCGGCCGAGCGCGGGGACGACCTCAACGGCGACCGAGCGAAGCAGGGGGGAGGAGAGGGGCGATGCTCACGGTGGGGTCCGCGGGGTCTAGGAGGCGGGCGCGGTGGAGCTTGGAGGCGACCGGCGAGGAGGGAGTCGGGGAGGCGGCTGCCGGCGTCGGGGAGGGGGTCCGGTGAGGCGGGGGAGGTCGGGGACGATCCCGCGGCGGCGGGTGCCCCGCGCGTGGGGCGACGGTGTGGAGGGG